>NW_017731404.1:2061242-2104230 GCF_001890085.2 Hipposideros armiger
ACACACACACACACACACACACACACACACACACACCCCTGATCCCCTGAACAGCAGACTTGCATTAGAATCTCAAGGAAATCTAATTAACGTATCAGGGATGACAGCTGCCAAAAGTTGAGTCTTGCCAATGTTAGGACGATTTTTGGAATGAAAAGCTATAGGTGGACCCTGGTTTCAAGAAGAGCCGACATTGTTCTGTGCAGATCATTTCTGTAAATTTTCATAAAAGATTTTTATAATTTATTTTAAATTATGGAAGTCTGATTTACATTCAGCAAGGTGCACCAAGGTGAACGGTTCACCGAGTTTCCACAAGCGGAACACATCCGTTTAACCCTCCCCGAGATGGAGAAACCCCCACACAAATGTGGTCAGCACCCAGAAGCCCCCCTGCTCCCTTCCAGGCAGTGCCTGACCCCCAGCCCAAGCCAGCACCACCCCGACATCTAGCAGTGCAGATGGTGTCGCTGGCTTCTGCCCTCTGTGGTCTGGAGGGTGAGGGGAGGCTGTGCACACGGTGTGTCATCTTTGTGTCCGGCTTCCCTGGCTGACACTGTGCCTGTGGGGGCTTCCCTGTTGCTGCAGATCGTTGATTCTCATGGCTGCGTCATATTGATTGCAACTGTTTTTAATGAAGGAGGCTAGATAATCGCTGTGCCCCAGTCTTCTCAGGGAGAGCATAGATTCTGTGGAAAGTTAATTTTTCAGACAAGTGGTGAGGACACCAATTTCCGGACGGCCAAGCGTATGTTGATTGCTGGAGAGGCCCAGGCTTCCGCCTCCCTCCAGAGCCTGAACCAGGGAGGGGTGAAAGGGAGTGTCACGTAATCCAGTCCCAGTAACTTAAATGTCCTAAAATAGAGACCCGCAGGACCAAGGCTAAGAACTTATAGGCTCTGTGGTCAGCCTGTCTGGGTGGCACCATCATCCCCTGTATGCCTCAGCTGTGTGACCCTGGGCTAGTTGCATACCTTCTCTGAGCCCAGCCTCCTCCTCAGTAAAATGCAGAGAATAATGGTACCTGCCTTTTGGGCAGTTGTGAGGATGCAATGAGATGACCTGCCTGAGTGGTTGGCTCAGGGCCTGGCGATGGGCACTGGACAAGAGGTGGCTGCTGTTACGGTGACTGGGCTGTGTTTCTCAGTTGACCTGTGGCATTCAAGAGCCTCAACAGCGAGAGACTTAGGAATTGTCCTTAAATTTCAGAGTAAGAACAGGTCATGAAGAGTGAGAGCTGCCTAAAGTCCAGCTAGCTGTCTCTGGGTTTCTCTGTCAGTGGATTCTTTTAGCCCCCAAGAACATCTATGGGGAAAAGGTGACCAATGAACTAGAATTGGTCATCCCAAGTTCCCTGGGAGTTGCAGTGCCATGAATTTTTAGGGACACTTGGAGACCCCTGCAGGAGGGAAGACCAGGACACAGAGCCTGCCGAGAATGCCTGACCTCGGTCCTCTGAGCTGCTGGAGGCCCTGTCCTTGTGCCAGCTGACCTGATGGGCATCCTCTTTAAAGCAAGTGCCTGACTTAGTCCTTGTCAAGTAAATGAAAGCCCTGACCACCGGCTTGAGCAGGCCCCAGAGCCCGTTGCAATGGTCACTTTGTAGCCTAGGAAAGGGCAGCCTTTTTTCTTTATTTTGTGACGGTTGTTGGACAGGGATGCCAGTGAAAAGGCCACTGCGAATTTTCGTAAGAACCAGGTCCCTCGGTCAGTCACCTCCCACTTCCCCAGTGGATATGAACCATGTCTGTCAAAGCAAGAGGGTTCAGGACGATGGCCCACAGGCTGACAGAAATGTGTGGTTTGCCCTGAACTGTTTTTAAATTGTTTTCATGTTGAGACAACTGGGTAACCATCTGGAAAAGATAAAGTGAGCTCCATACCTCACTCTGAACGCCAGGAAACGTTCCAAAATTCCAAACGGATTAAGGAGGAGTTAAATGTATAAAATGAATTTATAAGGGGGCAGAAACATTAGAGAATCATACAAAATCCAGAAGCCATAAAAGATAGGTAAAATTGATTATATAAAAACATTTAAATCCTCTGCATGGCAAAAACAAACAAAACTCAACCAAAAAAACAAAACAAAAACACCACCAAACAAAACAACATCCTAAGCAAATTCAAAAGGCAAATGACCAAAAAGACAAATGACAAACAGGAAAATGTATATTTGCAGCTTGTATCACAAAGGGATAATCTCCCTAATGTAGAAACAGCTCCTATGGAGAAATATGAGACAAAAAATTAGAAAAATGAGCAAAGGATATGAACAGGCATTTCACAGAAAAGAAAATGCAAAAGGCTTTTCAACATTTGAAAAAGACTCAACCACAATCTATACCAGTAAGTATGAAACAAGATTGAAATTACTCAGCTTTCACTCTTAGCAAGCTGGCAAAAATGAAATGTTTTGATGGCACCATGGATGAAATTTTGAATAAAACGTGCATTCTCATACATTGGTGGGGAGCCATTGTCATGGAGTACCTATCAATGTTAGAAATGTATTTTCTAACGTTTGTCGGAAAAGTCATGATGCATTTTTGCAACGAAAAACATAGAAAAAATACATCATGACTTTTCCAACAACCCAATATATACCCTTGAACCTAATAATACCACCCTTAGGGATCAAATCTCCCAACATACACACACGAGAGAAATGGTAAATGCAAAAGGTTATTCATCGTGCTCTGATCAGAATAAGAAAAGATTGGTGAGAACGCACATGTCCATCAATATGGGACAGTTACATTTGCCATAAGTTCCAGTATGAAAAAAAAAAAAAAAGGACAGTTACAGTAGTCCATACATACATGGTTGGGTGGAATCTCATGAACTTGTAAAAATGGATCAGGAGCCATTTATGAATTGGTGTGGACATATCACCAAGATGTGAAAAACCAAAGTGCATAAAAATGTACATGGTATTCCATCTGTGTGAGCAAGTGAGCAAGTGAGCAAGGTAGGCATTATAATTCTCTGGAAGGATGAACAGAAACTTGAGAACAGTGAATATCTGTTTTGGGTGGGATGTGGGCTTTTCACTTTTTACTTTTGCATGCTTTTTGATATCTTGGTGTTGGCCTATTCAAAAATCCAATCGAAATCAGTTGCCAGCAATTAAAAATTAGGACAGTCAAGATAAAGAATGGATTCCCAGTTTCTCTTCAAACACGGGAATACCTGGCCATACTGGGCTCATGTTCTTCCCTGGCAACCATGAGCTAAAGCTGAGTCGCTGTAGAGGGGCCGTGCTCTCCAGGTTTCTCTTGTAGCCAACTTATTTCACTAATTTATTTTACCTGCGTAGTCTGTGTGGGCATCTGCATTTGAGACCCTTGAAACTTACTCCCAGGATATGTGAAGAAATGCAGCTGGGTGGAGGATGGCAGTTCAAGCAGTGACGAGCAAGTATCTCTGTGCCCCAACCCCAAATTCCCCAGGTGGGGTGTCCCTATAGAAGTGTGTGCTTTCCATAGCTCTCCTTTTGGGGGTGACTGATACCACATTAGACAAAGACATCATAAGAAAACTACAGACCAATATCCCTCATGAATATAGGTGCAAAAGTCCTCAACAAAATATTAGACTGAGTCCAGCAGCATACAGAAACGATTATACACCACAACCCAGTGGGACCTCTCTTATGAATGCAAGGTTGGTTTAACATCTGAAAGTCAACCAATGTAACACATGATTAAGAAAGGTAAAAAACCATGTGATCCCCTCCAAAGATGCAGAAAAAGCATTGGACAAAATCCAACATCATGATAAAAGCTCTTCTTGGGGTGGAGAGGGGCGTTCTCAGAGAGGAGGGTTGGAGGCTGGGCAGACACACCCACAGGTGTCTACTTACCGGCTTACCTACTCTCTGGAGATGATCTGTTGACCCAGGCAGCTGGAGGCATCAGGGCATTTTCCTCCCCATATTAAAGCAAAACCACACTTTGTCTTACGGTCAAGAGCACAACCATCTTTGAGTTTGGAAGGATTCAGAGGAATTCTGGCTCTGAGCAGCTGTCACAGAATTTCCTCTGTGAGTCCTATGGGCTCGCTGTCGATTCAAAAGCATTAAAGTTCTTATCAGTAATTATTGGCTGGATGCATTTCAGGCTTGTAAGCCACTGGGGAGGGCTAGTGGGGTTGGAGGCGTGCCTCTGTCTCCTTTACCGGGACTTGTGGTGAGTATGGCTTCACTGGCTACACATGATGTGAGTTTGAGGCAGCAGTTAAGGAGAGGACTGCAGCAGACAGATGCATTTGGTCAGGATAAACACATGGTTCCCCTGAAGAACCAAACCATCCCAGCCTGAGTGCTGGAGGCCGGCCCCTTTACCCGGAAGGACTTCCTCATTGCGTCTTCCAAGGAGCCACTCCATTCAATGTAACAGGAGCATTTCATCAGCACCACTGTTCTGGGAGAGCCGAGCCCGAGGCGGAGGAGAGGGAGACCTGGCGAAGCGCCCCGAGAACAAGGTAGGTGCTTTTCTTCTGTTGGCATATCCAGGAGCCGAGTGTGGCTGCAGTGGTGACACCAGCCAGGGAGTCAAGTGTCTGTTTAGGCCCATGGTCTCGTTGCCCCCGGCGAAGTGGAGACATGAGGGCACTAGCTTGCACACGTAAAGTTGTTTTCTACACACAGGTGACACCTCTGAGTGTAGAGATGGGGGTGCTTAGGCTGTCTCACAGGTGTTTGTTGAGTGGGGCAATAGAGAAAATGGTCTTACACAGGAAACCACTGGCGGCAAATACAGGCATCAGGGCAAGGCTCACACTGCAGCCCACGTTCTCTTGTGTATGTGTCTGAAATGGTGGTTCTCAGTCTTGGCTGCACGCTGGTGTCAGCTGGGTCACCCCAGACTGTTACAGCAGAGGCCCTGGGGGCAGGGTCCTCGGCTCGGCTAGGCTTCAGTGCTTCCCAGGTGACTTTGTATGCGCCTGGGGCTGGGGCCCAGTGCTTTCAAAGAGCAGTCAAGAGGCTTTTCAAGGATGTGCTCCTTTTCCTCAATCCTAACAACTGCACCTTCTTTCTGTTTTCCATGCTGCCCGAGGTTTCATTTGAAAAGTGAAGTGGCCTCAACATCTGCCTCACGCCTTCCTGAGCGGGGTGTGGAGCTGGGTTTGAGTTGGTTTCCGGTTTGGGTTGAATTGATTCCACCCCAGCTCCAGACATGGATGCGGACTGGTCTAAGCTAATCAACGTAATTCTAGCTCAGAGACTAAGAGCACTGGCCTAAGCCCCGCAGCCACAGAAACTGCTTCTGGAATGGTCTCATTGGTTCCGAGTTTAGGGCTCCCGTTCAATAGTGAGAGGGGAAACCCTCTCTCATGGAAGGTGAATAGAAGCACCTGATGAACACCAGGGCGCCTGCCTACAATGAAGGTGACCACATGGGTGTCAGAAGGACAGAGGACCTGAGCCCTTGCTGGTGTCACCGAGCAGCTTGCCCCACTCGGGCACAGCCACTTAACTGTGTGTCCCCTTTATTAAGCCCAGTCTGAGTTGGAGTTCCTGTGATCTGCCAGTGAGAATCTTGTTTCATATAAAAGGAGTCTAAAGCCAGGTAAAGAGAATGAGGGAATCACAGTCTTCCTTCCCTGGGAAGCGCTCTGAGCCGGAGCCCAGGCTGGGGCCACCGGCATGCAATAGGACTCAACAAGTCCCTGAGACAAGGCTCATCCAATTCTTTCAGTCTTGCCTGGGCCAAGGAGAGTCTCATTGGGATGCTGGTGTGCCCTGCAGTTTCCTTTTTAACAGAGCAAGTCTCAGGCTCACAGCTTTCAGCAAGCAATCCCAGGTGGCAACAATGGGGTATCATGTTTGTCTTTACTTTTATGGAAGCCTTCGTGAGTGGCAAATAGTACTGGTTGTCCTTTTTGTGTAGAGACAGTTTCCTCCACCCCCCCCCCATTTTTTTTAAAGGGGAGTTGAAACATACTAAGTACATAAAGCAGTTGTTAGGCAGATGTGGCAAAAATGAGGAAGACGGCAGTGTGAATGAGTGTGGTTTGGAAACGCTGTGTCAGGGAAAGTATGATGTATTGGTTTGGGGACTGGGGCTCAAGTGTCTTTGCATTCATAGCAGAGAAAGCCTTTCTCAAGAGGCGAGTCTTTAGCCAAGATCAAGGCTGCATGGTGTGGCTGGGAATTCTAGTGGCTGTGGACCCAGGCGGCCTGGGTCCAAGCTGGCATCTCCTTTGTCCCAGCTGGGGATCTTGGGACAAGCTAGCTTCTCGGCACCTTTTGGTCCTAAAACCCGGAGCTAATCCTCCCTTTAACAGGACTTTTATTTGGGGGGAGTGGCAGCGTTGATGTGAGGACTCAAAGGATCTCGGGATCGAGTAGCCTACATCTACAGCCAGTCCCAGGAACTTGAGAGTATTTGGTTAAATGTGCGCTCAGGCTGTGTGCTGAGCTCCAGGCAGGTTTTAGGAAGGAGGTCCCACTCCTAGGAAAGGTGCCTCTGGGCTGCATGTCCCCTCCTGGGTGGACAGGGCTGTTGGAGCTGCTCAGCTCCCTCTTCTCAGGGAAGCCTGCGTGATTGTGCTGGCAGATGCAGCGGCCTCCGAGGCAGGGTCTTTACTTTTAATTCCTGGACTTCCAGATGGCTGCTTCACTTACACAGCTGTCCCTTTTCTGCCCCCGTCGAGAGAGATGGCAGCCAATACAGTGCTTACATCAAGTACACTGGAAAAGCCCTGCTATTTTCTAGCCTCTTGCTTAGTTTCTAAAAGGTGAACAACTTGCCTATTAGGATAGCCAATGTGCTTCACTTAGTAATAAGACATAAGGGCACAGGAAGGTTTTTATTGCCAAAACCAGTGTAGGTTTAAATGGCTGTACACTTGAGTTCTGATGCTGTACTGGGGGGTGTGGTGGGAGGGGTTGGTTTGTATTACCGATGAACATTGTACTCTGAAAAATGTACACTTGCAAAAAACTCATTTAAATAGAGAAGATTCTGCCCTTTTCCATTCAGAGCACGTCCTGGAAATGACCACGGGTCTTCCATCTTGTGTCTTTCTTAGCTGGAGCTCTTCGAAATTATGACTTCAATTTTTAGGATATGCACCTTTCACCTTACATGCAGATTTCTGAACACAGCCCCCACTTAAGTTGTAATTGCACTAGATTCAAGTTACAGTGAACGTTCAAGTGGAGTAAGTTGATGGAACAGCAGCAGGATGCAAAGCATTACTAAATGGTGACCCTCCTTTGGTGCGAGTTTGGATGCTTTCAAGCAAAACTTTCAGTAGTTGGTAGAGAACACCTTGTTTTTATTTTCTAACTTGACTGTCATCTCAGCTGAAAGTCTTTTTCTAGAACACCTCACAATGGCCAATTGATTTGTTGGAACATCACTTCAGCATGATGGGAGTAGCCTCTTCCTTTTGTCTTCTGGGGGTTTAGTATGAGTTTTCACATGACCCTGATGAAACATGCCTGCAATTGATACCGACCCAATGAGCAAACAGGGTGGGTTAGAAGTGGGGTCACAGTGGGTAGGTAAGACCATTGTGGGAGGGGTAGAAGGCTCACCTGATGCTCTGTGAAATCCCATCTATTCGGTAAGTCCTACTCAACTGTTGATGAATACTGCCCATCATTCAAGCTAAGTGGTTCTCAAGCTTTAGTGACATAGAATCACCCAAAGATCATTTGGGGGCCCCATCTGGAGGGAGTTTGGTAGTGGCAGCCTGTATTCAAGATAGGGGAAACACCCCTTTCTGTGGCAGTACCCACTTGGCAAAATCAAGTTTAATTAATGGCTTCTAGTGAAGTGTTTCAGATGGGGCACGCCCCTATCTTGTCTAGATGGTTTTCAGACCGGACGCTCATTTTCTCTATTGAAAGTATGCATTTTTACAAATGGGCAGGCACGTGGGCCAAACGAGCTACAGGGTAATAAGAAGAGATCCTTTTCTGGTTGGGTCTTAAGAGGAGACAAAGAGCTGTTTGATAGGGGCCCTGTAACTGCTCAATGACAGGGAGCCAGAGATGGGACAGACAGTGCTTTGGTGTGCCAGGGGAAACCAGTGCTAGTCGGACTCTGGAACTCACGGCCACAAGAGTGGGAAGGGCAAAAAGAAAAGTCCCCTGGAGTTATGCTCTTTGTTAAAATCTACGGAATTTCTCAATCTATAGTTTATATTCTCTAATTAGAAGCTGGCAGTTTGCCACAGCTTTTATTTCCAGGTTATTCCAAAAGCAAACAGTAGCAACAACATTCTTTTAAAACGGCTTTTATTGAGACACTTTTAGGGCTTCTGCAACATTTCTATTTGGGAATCTTCATTTCCAATTCTTAGGTGGCTAAACTCTTTTCTGAATGCCAACAAGGTTCACTCCCACACCTTAGCAAGGAAGTGTACCCGTGCCTCTGCTCAAATGTCCAGCCAGGAACCACCCCACACACTATTTTGCACAAGTCTCTCATTAGTACTCCATGTGGGACTCCTAAGTACAGGCCAACTTCTTCCCACCTGTTAATTAGGCAGAGTAATTTCAAAACAAATGTGAGATGGCTTCACTTCAGCTGGTATTACTGATCTCAAGTAAAAGACCTTCTCAACACGTTTTTCTGATTTGGTATTTGGGGACATCCTGTCCTAAATATTAGCTGGTGTTCACAGAACTTATAGCCTAACTGTAGAACAGAATTAAATAGCTCCACGTTAGCCCCTAACACCCTGAAGATTCTATTCCTGCGCTTTCTTCTCCTGTATTGTTTTTGAGTAGCATGACAAGATTTTAGGGGAAGGCTGGTCAAATTTCTACTGTCAGGTAACAAAAGCATTAACAGGACAAACCTTGTGGAAAGAGAAATTATGGAAACCAGCCACTCTGTAACTCTTCAGGCCACCTGAGAGGTGACTGACCAGCCTCTGCCCTCTACATGGATGGGAGGATCCCATCATTGTTATAACTGCTGGAAGCGGCCTGACTGGCCATCTTGTAACTTCCCGTTCTCTAGTGTGAGTTGCTCTTGGGCACCTATGCATCATAAACATACCAGCTTCTTCCATCTTGAAAGCCCTCCCAACGTGTGATCTCCAAAGCCTTTTTCTTAGTAGCAAGATGGTAAGAGTTATAACAAAAGAGAGTACTTGCCTGTTTAGTACAATTGTTCCCATTAAGGTGAAAACTAACATTTACTTCATTTAGAAGAAAGAACATCAGGGCATTAAGATTCTGCTTGCAAATTAATGCCAATTTGTTTACATCCTTTTATCATTGAGACATTTACATATATATAAGCAGGCTCTGCTCCTTAACAAAAGGGGAACTGAAAAACTCAAGGATGTTTATTTTAGCAGTTAAAAAAGAAAAAGATCAAATAAAACCAAAAAATTTGTAACAGGTGCCTTGAAAGAAAGCATTCTTTATGCCCATAGCAGATCTTGGTCTTCCACAAGTTTCCTCAGCGGCTGTGGCTTCCATCTCTGACGAAAGGGAGCCATGGCATCAACTGGCACAAGACATAATGGGCACACACAACTGTAATGTGTAATAAAGCAAATATTTACATTAAGCACAATACAGCAATTTATTTAGATGCTTAAAATGAATACAAAGGGAAATAAAGATCACAAAATTATACAAACTACAACAGTGTGTCATATATTAGATGGTATAAATGAATACACCAGGTGGCGTTTAACTAAAGATAAAACTAAATATCCAAAATGCAGCACTCGTTGGTTTGCTGCTTCAACACAACACACTTTCATACAGATCTAAAAGGTGTCAAAATTAGTAGCTGCAAAGTCAATTCTTGCATGTGATTTTTAGCTTAAAAGATTTCAGAAAACAGATCTGAAATACCAGTTTTTGTTTTGTCAGCTGTAATGTCAAGGATATTCAGAACAAGAAAAAATTCTATAATACAAGAGAGTCCAGATATATATCTTATGTGGCTGGCCTCTGTTGCAAGATTGTACAAGGTTATGTGCAAAAACTAAGTCTGTCCGAAGGTTCATACTAGCATAATTTCAAGCTTTGCTAGGTCAACTAGATATGGCGTTTAATACACAGCAAGGGCAACACTGAGAAAAGAAACAAATCTATGATGGGTACACAATAACAATATCAGCATCACTTGAATAGGTCTAAAAGACTGTACAAATATACATTTCAACTATTCAGAATGAATACATGAAAAAAAAATCAATTTTCCCCAAAGTCTACTATACACATTGGACTGGTAGCTTGTGTGTTGGCCCTACACTACCATGTAAATCAGGATAACGCTTCTCAATGACATCCCACCAAACATTTTACAGAGGGAAAGAAATGTTGAGAAGGCAGATAAAATAAACCTCTGCTTTTCCTCATGTGCATTCGTGAGCCACCAGCTTATTCACATTTAGTTACGGTGTCTGCCACAAGTTCGGAATTAAACCAATCACGTGTCATAGAAATAACCATTGGGATTGCAGTGGCCACCTGTCCCCACAGCCTGATGACCCAGCACGCAGAAGGCAGTACCAGTTAGAATAGAGCTTTGCAGTCAGACTAAAAGGAGCACAGAGTTCCAGGCTGCAGCATGTCACTGATGCCAGGGCACCAGGCACTTATGCCTGCTGGCTGCTCAGTTTAACTCCCGTTAAGCTGCCATGCATTGGCTCAGCTACTCCATCAGTCATGTTGTCAAACTGCTCCCCGTCCTCACTGTCAATTGTGCTATTCTGCCACTCAATCTGTGGGGTGGATAAGCGCTCGTCATTTTCAGATGCATTCTTCCACTGTGACTGGTCCTTGGACCAAAACCCTTCAACTTTTCCATAGGAACTATTCTTCCATTTCAACTGCTGTCTGTCACCTTGCATGGTAGCCTTTTTTTTGGCAGCTGGCTTACTGCTCCTTGCATCTTCACTCTGGGAAGACTCATCGGACCAGGTTCCTGGTTTGATTTCGCTTGTGTTGTCCTCAAAGTCTGACATTTGCTGGGAACCAGGGCCGCTCTCCGATGGAGAAGCACCATCTTTCCATTCCACGTCATCTTGGTCAACCTCACTATCAGAGGCATCATGCGTTAGTTTGGTTGGTTCCTCAGTCAAATGAATAGTTTCATACTTTGAACCATCCTCGTCTTTTTGGTCTAGCTTCTCCTCAGATTCTAAAGCATCCTCAGAAATTACCTTCGGTATGTGCTCCTCCGGATTATCATTAGGGATTTTAGGCTCAACTTCAAAAACAGGGTCAAAAGGGCTACCACTTCCATTGGATTCTTCTTCCAAATTTTCGAAACTGTCGGAGGAACTGTCATCTTCCTTCCCAAGGTTGAGCTTTTTGTCAGCAGTTTTACTAGCGTTGACTCTGGAATCTTTCTCATCATGATTTTCAAACAGCCACTCAGCATCAAAATCCATCTCATGCTTAACTTTGTTTAACTCTTTCATGTTGAAGCCCAGTAACACACCAGGCTTGTACTTCTCACAGTCCCTGACACACTTCTTCCTCTTGTTACTAAAATGGGAAGCAATGTCGCTCTTCCACAACCATAAACTGGCCGCCAGCTTCTCAATCTCTCTCCGGGTGGGATAGGGCTGTTTGTTGAAATACTTTGTTAGGAAGCTTTTCCTGGCTTCATAAGAATCGTCTTCATGACCCTTGGGGTCTAAAGCTAAAACAACAGGCTCCTCAGGCTTCTCTTCAAAGAAGCTGGGTGAGTCGCTATCATCCTCTAACTTTCTCTTTTTCAGCAAGGGGAACTCCATTTGCTCGTAAGTGCGCTTCACAGGTACCAGTCCCGGTGACTGATTAAGCCGAGAGGGTGCATTTGTCTTATCCTGGCCATTCTGGGTCTTTCCAACGCCCCTGCAGTGCACCAGATGCAGAGTGATAGTGGAGGCGGTCATGTTGCTGGTATACACACCAAGGCAATGGATACATTTGTAGGTGAGCTTTTTCTCCACCGGATGAACCGTCTGAATAACCTGGTGCCTCTCTCGTAAGTGATGTGCAAGTGCATCAGATATGGGTCCTTTTAGGATTGAAAAGCAAAGAGGGCAAAGGGTTTTCCCGACATCTTTTTTATAGGGCACTGCAGCTTGAGGTGAACTTTTAACAGGGATATCTGCCTTTTCCTGAGCTTTTGGCTGTGGCTTTGGAGGGACTGGAGGGTTATTTTGGGCATGGTAAGCAACAGACTCAGCTGGGGCATCCCTTAGGTTGTATGTGGTTACAAGGAGGTGAATGTTAGTGTGACTACCCTGCTGCAATGTCAAATCAAAACTCAAAGTAGAATCTGTTTTAGGTCCCATCTCTTCATCAATGTGAACCATCCTCATGTGTGCCGCCATCTTTTCCACATCATTGAAAGTTGAACGGCAATATGGACAAGACAGACCATGAATTAACATATGGTTGAGCAGGGTATCTGTGGGCAAATAGCGATTACAGTAGAGGCATTTGCTAGTAAAATTGTGTATTTTCATAATGTAGTTGGCTACTGCTGGGACTTTCTCAGCTTTGTGTTCTTTTTCGAAGTGCACACTATAGACATTCTCAGGAAAAAGCTCATTACAGATTGTACATATTTTCCACTTTTGAGTTGAGGAAGTATTGGCTGGGGGAGGGCCCGTGGCAGCTGCAGGAGGTTTGGAACTGGACTGACCTAATACTCTGGATGCCTGTGACTGGGAGAGGGAAGGAGACTTTAACTGGCCTGACGAGAGAGAAGAGGCATTAGCAGGCTGCAGAGAGTATCTCGCTGGTGCCTGGGACCTCTGCTCCGACCCAAGCCCGTATGATCTCCCATTTCCACTTGGAAGCAACTGCTTCACAGACTGAGACTGCTGAGGGATGGAAACTGGGGCGTTGCCGCTTAGACCCAATCGCATTGACTGGCCAACGCCGTAGCCCTGGCCTACAGACTTGACTCCATAGTTGTTCTGCTGTAGGTGAACATTGGACATCATGTTGACTCCTGTAGAATTTAAGTTAGGCTTTGGTATTGAGAGTCGATTCACCATCTGCTGTGATGGCAAAGACCGGACATTTCCGGAAGCAAGGGAACCAATTCTAGATTGGAGTCCCATGCCCTTCTTCTCTTGAGGTTTGGGAGCAATTAGCATCAAAGGTTTGGAGCGGGGAACTACCACGTTTGTGTGGCCAATCATGGCAGTGACCTGATAGCCTATGCGTTCATGGTCTTCGATGACATGCTGTACCAAAGCTTCGTAGGACTTTGGCATGAAAAGGCATCGTTTGCAGTGGATACTCCCCTCTTCGCGGGCATTTGGGCCTAAGGGGACGGCACCATTGAGTGATTTTTCACCGGCCTTTGCTATGTAAGGTGCTGCCACATGCTGAAAATGTTCCCTGTAAATGTGCTTCCTAACGATCTCGTACAGAGGGTCTCGGTAAGTGCACTTCTTGCAGTAATACACAGCTTGCTCCACACTGTCAGCCTGTTTAGGTTTAAGGCCATCGCTTCTGCTTTTATCTTTCAAAGTGCTCAGGCTGCTACTGGGTGCGCTGGCATTCGGAGCATGGAATATTTTAATGTGTGTTTCCAAAGTCTTTTTGTCGGCATTGAAGGTACAGTAGGGGCAATTAAGAAGGATCCTATTTTCAAAGTCTTCACTATGGACATTCCGGAAATGACTTTTGTAGGCAGAGAAGAATTTTGAAGAAAATGGACAAGCGCTGCAGCAAAAGGGTTTTGTCCGATAGTCCTAAAGAAAAGACAAAACTGGAATCAGAATGCCACTTCAGATAGGCAACAACAGGTTCTAAGTTTTTGTTCAGACATTCTCTGTTTTTAATAGACACGTTATTCTTTAGAACCAAAACTAATGCATTGGTTTTTCTTTTGCAAAATAAATTTATGTAATATAAACTCAAATGAGAAAGCTGTTTTAAACTAAATACTTTTGAGTCCTAAAGCATAAATAAAAGTAAGTTCTCCCTCATTGTTTAGAAAAGACCCGAGTCACATTTGCTGATTAAATTTAGACAAACCAAAGACATATACTACAGTTAGAAATGACAAGAATAAATTATGTGCAATCACTTTCTGTGAATCAGTAAAGCTTCGGCTTTACTATATGGTAAAATTCAGGGCCCACAGTGTCGTAGTACAATTAGGCAATAAAATATAAAGATATACCTTTTATCCTTCCCATCATGGAAAAATTTTCATAGAAAAAAGGCACATCTTCAAAAACCTCACACATTTTTTTCCCTCTGAGCAAAGTCCAGTGTAGTATTCAGATTTTTCATTGCTTATCAAAAGAACTGATTTGAAAAGCAGGCCGCCTTCTACAAGCCATGCCATTGCTTCTCACCAAGAGCAGTCCCAAAAGAAGTAAAGAAGTAATGCTTTGATTCAAATTAAGAAGTTAAATAAGAAAATGTCCTACAGACTGTAAGGAGCGCATGGTGTTAGAAAGCCAATAAAGCATCGCAGAACATACTGGTATCTAAGAGTAACTTCCAGAATTACGTTCACTCACACTTGCGTAGTTGGTCCTTTGATGAAGACAGGTGCAACACAAGGTTGGCCAGGGGGTGTCTCTTTTCCCTAGAAACCTACTTTGTTTTAGATATTGATTTGAATCAAAATGAAATAATTTGCTCTTCCTTAAAGCTCAATCCTTCTTTAGTGTTAGAATAGAGGCTTTGGGGTTCATAAAACGGAACAATGTGTTCTGCTGGAAAGCTTCTGTACTGTACTCTTAAGACTGTTGGTTAATACTTTTTCCTGGGGTAGTAATAAGAAAACTTAAATGGAAGTAAGTCTGATCCTCCCCTCTACAGAAAAAACAAGGACTGCAACACAGACACAGAAAAAATGATGGATAACCTAAATGAACAGAATGTTGGAGGGAACATTTTAGAAATAGGAGCCAAAGTACTTGGGGCAGGGGTGTGTGGCACGCTGGTATACAATGGGCTTCAGAACTTTTAAGTAACAAAATCTCTAAGTTTTACACTTGAAATTTTATTCAATGACAAAAGAGACATAAAGTTCTTTCTAGCTTTCCCTGACATTAAGAAAATATGGAATACAGTTATGCGTCGCCTAACAACCGGGATACGTCTGGAAAACTGCATCATGAAGTGATTTTGTCGTGTGAACGTCGCAGAGCGCACTTACACAAACTTTGATGGTCCAGCGCACTACATTCCTAGGCTGTATGGTCTCGCCTGTGGCTCCTAGGCTACAAGCCTGTACAGCATGGTACTGGACTGAATACTACAGGCAATCTTAACACAATGGTTAAGTATTATGTATCTAAACATACCCAAACATAGAAAAGGTTCAGTAAAAATATGGTATAAGAGATAAAAAATGGCACCCCTGTCTAGAGCACTTACCATGAATGGAGCTGGCAGGACTGGAAGTTCTCTGGGTGAGCCAGTGAGTGAGTGGGGAGCGAGTGTGAAGGCCTGGGGGACATGAGTGTGAAGGCCTGGAGAACGTGACTGTATGCTACCGTAGACTTTAAACGCTGTACACCCAGGCTACACTAAATTTATAAAATACTTTTTCTTCAATAATAAATTAACCTTAGCTTATTGTAACTTTTTACTTTATAAACTTTTAAAACTTTTCTGACATTTTGTAATAACACTTAGCTTAAAGCACCTTGTATAACTATACACATTTTTTTTCTCCATATCCTTAATTCTAGCAGCTTTTCTCTATTTTTTTTTTTTTAACTTTTAAAACTTTTCTGTTAAACATGAAGACACACAGGGTCAGTATCATCATCAATATCAGTGTCTTTCACCTCCATATCTTGTCCCACTGGAAGGTATTCAGGGGCAATAACATGCATGGAGCAGTTGTTGCCTCTGGTGACAAAGCCTTCTTCTGGGACACCCCCTGAAAGACCTGCCCTGAGGCTCTTCTTGAGGAGGTGTCACTCTTTTCAGAAATATGTCTATGGTGGTTTGCTTTTTTCACTACAGATTTGCTTCTAAGCAGATAACACCACCATGAATGTTCATCTCTACTAATGAGAACCTTTTGGTGTCCGGGTCCACATTTTCAAACTTTTTAAGGAACTTGCTGAGGTCTACCAAAAGCTTTTGCCAAATATTTCACTGTGCATTTTCTTGGGGGTTCTTTTTCTTCTCCGGCACTTTCCTTTTCTCTTGCCTTCTTCGGATATGTGTTCCTGTTCTAGTTTCAACAACTCCTCAGGAACCACCTCTAGAAGCTCCTCAATGTGATCCTTACCCAGACCCAGATTAAAGTTGTTTGTCACCTCAACCACAACCATGTTGAGTTTTGCAACCTCTTCATCCTTGGCAAGTCCTTTGAAGTTATGGATGAACCTCTTGAGTGTGTTCTTCTAGATGCCTTTCATACATTCCTTGGGCTAACATCAGCCCAAGCCCAAGCAAGTTTCTTATGTAGTCATTGATATTGTAATCCTTCCAGAATTGTGTCAGTGTCTTCCTCAGTTGCAGCAACAGCCTGGGCAAAAGTCCTTCTCAGGCAGTAGGCCTTAAAAGCTGTTGTAACTCCTTGAATCCATTGGTTGGATCAAAGAGGTGGTGACTGGAGGCAGAAACACCACTTTGTTATTGGGATGAAGATGACCAATAAAAGGAAGATGTCCGGGAGCATTACCAACAATAAGCAAAATCTTGAAAAGTATGTTCTTCTCCAAACAGTACCTGTCCATTTCGCTGGTGTTAACAATTCAGGAGGGCATCTTGGAAGAGGAGCTGGGTCATCCATGACTTCTCATTGCTTTTGTAGTACACAGGCAGAATTTACTGACATGCTTGAAGACCCGGGGTTCTCACAGTGCCAGATCACAAAGGGTTTCACGTTGTCTGCAACACTGCTCTCAAGCAAGACTGTCTATCCCAAGACTTGGCACTGACTTGGCCTCCTTATGGATGAAAAGTCCTTTCAGGTACCTGTTTCCAGAATAGGGAGGTTTCATCCATATAGAATATTTGCTCTGGCAAGTAATTTCCCTCTACAATCAGCTTAAGCTGCCTTCACACCTGCACTTGCAGACTTACCCCACTTTATTCTTGAATCCTTTAAACCACCCACAGCTACCAGTAAATTCAATATCGTAGTTGGGTCTAGCCTTTCCTTTCCACATCACAAACATTTTGCTTTGGCTGTGATCGTCATGGTGATGAGAGGTATACGCTTCTGTGTCTGGTTTTTAATCCAGATCATTAGAAGTTTCTCCATGCCTGATATAGGCCACTCTCGAAATTTTGTTAGTGTCGTTGACTTCAGTGAAGCAGGTCTTTTAATAGCTTCCGTCCCTTTGTTCTTGTTCTTCAAGATTGTAGCTATGGTGGAGTGGGACATGCCTGACTGCCGAGCAATAACCATCATCGATTTTCTACCTTCGTAGTCCTTAATCACTCTTAATTTTGTTTCCAGGTCAATCATTTGATGTGGCCTCTTACTGTCAACATTAGCAGTGGATTTTGTACACTTAGGGGCCATGATGAACAAAACAACACAAGATGAAATCAAGCACAAGAGAAAATGATGCAAGCAAGAGATGCTGTAAACAGATGTATGAGGCTGCTGCTGGTGTAATCCAGTGTACAGCAAACTTCTTATGTAAGTAGGAAGTACACTCTCAAATAATAAAAAGTATAGTAAACATATAAAGCAGTAACACAGTTGTTTATGATCATTATCAAATATTACTTACTGTACATAATTGTACGTGCTATAGTTTTTTTAATTTTGACGTGCTCGTTTTATACAACTGGCAGCACAAATTTGTTTACACCAGCATCACCACAAACATGAGAGTGATGTGTTACACTACTAATCTTACAACAGCTTCAACATCACTGGGCAAGAGAACTTTTTCAGCTCCATTATAATCTTACAGGACCACCACTGTATATTCAGTTCTGTTACTGACGAAAACATCATGCGGCGCAAGACTAATCAATTTTGACATTTTCCACTTTAGGCTGTTGCGTGCAAACAATCCATTACTATGAAAGGCCTAGAGCTAAGAAGGGAGTATACCAAGGATGATGCCATTTGGGGATGTCTCCTGTGCCACTTACCTGGTTTTTTGTAAGTGAAGGGTCCCACAGTCCTACATCCTCCCATGTAGTGTTTTTCAAATAAAAGTCATTAGGTTCAAACTGTTTAAAATCCTAGAAAACAGTGAAAGAAGTTTACAAAAACATATAGGTATCAACTCTACCCAACCTTACATATATATCCTATCTCTTAACTAGGGTTGGAGTGATGCACTGGAAAACCAACCCCACCAAGACTAAACTAGGGGCCTTAAGGCTCTTAGGAAATACAAAAAGGCATATGGAAGTCGCACTGAGCATTTTATATCAACCAAACATTCCCCTAGTGGTTAGACAGATTTCCAAGGAAAACGGTGGAAGTTCTAATTCAATAAAAAATTTAGCCACATATTAATACCAAAGTACCCTTCATTAGAGTATTTTAACTCTTCAGTTGTAGTATTAGAATGTGCTGTGATGTTCACTTACAGCACTACATACATATGTGATATTCTGGTTCTGTGCAATAAATAAAATTGCAGGTGGGGTAGGGGATTGGACTGGGAAGAAAACGCAGAATTTCTGAACCCCAAAAGGAAGCAAGCTATTCAAAGAAACAGTATTATGTTACATTTATACTCTTATATAAAAAATAAATGGCCTGCTTCCCCCCAGGCTAGGAAGATATAAAGTCTTACGGTATAATTCCCCTTGCTCCTAAAAGGTTCACAGTTCAGTGTAGGAAAATCAAGTACATGTAAATTTCAGGCTATGTATAATGGGTATAATAATGGGAGGAACAAATCGAATACAGGATAGAAAAGGTACCTTATCCTTTGCATTACTTATTCTTGTGACGGTGACCCCACTGAGTGCAATGCGAATGCCCTGTTTCACTAGGCAGAGTACCTGAACCTGAGGGGCTGGAGAGGGAGTAGAGTGAACTTCCCACACTGGGGACAACCTAAGAGAGTAGCCCACGTCTGAGAAGCTTCAGTCTACATGATAAGCCCTAGACTATTATTAGTGGTAATAAGGAAAAGAAAACCTGTTGAATGAGGAAACTGCTTTTTTACTTTCAATTCCCTCCAACCGTTCACTGAGTGCCTATATGTGCCCACACTGTGCTAGGCATACACAGATGGACAAGGTAGTTATGGTCCCTGACCAGCTGGAACTAAAGGCTAGTGGGGAAAACAGTTTTAAACATTTCTTTTCAATCAGAGGCTTTGATCAACTAACTGTAAGACCTGGAGCAATGAGACCTGAAAAAGGAGGAGACCAATGCACTAGCTATCCTGCAGGGCTATTATCTAGCTCATAGAATACAAAGGCTAGAAAACCAGTTTGTAAAGTCCAAACTGTTATACAAGGGGAAGATAATAGTCTATGATGGGTCAAAAGGGCCAACAAATGCTCAAATCCTGAGAAAAGAGACAGCAAGCACCCAAACCACCAGGCCTCAACAACAATCAGAGGTCGACCAGAACATTGAGGCGTGTCAGACGTGTCAGAATGAGACAGGCTCTGGTCCCACAGGAAGACTCTGCCCATGCGAAGCTGTGAGGCAGACCTATTCCCTTACTGTGTCCTCATCTGTAAATTGGAGATAAAAATTCTTACACCTCCACCCCCCTAGGTGTTGTTTTAAGGATTTGAATTTAGAGATACTTTTAAAGCATCTAGTAAAATGTCTGACGTGAGTACGCCTCAATGGTAACTGCTTTTGCTTCAGAATGCAAAGATGGAAAAGCCATTTTAGGGAGAGAGCTCTGGCGAAGCTAATGTTGTGGTCAAAATGCAGAATCATGCCTAAGAATTAACCATTCTGGCCCCTGACACAAAGTAACCAATCAGAAGCTGAGTTATGTTAAAATTAAAAAATGACATGCTACTTACTTCTATGTGTTCTTTACAGTATTCCAACCCAATGTCACTAAGTATTTTTTTCACAGTTTTCCGGGCTTTTCTTAAACTGCCAAGATTGTTGACAGGAAGTTGGAACATAGTTTCTATTGGAAAAAAAAATTTTAAGTCAAGTCAAAACATGTACAACTTGTTAATATTTACTAATTCCACTGATGATAGGATCAAAAACCCTGGTCCAACCTCACAAAAAAGGTGAGTATCTAGCATGTTCTGAATACTTCAAGCAGGTAGGCAAAGTAAGTGCTCTCTGATCTTTTCTATTTTTAACAGGACATTTTCTGTTATAGATTGGCTATAAGTCTAATCTGGCCCAATTTGATTAATTTTTTTTTTCCCCCTTTCCTTAGCTGAGCCATCCTGCCACCTGTTGGCAGCTCAGTGGCAACTCAGCTCGGGCTGGGAATCGAACCGCTGTTGCTCAGAGATCAAACTCTTGAGTGAGCTCTTAACCAACTGAGCCACTCGGCCGGCCCCCCAATTCTGATTAAGTGCTTTTCCCCTTGTGATGTTGAACCTCTGAAAATAGAAAATGCTCAGCACTTCAGCATCATTACCACATAATTTTGAGTGCCAGGGAAAAGCAGCTTTTGTTGTCTGAGAACTGTCCTACACATTGCTATGGTATTCTTAAACATTTTTTAAAGTTTCTGTATACTACTCAAACTATGACACTAATCGTTGTGTAATTTGCCCCTCAGCCAGCACCACACCTGGGCAAAGGCATTCACTTATGGTCATGGAATGAATGCTGAGATGGGGAAAGCTGGGCACTCAGCACCAGAGCAAATAATGGTTAACTATTATAGATTTCTGGGGATCCTTTTAAAAATGAAAAAAATGTAGGTGTGTGAGGGAATAAAAAAACTATTTAAGTGACCTAATATATCAAAGAAGAAGTTTAGATCCACTTTTCCCAAGTTCCTTAAAAACAAAGGTTAAGAAAATAAAATTAGTAAAACTTGGGTGGTTGAGAAATCGTATGTCTTCCAATAAGAGCATAAATGTTTCTTATAAAGTATGGTAACAATTTATCATCAATTTAATAATCTATATTTTACAGAATATAAAGTAGTTCTAAAATCCAAAAACAAAGGCGAAAACAAAATCATCAGGAATTAAAATTTAAAACATGCAAATCTGCTTTTCTAATAAATAAGGGCTGTTACTCTTTAATACCCTACCATCTATAAACCACAATAAAAAAGTCAACTAATCCAAATGTAGTAAGATGTCACATTACCTCATTTATTATTCTAATCCAAAAGTCAACATTAACTATGAAAAAGGAAGGAAAAAAAAGGGTGAAGCCTACCAAAACATACAATAATTCCTAGAAATTCTGAATCTGGATATGTTACCAGAACTTAGAAGTCTCAAAATATTCTATATAAAGAACCAAAGTGTAATTGAGGCCAAAAGAGAAATTTCACAGAGAAATTTCACTGAGAAACACTTATCAGCCTTCTCATCTTCAAGATGGAATTCTTGCTAGTTATGAAACATGACTACAGACAATATCCTCTGTCCTCTCTGCCACCCAATAATCTGTATAACATTTAGCTAATAACAGCAGACTTAGCAGTCATTTCTGATACAAATTAATGTGCATTCAAGACCAAATCTATTATTCCTTAAGGAAATTTGATTGCTAAATTGTTTTAAACCATCAAAAAAATTAACAATTTTAAACCAGAAAAAGTTTTTTTTATCAGTTTCTTAATAAAACAATCCCACAAACCAGGTCATCAAACGCAGAGACCAGGCATCAAAATGGATGCCCAAAGACATCCAAGCCTGAGATGAGACATCCTGTTTCTCTATTCATTTCATAAACTCTCTGTGGGCCCAAATCCAGTTCTTTTGGAACTTCCCAAGTTAATCCTGCTTCACTTCAGAGCAGAGATGGGCCCAGAAGCCAACCATTACTGGTTTTCCCTGTCTTCTGGATAAGCAACACAACATCTCAGCAAAACAAATACACAAAGATTTGGATATGCTGCCACCATCAAAGCTACCAGTCTATATAGGAAACATCCAAGGGGATCAAACTGCAGCTCAAGATAAAGGAAAACCAATTTTCCTATGCAAAATACCAGGCATTCTAAGTGCCTACCCCCGGCTAACAAAGTTGTCTGAAGACCTCCCAATGAAGCACCTCACTGCATGGTGGGTACCCAATTTATCCACCTACAGTTCTGAAAAAATGAGTATGCGCATAAGAGAACTTCGTTACAAGAAACTTACAATTTATAAAAAGTAACATTTCTGCCATAGAGTAAATCTCAAGTTTACTTACTTAGGCTGAATTTAAAAGGCTTATAAATAAAATAGTGACACTGTTTATTAGAAAATGCTGTATAAAAAATGGCTCTTTGTTCTATGATTAGCAACTAGGAGGAACCAAAATTAAAGTTTACACTGAAAGATGTAGGACAGTCTAAGGTTATAATTGTCTTCATGGCATTTCTAATAACCTTGGGAAGTCTATCATCTGCCCCTTTCTCCAGATGGAGGTGCCCTCTTCTCTATGTATTTATTATTGAGGCCTTTTCCAATATTTTGTTCATCTGGAGCTGGAATAACACATTCGCATGTGTTACCAACCTCAAAAGCATTTACAAAGTTTTTTTTTTTGCTTTAAATTTAACACTTTTCTCAGTATATAAAACAGGCACACAGTGCAGGAACATAAGCAAAGAAGGCTCCCTCCTACTCCTATCCTGCAGCCACGCAGCTCGCCTCCCCAGAAACGGCCACTGTTACCATTTCTTGTGTATATCTCGAGCTTTTTCTACACCTGTAACAGGCCAAAGGTTCCTTGAAAGGAAGCCTCCAACAACCTCTATCAGTTAATGTTAGAATTATTATGGGTGATAAGAAAAATAACTCAAGGGTCCTAAATACACACACACACACACACACACACACACACACACACACACAGTAATGCCTTGGTTTGCGAGCATACTTCGCTCTGCAAACAAACTACTCATATTGCAAGACATCGCTCATTTACCAAGTTAAAATATATTAGGAATGTTTGCTCATCTTGTGGAACACTCATAAACCAAGTTACTCGCAATCCAAGGTTTTACTGTATATATATGTATTTTCCCTACTGTGTGCTGTTAAGAAACAATTTCAAATTAACAGCTGGCTCCAGGGTTCATTAATGTTATCTATTTGATTCTTATTTAAATACCTTTACAAGAATTATCCCCACTCCTCAAAAGCCCTTTGAATTAGAAATCTGGACAAGGGGCCCATACCTTAAGTAACTAAAGGGTAGAACAGAGTAAATAGGAAATCAACTGCCAGTTTCCATACTTTTCAATAGAGAGATAAAAACAGAGTATTTACAATCATTACTCTTAGGGAAGAAGGTATTTTACAATAATGTCAAAAACTGTGTAGCAATGGGCATTGAAAGCGACGCAGAGAAGTGGGTTTCCTTTCCCTCCAGAGCTGTCCCCAAGGGGCTAATCCTTTCTCTTGAGCCGCTGTGGCTATCAGGATGGCTATTTTTCACAAGGGCAGCACCATTACTCCAATACCAAGGAGCGCTCCCTTCAGCCAAACCAAGAACCTCTCAGCTCATGGCATAAAAAAGGGAAAATACCCAATTTAATAGAACGGTATCATTGTTCATCTATTTACCAATCATTTTCAGAGCACCTACACTTCACCAGTCAATGTTCAAAGAATAGAGAGATGAAAAGGACACAGTTTTTCCCCTTCAACTTCCCCATCAATTCCAGGGATGGGCTCTAGAGCACACAGTAGGCACTAGGTCACTGGAGGAAAAAGATACTTGTTTGTTTTGCCTGCCCAATTTCCTCTTGGACCCACTCCTGCTGCTACTGATGTGCAGTCAGTTAAGAGGCTCCATTAGAGCAGAGTGTACATGACTCAGGTAAGCCAAAGAGTATTCTATCTCTGTAGATAATGATTAGTACAGAGTTGGCCATGTGATCCAAACAGGGCTGACAGTGATACTGAAAAGCAGAGTCAGGACTTGCTACAATATGGAGAAAGCAGACGGAGGGAAAGAGTCCTGGTTGACACTGCTTAAGGTCCTCAATCCAGCTGTGCCTGTGCCTCAAAGATAGCCTCAAAACACCACCTCTGAATTTTCAGAAACAAGAGCAAACACATTATCATTTTTGCTTAAGCTTTGTTTCATGTCACTTGTAACCTAGTCAGACCTGTGGTGGGACATAGAAGAGAAAGTGAATAAGAGGGAAGATGGAGAATTTCATGCAAAGTAATTATACTTGTGAACTGGGTCTAGTAGGAAGAATAGGAGTTTGCCAGGAAGATAAGTTATTCTGAAACATGCTTTGGCCCCTGGTTTCATTAATGAAAAACAAAACACTATATGGAAAGAGTCAAACACTTTCTAAATGCTAAAAGAATTTGGGGAAAACTCAATGACCCACTAATAACAGTTAATATTTGCATGTGTTTAACAAGTGAAGATAAGTAGCTTTTGGTAAAAGCATACTAAGACCTGATGAACTAGACTTAAATCATTCATTTTTCAGAATGATTTAAATTCATTGTTGAATGATTCAGCCACACTCCTTTTTCCTATCCATCTTTGCAATTTATACCCACACTACTGATTGGGGCCAAAACATTCAAGTTTTACTAATCCTGGGCCAAACTCCTAATCACATGCTTAAGAAAGCAAGTCAGGTGACCAAAACGAAAATCTAAGACCTGTAGCCCTAAGCTACAGATGATTTAAAACCATATAAATATATATACATAAGACTCACCAAATACATGCACCTCTGTCCCCTCCAAATACCAAAAGCAAAAATACTCCTTTACTCCAAGTACAAAGAGGGTAGCATAAAGGCAGAGAGAGCCTGTCTCATGAGGCAGTATCTGTAGACTGAATCTGTATGGGGGGAAGGATGATACAACATCAATGACTGAGGACTTAACTGAAGCATTTTGAGAAACATAATCATTTATGAAAAAACCCCAGCTCTGCCAAAAGGCTTGGATCTAGTCAGGTGTACAGTAAGTCCCTGACTTACGAACAAGTTCCGTTCCGGAAGAACGTTCATAAGTCTGACAAAGTGAGTCGTATACACCTTTGACACAAATATACAATGTAAAGCATAAAAAAACTAAACACACACACACAAAAGTACTGTAAATGAACTTTTACAGCTACCTTAAAATGGTGGCGCAGTACAGAACAACTGGCATATACAGGATTGCATGGAGTGAACTGACAAGAAGGGAGTTACTAACTGGAGGAGGGAGGGCGGGTGGGAGATGGTGGAGCTGAAGCATCATCAGCAATAGAAGGTGGAGGGCAAGATGGAATTTGGCCCACACCTGATGTTGATGACACAGGTTTTTTGATGGAGTCAATTCTGTCTACCCTCTTGAAAAAACGATCCGGTGATGTCTGAGTAGTAGCTTTTTTTCTCATCATAGATTACTCTGTTGCACTGGTTGGCATTCTGAACAGCTACTGCAACCTTTGTGTATTGTTCTACGTTGGGGTCCTGTGCCTCAAAAACTAACAGTGCCTCTTCAAGTAAAGAAAATCTCCTTGCCATTTCCTGTGTTGGGAATCTCTTTGGTTCTTCAGTTACATCTTCCTCTTGGCTCTGTCTTTTTGCCTGGCCTCTAATTCCAACAGGTCCTCATTAGTAAGTCCTGTCTCATCGACGTTAAAAACCTGTTGGGTAAACAAGCACCTTCATCAATAATTTCTCTAAGTGTTCTGGAAATTCTTGGGCAGCTATGGTACCTGCACTTGCAGCCTCACCGCTTACTTTTATGTTGTGAAGGTTGGTTCTAGCCTTGAATCTGTTCAAACCATCCATGGCTGGCAGTAAAAGATGCATCCTGTTCACCCCGTTTTTTTCTTCAAGTCTTCAAACAGGCTTTCAGCTTTTTCTTGAATAAGCATTAAGCTGAGTGAGACTTGATGCTCACGCTGATCCTGCATCCACACAGAGAAGTTTCTCCACCTCCTCTATCGCTTCACCACACTTTTTGGATATTATTGTTGACTTCATTGGCACAGCAGACTTCACATGTTCCATTATTTTGTCCTTGTTCTTTAGAATTATGCCAATGGTTGAACGATTCATGTTATAAGAACGAGCAACGTCTACCATCTTTTCGCCTCGATCCAATCTCTCAATTATTTTCACTTTTGTTTCCATGGTTATTGCTTTGTGCTTCCTAGCAGTCCCCTCTACATCACCACTGGTTTTCCTCTTGCTTCCGGACACCCTGGGCTCTGAATGAGCACTGTACTACTACTGTACATTATCGCACTGGACAGTAAGCACACAGCAGCACAACTGTGACAATGTCTGGGAGACACGTGAGCTACTTCCACATCTACGAATGTTCGCAATGCGAGGTCCGTTCATATCTGTGAAAGTTAGTTTGCAACTCAAATGTTCCTAAGTCGGGGACTTACTGTACTCAGAATCTTCTGGATCAGGAAAAAGGAGGGAAACCCAACAGATGGCAATGTTAGTTTATTAGCAGGCTCAAGGCAAGGTCTGCAGGACCCGACACACAAGAGTCAATGGGGCTTGTCTATATATGGCAGTCCCTCTGCAAAGCCACCAGATCAAAGATGGCACCGTTTAGTCCCCGTTTTTAGGGGTAGAAAAAAAGCACAAAACCATCTATCACTGTGCCATCAGAAAGTAAAACAAAACAAACAAAAACCCATAAAACCCAACCTTAAAGCTTTGACTAGACACAGATAATCAAGCCAGGAGAGCGAGGGAGAGAGAGGGAGAAAGAGAGGGAGAGGAAAAAAAAAAAAAAAGCTTCCAAATCAAACTTTTCCAGGTGATGTTTTAAGCTACTGTAAGTGTGGATCTAGCATGGCACTTTCCACTATATAATTCTTCATACCTTTAATATGCATTCTTCTATGGTGTTTCCAAAGTTCCTAATAAGAATATGTGTTAATTTAATATGCCAGGAAACACAAAGTACATATAATCATGTGTCCAAGTCTCCATCACCTGCTGGTATAACCACTATTTTCTAATATTTGGGAACTGAAATCTGAACGTATACCAGAGTGACAACTAATGCATCAATTACATTAGCGAATGCAAATCTACAGTTTTTTTAAGAAAAATATTTTTAACACTGTACAAAGAGCTGGACAAGGATGGTTACACTCCTCCCTGGTAACACCTAAACATAAGCTGCTTAAACCAGTGGTTTTCAACCCTGCCCCACCACTAGAGGTGAAACCCTTGTTTTTAAAGGAACCTTAGATGAAATATAAAAGATAAAAGTGGAGGGACTCAGGTTGAAATGGAGAAAGGAAGAAAAAGTTCTGTCCCCAAATATCTCCTTGAACTAGTTACTTGCCTAAACTCAGCTCATAATGCAGACTTATACCAAGGTGACTGTCTACTGAAACAAAACCTGGACCTCGTGGGCAATCAACCCAAACAGGAAGTTGGACGGTATGGCAGAATTCCAACAGTTTAGTGAAAATCTCCCCGAAATAAAATTAGTCTGATCAGATATGGTTATGGGAAGCCCACAGTAGGTATAAAGATTAGAACATAGTTTATACTTTGATGTCTTTTGAACACTTCTGCATTAAAGGTGTAAAGATAAATATAGTCTCTTTGGGAATATCTTACCGGGAGGGGGAATAAAAACAACAAAGGCTAGAAATGATGCCATTACTAGTAAAGAAAATGCCTGCTGTTAATAAAAATTAGAAGACATTAAAGCGACTACAATATAAACAATTTCAGTTTTGGTAATCTGATCAACGCAAACTAATATTTAAGAAATTCGGATCTTTGATACTTATAGTTAGTTGACCTTTGAACAATGCAGGGGTTAGGGGCACTGACCCCCTGTGCAGTTGAAAAATCCAAGTATAAATTTTGACCCCCCCAAACTTAACTAATAGCCTGCTGTTGACCAGAAGTCTTACGGATAACAATCAATTAACACATATTTTGTATGTATGTGTTGTATGTATTATATGCTGTATTCTTACAATAATGTAAGCGAGAGAAAATATTAAGAAAATCATATGGAAAACACATTTACAATACTGTACATATTTATCGAAAACAAAATCTGTGTATAAGTGGACCTGTGCAGTTCAAACCTGTGTTGTTCAAGTGTCAACTGTACTCCAATTAATGCTGATGAAAATATTTACATAAAGATTTTTATAATCTGGACTGGGGTTTAAGAGTCAGATATTTGAAGTTTCTTTAAACTACCAATCTAAGTAAAAAAATGTTAACTTATGTTGTTTTTTAAAAAGCCAGGCATTTTAAGAAGATTCTCATGAAGAGAATCAAAGCACCAGTTACTTCACTGCTATCCATGATGGTACTTTTAAAAAAAAAAAAAAGGATTTTGTGATGACTGTGTGGAACATTTCGGACCCATTAAGATAAAAACTATTTAGGCAGAAAGAAAACACCACTCCCATATTTATGCACTCTCTTTTCCTCCTACCTCCTCCTCATCAACATATTTAATACCTGTCAATATCACTCACTGAGTAAAACTGTGGTGACTGTAAAAGTTTTCTTTTTATAACCAATAACACTTATCTTTCCTGAAATCTGAAGTGGTGAAAAAAGACATCTTATTTGTTTTTAAGGGTGTCACGAAGTCCTACTTTTAAACTAAACGAGTTGTAAAAAGGTTTATATATTTGTAAAGCCACGCTGGAACCACCCTCCAACAAGCGAGCCCAGAGCCCACACTCAGTCTGGAAGCAATCATCCTACTCAATCTTTTTCTAAAACACAGTCTTGAACAGAAGCGGCTGATCTTTCAATTTCCTATAAATTTGGGTAAAAGACCTTCCAGATGCCAGAAGCTTCTCATAAAAAGGCAGCTCTGTCTTCTCCTGCCGCTCTCTTCCTCAGTCCCAAATACTACAAAACAAGTAATTGTCTGATTATCTACAGGCAGAATGCCTTTCTGGATTAGCAGATAAAACTGTGAAGCATGACAGAGGTAAGAAAAGAAAGGGTTAGTCGCCTCTCTCAATCTTACCAGAAAATGTGCAGGAGTGTTGAGGCTAAAAAAGGTGATATTAGGAAAGCGCAGGAAGATTGGAAAGTACTTTACAAATGAAGACATGCTTGTACCAAAAGCTAAATTTGACCACCACCACTTACAGTGCTTAGGATAATCACTGGAACACTAATAAAGACAAGAAGCGGCAGGAAATGTAACCTGTTTCTGTTTTCTTCACTACTAACTGCATCGACTTTTATTTACTATTCTGTTTGATAATAAAAGAAATTCAATTCATTGAGTCAAGTGTCAAATACAAAATTGCCTCCACTTCAGAAAAAAAACCTTTGATACAGCATCCTGTACAGAAACGTTTGGCTGCAGGAATACTTTTTGCCACTTTCTATAAACGTGTGAATGAATCTCTTCCACAAACAATCCTGCTCTAAGAGACTATCTCTTTGTCTGATCACCTCAAGTGAGGGAATTTGCAGAAACCCCACAGCTCTGTTCACAAGTTTACATTTTGTAACCTGTGCACAACTCTCAGTTCAGCTATACAAGTCTAATCACTTAACCAGCCTTTCAAGTTTTTAAGATACTTCTTCCTTCCTGCCCAAGTATTCCCCCTTCTGCAAGTAAACCATGCCCAATTCTTTTCACTATTCCTTGTTATCACATAAGCCAATCACCAATGGATGGGCTCCAGTTTGTCAATCTCTTTGATGCCCTAATAAACAGTTATTCCAGATGTGACATAAGCAGAAGGTCAAAACAACACTTCTCTACTTCTGGATATTTCCAAATTAATGCTCCTGAAAGGTGCATTTGTGTTGGTGGCAGCCACTTCACACATGTGATCAACCAAAATCTTTTTCTTTTTTGTATATGTGCTGCTTTTTTCAGCATTAGCTGGTTCAGATGGTGAGAAAAAAAAATACTCTTATCAATCCATGTCTGGTTAGAATATAAGTAACTATCAATAGTTTTTAAGTGTCTTCTCAATTGAAGAGGCATAAGCATTCTCATTCCAAAATGAAAAAGAACAAATGTCCAGTACAGGCCTTAGGAAAGGCAACAGATTGAGATTCACATTCCAAATCACAATTATGAACTGCAATTTTATGAAAAAGCAGTACTTTTAATCACTGAAATAACCTATGGGTTACCTATTCTAAACTCTTCTTATTTTACAGATTAGCAATTGAGGTGAAGCAACTGGTCTAAGGATGATCAGCTGTCAATGACAAAGCTGGGTCTCAAGGTCATCTCCAGATCTAGGATGCACTGCTCCCCTCATTGCCCACACAGATGAAGCTGTGATCTGACATTAATTAAAAGCAAACAACAGCATGTTATATACACACACCCAAAAGTGCCAGAACTTCAATACCCAGGTTGAAGTGACCTTAAAAAAGTTCAGCTAAACCATCTCAAGTTGATACAGAGGTTAAGAATACACACTCATCTCAGGTCAGAAAGTGCCATCACATTCAGAGAACTGCAATAACAACTGAAGGTCATCTCCAGATGGTCTCAAGCTCTGAGACCACTTGCCCTCAAGTCCTCTTACAATCACCATGGATGCCAACATTGACTAGTCACACCTGAAAGATATCTTTCTATCCAAACTGTAATGGTAGTATCTTGCAAAATGAAATCCACAACCTTGGTATCCTTAAATAAAACAATAGCTTTTCAAAGAACTGGTATGTTATGTCTCTCCTTTATCATCTTCCCATTATCAATACTCAAAGCATATTCCGAAAATTGCTTGGGAAAACAGAGGCTTTGGTGATCTTTTTTCTTTTTCTGAGGGGCAAGGGTAGGCAGCACGCTAGTCAGCTTTGAACTACCTCTTCAGCTCCTTTTCTCAAATAAAGTTCCACTCGTTTTTGTTACAAAAGCAATTGGGGGGCCGGCCGAGGGGCGCGATGGTTAAGAGCTGGCTTGGGACGCCAGAGGGCCCTGGTTCGGATCCCACATATGAGGGCCAGTGACACTGCCCTCTACAGCTAAGATGCTGAACAACAGCTCGACCTGGAGCTGGGCTGCTGTGAGTCGCCGGCGACGGCGTAGACTGCAGCCCCTGATGCAGTGGGTTGCCATGGGCTACTGTGTGTAGCCAACAGCTAGCGTGAGTGGCCAGCAGCCGCAGTGAGCAGCCGTCCAGAAGCCGGCGACTGATCTGCCTCGCCCGGGAAGAGCACAATGATGGTGCCAACTTGGGCCAGTGAAGCAACGTCCTCCACAACTAGACTGAAGAACAAAAGGACAGCAACTTGTCTGTTCCCCTTCCCCCAACTCCCCCCCCCCCCCCAAAAAAAAAACTTTAAAAAAAAAAAAAAGCAATTGGGAAATAAAAATGTATGTCCACACAAAAATTTGTACATGAATGAATGTTCTCAGCAGTATTCATAACACCCAAGGAGAAACAACTCTAATTTTCATCAACTGATAAAAGGATAAATAAAATGTGGTTATTATCCATAAAATGGAATATTACTCAGCCATAAAAAGGAATGATGTATTGATACATGCTCCAACATGGATGAACCTTGAAAACATTATGCTAAGTGAAAGAAGTCAGTCACAAAAGGCCACATTGTATGACTGCATTTACATGAAACGTCCAGAAAAGGCAAATCTACAGAGACAAAAAAGGAGATTCAAGTAGCCTAGGGCTAGGGAATTTAGAAGGGAAAATAGAGGGCAACTGCTACTGGATTCTCTGTAAGGTGATACAAATATTCTGTAATTGATTCTGGTAATAGTTGCTCAACTCTGTGAATATACTGAAAACATTTAATGGTACACTTTAAATGGGTTAATTGTATGGTATATGAACTATATCTCAATAAAGCTGCTACTACAAAAAAAAAAAAAAAGAAGAGAGGCGATCAGGCCTAGTGTAAGATTACAAAATATAGGTAAGGCAAAAACACAAAATAACTTAATTTTACGTAAAGACAACAACAGTTAACACTAGGGTAATATTTATCTTTCCAGATTTTTATGCATCTTAATTTCTTTTTCTTTTAAAAGTAACAGAATCTATGTATTTCACCATTTATACATGCAGCAAGAAAACCAATGTTGCTTGAAAATGTTATAAAATTTTAAGAACTGTGTTTGCCAATAAGGCTATTAACCTTAAAATGTGGCTAGTCTGAACTGAGATATGCTTAAAAATCATTTTATTAATATTGTGGTAAAATACACTTAACTAAATTTACCAAACCATTTTTAAATGTATAGTTCAGTATTAGTCATAATATTGTGCTACCATCACTACCATCCACTGCCATAACTCTTTTCATCTTTTATACTGTAACACTATACCCATTAAACAGTAACTCCCCATTTCTCCCACCCCCTCTGCACCTGGCAACCACCACTGCTCTATGATTTTGACTGCTCTAATTTGTATTAAGTGGAATCGTAAAGTATTTGTCTTTTTGTGACTGGCTTATTTTACTTAGCATAATGTCCCTGAAGTTTATATTATATAGCATGGATAATTAAGTTCGCGAACTCATCCTAGAAAAAGTGCTATGTGCCTCATTGCTGAATATCACTACGGTCTCCTTCGAAGTACTCCCCTTAGGAAGCTATGCACCGATGCCAGCACCTAGTCCACCCTTCAAAGCAATTTAGGAACTCTTTTTCTGGAATGGCCATCAGAGCTGTCGTCATATTACCCCTTATGTCCTGAATGTCATCAAAGTATCTTCCTTTCCGTATTTCCTTTATCTTCAGGTAAAGAAAGACGTCATTGAGGGCCAGATCAGGTGAGTAGGGAAGGTGTTCCAATACAGTTATTTATTTACTGGCTAAAAACTCCCTCACAGGCAGTGCTGTGTGAGCTGATGCATTGTTGTGATGCAAGAGCCATGAACTGTTGGCGAAAAGTTCAGGTCTTCTAACTTTTTTCACGCAGCCTTTTCAGCACTTCCAAATAGTAAACTTGGTTAACTGTCCAGTTGGTACAAATGCGTAATGAGTAATCCCTCTGATATAAAAATTTTTTAGCAACATTGTTGCAACAAGTTTGTGAACTTAACTGTCACACCTCCTATGTCAGAATCTCCTTCCTTCTTAAGGCTGATTAATATTTACTATGTATACGCCACATTTTGCTTATTTATTCATTTGCTGATGGACACCTGGGTTGCTTCCACCTGTTAGCTCTAGTGAATACTGCTGCTATGAACAGGGCTGCACAAGGGTGTCTTCCAGACCCTGTTGTTGTATCACATGATTACTGTTTCCATAGCAGTTCTACCATTTACATTCCATCAACAGTGCATAAGGATTCTAATTTTTCCAGTTTCACAACACTTATTATTTTTAAATAGTAGCCATCTTAATGGGTGTGAGGTAGTATTTCATTGTAGTTTTGATCTGCATTTCCCTAATGCTTAGTGATATTGAATATAATTTCCTGTTTATTGGCCATTTGTGTATATCATCTTTGGAGCAATGTCTATTGGAGTCTTTTGCCCATTTGAGATATGCTTTTAAGTATAAAATATACTAAGGATTTCCAAGGTTTAGTATTACAAAAGGCAAATATCTCATAAATACCTTTTCAAAAATACTGACATGTTAAAATGACAATACTGTGGATATACTGCATTAAAATATTAAAATTAATTTCACTTTTTATTTTTTAATATGTGGCTACTGGAAACAGATGTTTTCCAGAAATGTATGCAAAATGAAAAGAAGCTAGTCACGAAAGGACAAATAAAATACTGTATGATTCCAATCATGAGACACTAAGAGCAGTGAAATTCACAGAAACAGAAAGAAGGGTAGTTGCCAAGGGCTGAGAGGAGGGGAGAATGGGCATTTTTAACGGGTATAGTTTCAGTTTTGCAAGACAAAAAGAAGTTCTGGAGATGGATGTGATAATGGTTGCACAACAATGTGAGTGTATTTAATGTCACAAAACTGTACACCTAAAAAGAGGTTAAAATGAATGATATTGTTATGTATATTCTACAATTAAAAATAATCTTTTTAAAAATGTGGCTGCTGGAAAATTTAAGGCAACAGCAGTGAATATGGAACCAGATAAGGTTTGCCTGCAATTTTATCAGCAGGGTAGTGTGGGTTCAAAATTAGAGGCATTTGTCACTGATGGGTCTCTTTGCCAAAGCTATGAATATTAAGCATCTGTTTAGATTTCTTTGAACAACTTTTAAGACCTTCACAAATTTCCAAACCATTTTTAACAATATTAAACAGTAACTCAATGTAATATATTCAAGTCATCGTTGATAGGTTCCTGGAACTGCAGTGAAACGATGCATAAAGAAGCCAATGTTACCACAGGCTGGCTAACTGAGAGAAACACAAGTTAAGTTCGCTTGGCATCTCATCAGAAACGACACTGAATAAAATGACATTTGAGGATCTGCTGTACATCACTCTGTTGATGTCAGAGGCCCCAATTAACTCTGCCTTGACTGAATAGTCAATCCAGCTGGGGTTACCTTAATGGAAGTTCAACTACTTTTTATTTTTGCACAACTGAAATGATTGTAGAGTACCTAGCAGTACAGAAAAGGATTACACACATTTCAGCCCTACTCAGTCTGAAAGGTATGCAAAATCACCAGAGCCTTAGGTATAAATTATTGAATAGCAAAAGGAAGGCAAAAAAAGGTTCAAGGGTGATGTCTACAGCCTACATCAAAACTTGTGTTTTCAAGTAAGATTATATTGTTTCCATGGACAAAAATTTAGCTGACCTATCAGCCACATGCAAAAATTTTTACCTCATAACTTCAAACTTCTATAACAAGGTGACATATATAGAAGGCGACATAGCACAGTAAAGCTTTCCACTGCTGGAAAGACGGTGCGATGTAGTGATTAAGAATACGGCCCTAGAGCTGGAAAGACCTGTGTTTAAATGCTAGCTCTGCCACTTACTATCTTTGTGACCCTAAAAATGTTACTTAACCTCTGGAGATCTGTTTCCTTATCCTACAACCAAAAGGGCACTATTGTTCAAATGTCAGAAGAATTAAATGAGATGATGCCAGTTAATGCTTAGAAGCAGTTATCATTATTACCTTAAACTAGATTAGACACTAGCATAATCCCTTTAAAAATTATGAGTTCGCACCAGGATATTTAATCTTTTAAAAAGCACAAACTATTATTATTCCTGCGAATCAGATTTTGCCATACTTGTTCCTGTACACATTATAATGTGCATTCAAGTTTACATACATACATATAGTATTTTTATACATTTGTGAACCATTCATATTATAGTAAGCATATTCTTAACTTTACAGGCTCTGTGGCACTTAAAATGCTTTGCAATAGGATATCTGCAAATACCCAAAATGAACCTAGGTGACTTACAGTGAAGTAGAAGCAAAGGTGTGATCTAGATTTTGCATATTTATTTAAAAAAAATATGTGGGTCATTCCTTTTTTAAGACTGTCAGACTAAAAGACTAGTGCCTACAACTGGAAAATGCTATTATGTTGCTGCTTATCCTGTTACTTTGAGATTTCACACAAGAATCCTAGCTGTCAACATCAGCATTTCTAGAACACCAATGGAACCAATGGTTTTCAGGGTATACTTCTGAGAGTGCTGGAGACTGTAAGATATGTATGCGGATGGAGGGGAAGATGGTGCCTGAGGGACGAGATGAAAGCTGAGCAACTGCAACCAGAGGTGTGACCCCCAACCCTTAATTGATGTTATCTCCTAGAGTTCACATAAAATTTTATTTGAAAGGGAGAAGACGCTTCACTGCTTAAAAAAGAAAAAAAGACTGAGACCATCTCCCACGTCCCAATCTAACCTTAAGGAGTGCGAGATGGGGAGTGATTCCCAATTTACTCCTTTTAAAATAGGCATTCCTACAAGGCAGGGCCGCGTCGTGGAGAGCGATTCCAGCACTCTGCTGCCTACACAAGAACGGCACAGGCGCAGGGTGGCCTGCTGTCAATACAGGTGGAAAACCTGGCTTAAGAGAAATTTGAAAAAAAGGGAAATCAATTCACAAGTGGGCCTAAGAGAACATCCAGATATGTCCTCTGGAATCATTCCAGATGCATGCTGCTGTCTTTGCATCTAAATGGCATAAGACAAACGTAGATTATTTTCAATCTCTTAAAAAATTTTCCACTCTATCAGAATTACTGAGAAATATTTTTCCCATAACAGGAAATGTATTTTTTCATCATTCTTGAAAAATAAGAAATATATTTAAATCATCTTCTCAAGTTTTTCCTAAGCCATTTCCTAGATTCAAGGCTTAGTTAGCCAAAGCATTTATTCTTTGTAGCAAAAAAATTATTCTTACAGCAGGTTTTGACACTTGATGGCTCAATCCCTACATGTTCTGCAGAGTTTTATTTTTCTTGTTGTATTTAAGTCTATCTTGATCTTGAATAAGAACTGAGCACTTCCTGCACTTAGGACACTTTCAGTCTTAGTTCATCTCTTTCAAAAGAGCAAGAATTCTAATTGTTGACTTAAATCGACAACTCTAATTTAAAAATACAATAAATTCTTCCATGTTTCCACTAGATAGAAGTTTCTTTAGATACACCAGGTTTCAAAAAAGACCACTCATACAGGCTCTCAATTGTTGCCAGCTTTCATCAGAAAAGGAAAGCTTTACAGATTTTCAAGGGAAGCACAGATTTCTACAAGCTCTTAAATGGAGTATAAAGGATTCAGAAAGATAGAAATGGCAGGAGGGCAAAAGCCAGCAATTATCTGTCTAAGCAAAAATAACTGCTCACAGGAAAGAACAAGGCTGCCCTAATCAAAATACTGGGAAAAGCAATGGGACCATATACAAATTTTCTTTTTCGGTCTTTAACAAGTAACTTCAAACAAGACATATGCTACTTCCAACTAACCACCAGCAACACAATTTTCATCTATACTGTCCTGCTGGGGGTGTGGCTAGCTAGCTCCTTTAACTGTGGAGCCCATTTGGGATCCTTGGATGTTAGCTGACATACAAGCACAAAACATCACTATGAAGTTATGAAGCATTCATCTGAGCCCTCATTAATCAAACAGCTCACAGGAGCATTATAAAAGCCTGTGTTCCAAGTACAGGCCTGGGAACCAGCCCAGACATCTTCCCAGGCTCACTTCATCATCACACGTGGTAGTGCCTTAATTTCCCTACTTGTGAAACAAGGACAGTCCTGAGAGAATTGAGAATGGTTTATAAAGTACTTGGAAAATAAAACGGGCAAGCCATCAATATTATTTTATAATACCACAAAGGCCAACAAGGGGGCCTTTACATTTACAGCTCATCCTTATTAAAGGCACCAACCAAGTCATATGAGAAATGTCACATAAACACAAACAACTCAAAGATGAGCGACTCAATTACAAATTACAAATCTACATATCCTTAACTGGAGAGGGAATTAGGACTGTAGGGATTTATTTTCAACTCTAAGGACTGGTCAAACAAAGCAGGAGTCTCTTATAGATTATGTGCATGTTTTTGAGTTAAATCTTAAACTGCAATATATGTTCAGGGCAGTCTTCCCTTAGTGAACTCTTATCAAAAATCTTTTATGCTCTCCTCTTAATTTCCAAACCTTTATTTCTGGAACGCTGCTGAAATTCTTAAGATTTTAGGATTTCTCTCACTGCTGTCTTAGAACTATGGTAGGGATCAGTAAAACCAAAGCAGCTCATTAGTGCATCTTGAAGAACTACCAAAGGCAGAGGGCAATGAATACATACATGGAGATGAGGGAACCCAGAACAAAAATAGTGCAAAGAATTTTGTATTTTACACTGATAGAATACAAATGTGCACTCCCAATCCAAACTGGCACTTTACATAGTTCATTCACTCACATTTTATCTGTGACTTTATATATACACATACACAGCTCCATATAATCAAGTTGATATATATTATATCCCAGTTTGGGAAGCCTGGTAACACGAGGGGAGCCTTCTCCCAGCGAAGCAGAATTGGATTCTCATTTAAACTGACCCCCAACCTGGGAGATATCAAAAGTATAGGTCATGAACAAAACAGAGGTATAAGGAGCGCTAAGACATGGAGAGACTGAGGGAGCACAATCATCCTCCCTATCACTTTCTAATTAACAGCATCAGGCAAACAAACAATAAAAAACCCACGAAGTCACAATGGAACTATGGCCACGCATGCTGGACAAAACCATGGATGGTTTCTTTTATAAAGTGTCTCAACAATCAAGGTGCAAAGTGCCAACGTGTAAACAAGAAACAGCTTTTACATTCAAAATAACAATTCAGTTAATTAGTGTAGGGCTTTGGTTCATAACAGTTTCAAATGCCAAGTTTCCAAACTAACAACATAAAATGTGTAACTGACAGTGATGCACATCAGCAAAATATGGCATTTGCTCCAGATTTAATATCTCAAGCTCTTACAAAACGAAAGGAGGATAAACTAAGTTTATGTGATGCCAATAACACATCAAGCTCTGTGAATTTAACTATAATTAAATTATTCACATAGGGGAGCAGCATTTTTCTTAACCTTCAGGTCTCTTTAGGCAAGCAAATGAAAGTTACACTCTCATGGAAAGTATTTTACTTTCTGGAAGACGTAACAGTTTATAACACTGTTTTAAAGTGAAAGTCCTTTGGAAGTCGAGGTTGACAGGTAGCTTATTACACAACAGTATTGGGCACCTTGGTGTAAACTACAAATTAGCTTCTAATCTTATAAATTTCAATTTTTTTATACTTTCATATTAAAAAAAATTATTTCACTAAGATTTAAACAGGTTATTTTTAAAAAGTTTATCATGTTTAATCCTGATGTTTCCCTCTGCACTCACATTTCCAACTCTAAAAAAGCAGACTGTATTTTATGTGTATATACACACAGACCCCGATTAATGGAATTAATATGTCAAGATCTATTACATTTTGTGCAATTCTTTGATGTGTCTCAAAAGAACACCACACTTAAATCCAGAAGATTTTTTATCTCTTCTCTATTGATCCTTATGTGCTCTTTTATAACAGAACAGCTCTATCTTCCTTGTTAAACTAATTTTCAATTAAATGTGTAGCCAGCATGTGTAAACCTTAAACAGATCAACTGATTGCTGAGTATTTAAATTTTCAACATACTAAGCATTATTTTTAATAGATTCTTTTCAAAATGTGTAAGTAGTTACAAGGAAAGCAACAATTTAACACATAGTATATCTTATATAATGATGCTTTTAGTAATCAAATATATATAATAAATGTATGCATATATGTTATGAAAATCAAAAGCCATTTTACTTGATAAAACCCTATTGGTTGGTTATTTGGTTCCAAGTACACGTTCATGGAAAGGCCGGTTCTGATCAGAGAAACTTTAAAGTTTTCAAAAGCTTATCAACTCTTGAGATTGGGTCATCAAAATAGGGGTAATTAAGAACTTAATCTGTTCAACATGGTAATGTTTTATTTTAATATAAATAGTATTAGAACTTTTCCTGCATTCTGGTTTAAGGGAAAAAAGAGAAAATTTAAGCAAAACTAATTCACAGTGGGTATATTTAAAACCAATGACTTCCAGGTAGGTAGGGTGAGGCCAATCGGCAATGTTTTCTGTATAGAAACTATAAGAACTCAAATGTAAGATTTAGTTTGTTCAACATATAGCACCTTTAGTAAGGTACTCTTAGGAAATTGTCAACAAGAACCAAGGTAAAGAAGGAATTTCTACTTAAAGTTCAATTAAGCAGGATGCCCATACCCCACCATCTAGTTAATTGAGGCTTTTTACTATACTTGACTGAACCCTCACAATTTACCTAAATTCCAGCCTTCAATCCCAATTGTTTCACCTTTTTTTCTTTTTCTGAGTGTCAAAAACCAGGAAACCTTTGAAACTGCAGAATTATTATGCTTTCCTAAGAGCTCACAGCAACTTTTCCTGTAGCGGGAAAATGGCTACTACCACTATAGACATCAGTTAATACTGTAGCTTATGTATAATTTGCTATACCAAACTTACAAATTTTCAGAAACTTCATCTCAAACAAAAAATTGTGCTTAAATTACTCTTAAAAACTCATGTAACTGTACACCAAAGACCAAATACAGGTCAAAATCATATCTGTTTAACAAATACTAAACAGTGTTTAAAATTACAAATACAACCATTTAAATATCCGATTCTTGAATTATTAAATAATTGTAAAAGCAATACAGTTAAGTCTCCAATGGAATACCTGAACCAAACCTGCCTCCTTTTCACTCACCAAAATGTTACTTGGTAGCAAATGTACTGAAAATTCTCCCTTAAGCACTAACTGGTTAACTATGTTATCAAAAAACACACCCATTCATTTTCCCATAAACTGATCTTGGTGGATCTATATAAGATACTTGTAACGAAGTCTTAAAAGTATCTTTGAGTATCACTGTCAATCTTTGGTAGCAAGTACATGTTCATGGAAAAAGCCTGTTCTGACCAGAGAATCTCTAAGGTTTTTTAGATGCTTAACAACTCTTGAGATTGGGTCATCAACATAACTGAAAACTTAACATAGTTTATATACAAGAGTGCAGAATGCAAATGAGTAAAATATTAGCAACTTAAAATTTCTCTCTTAAGCCATAAGTCATTTCTCTGTTCAGAACCCACAACTGCAACCAGCTCTAACCGGTTCCTTGAGGAATGTGGCTAGGCTGAAATTTTGGAAGTGTTGGCTTTGGTGGTAACCAAGGAGGAAGAAATCTCTGGCTTCCCTGTTGCTGCAGTTCCCACCCTCCAAAATGAATATACCCACCGGTGTGAATTGACAATGTGGTCCAAAGAGCAAAGCAGGAACGGAGTCCAGATCCTCAAAATGGTAGTACAGGGCATAACCACTAGGCCACCTATCAGTTCAGTACAAAAAGTACAACCCTGTGCATCATGGTGCAAAAGCTGGGGCCTAGGTTTCGCATTGTGCATCTCACACCTATGGAAATAACAAGAGGAGTAAAATCTATAGAAGTCAACACACCCTAAGAAGGTGGGTGCTCACTGAAGACCAGTGTCAACACTTTTGCAAAGGTGGCTGGCTACTGAGATAATGAATGGTGGGTAATTACAAGTCCAAAGTTGGAAGGAAACAAAATTTTACAATCAACTCTTGAGTTTGACAATGAAGAACTCAACATGGGCTTGATGTTTACCAACAAGGCTTTGCAAATCATGACACCCATCTACACAGGCTTATGAAAATTACTCCCCCACTAACATCCCTCAAGAATAATTAACTGTCAAAGAGTTGGAAAAAGATTTGGGCCATGAAGAAGGGAGGTAATCAGCAATACCCCAAACTCAGGCTTTAAACTTTCCCCTTTACCATCTGACCTTGGAAAGATATGGTGACACATTCCAAGTTTAAGGATAATAAGAATTCTAGAGATGGGGAAATCTATGTGCCAAGATGATTCGTGAAGAACAAATGTGGATTGTTTGGGGTCAGTAGTTTGGACAAAGTAAAAGGAGAGAACTTCTGAAGTGTAGGTTGGATTCTTTTAAAGATATAAAAATCACTGCTCTTGGCTCATTTAATCCTTCGCCATGTTGCTGCTGTCAGCTCACCAACTAAGAGTGCAGAACGTGTGTGTGGCTGGGCCCATTTTCCCATGGTCTGTAGAAGGCGCTGTGAAGCACATCCTGTTCCAGCTCTGGGGCCCTTCCCCCCGCTGCAGCCTTACCCAGTGCAGGGAATGCGCCCCCTACTGACTCCAACACTCATCGCCTTTCGCCGACTTGGCTGCGGTGCATTTTGGGTGGGGGCTGGTATTTTCTTCATGGCCATAAACCAGAAGCAACAATGCAGATTTATGAAGAAACTGTATCAAGCTACCCAAGAGATTTTTTTTCCCCCCACTTTGAAGGTTCAAGACACGGGCATTCCGAGAAGCATCAGGACTAGGAATTGGGTGTGTGGGGATGGACAGCATTAAAATGGCCAACACAGGAAACAGTTTGGTTCTTTTTCCCTCCTAAGCCTTTGTCTGAGAAATGGGGTTATGGCAAGAACTGTCCAGAGGAACTGGTGAATGCAAGAACATCAAGAAGACTTAGTGTGGGTTCGTGTGTGGCTAAAAAGGATATCAGACCGTAGCGCCTGGTCTTGGGCAGAAGAGGAAGAGAAGCAATCGCGCCTTTTCCAGCAGACAGGCATCCAGGCTGGGGGTGGGGAGGGGAAGGCAGGCAGGCAGCCCAGAGGAAGGAAGAGGTGAATAAAAGGGTGCTCGAAGAAGTACTCCCCATTCATTGCATTAAAAGAAAAACCAATAAACCTTTCCGCAGCTTTCTGGATTTCCATTTTCTACCATCTTATTGCAAAGTTGGGGTGCACGATGATTCTAAGAGGTCGTGCTGACCTGAGTAAAAGGGGTGCTGGTGGACCCCGTGGTCAGGATAGGAGGGGAGCTGGCACGCTGGGGAGGAAGGACTGCACAGGAGGCAAAGACTTTCACTCCGTGCCATGCATGCTCCCCGCCCCCCATTCTGTCCCCCTCCCCCCCAGCAAAGGGTGGGTTGCCAGGCAGGAGGCTCGTCCCAGGCACTGGGGGTGTGCGTGGGGGGCTCGCGGAGGGGGGCGCGAGGAAGGGATGAGTTCCAGGGATGGGGGAAGCTCGGTTCTGGCTGGGGGCGGGGTGGAGGGAGATGCCATTAGCGGCAAGAGCTCCGGTGGCCAGGCTGGCTGGTGGCCTCCGCGGGCTCACGGGGCGGGGAGCGGGGGTCGGGCTGCAGGAGGAGGCGCCTGGCCCCCGGAGCAGAGCCGGGGAGCGGTCCGAGCGGTCCGTCAGCCCCGGAGTATGCCAAGGAGCGTGTGTGGCTGGAGGGCTGGCGATCGGAACAACAATGCGCCCCCGGGGCCGGCTCGGCGGGAGCCGCGCGGACCGAGGGTCGGGAGCTGGGCCGGAGCGCGGGGCCGCGCGCGGCTTACCTTGACTCGGCCTCGAGGCGCGCACGGGGCCGGCGTGCTCAGGGGCCGGGCGGCGGCGGCGGCGGCGGGCGGATG
>NW_017731404.1:2104245-2112607 GCF_001890085.2 Hipposideros armiger
ACAACAATGCGCCCCCGGGGCCGGCTCGGCGGGAGCCGCGCGGACCGAGGGTCGGGAGCTGGGCCGGAGCGCGGGGCCGCGCGCGGCTTACCTTGCCCCCTCCCCGACGATCCGGCCGGACTTCGGAGCGCGCGGGCCCGGCGGCGGCGGCGCGAGCGGCTCCCTCGTCCCCGCGCGGGCGGCGGCGGCAGCGTCGTCGAGCGGTGCAGACAAAGGAGGGGCGGAGGGAAGAGACGGAGGGTGTGGGAGAGGCCGCTTCACCGGCGCGGGCAGGCGGGCGGCGGCGGCCGCGCTCCTCTCGCTCCTCAGCTGCGGGGACCGAGAGAGGGAGCTGTGTCTGAGGAGACGCCAAAATCCCCCTTAGCGCTGCCCGCGGGAGGGGGAGGGGGCACAAGATGGCGGCGGCCGGGGGGGCGGGAGTTCAGCTCATGGATCCCGGCGGGCGGCGGAGGGGAGACCGGGCCGGCGGAGGCGGCGGCGGCAACGGGCGGGGGAGGGGGCTGATCCCGCGTCTCCCCTCAGCAGACAATACAAGCGTCTCGGAGCGAGTCCCCGAACCTGCCCTAGCCAAAATGGCGGCCGAGAAAGAGCGGAAGTGACGTAAGCACCTCATTAGCATAAGAGGACTCATTGTCCAGCTAAGTGGGGGGGGGGCAGTGGGGGACAGTACCCTTTCCCCACGTGTCCCCCAGGGACAGCTCTCTCCTGTGCTTGCACCTAACTTTTTCTGAGGGAGGGTGGTCCCGGCACCCCCACCCCTGCCTAAGGGAAATTATATAATCCCCAGTGAGGGGGAGCTCTCGCGAGAACCAGGACAATTTACCATTGATCCACTAGGAGGCGCCGCGGATAATGGCCGCAGTGCGCTTCCAGGGCCCGTGTGCACGGCGGGCGCCTTCCTCTGCCCGCAGCGCCGGCGGCGGAGCACAAGCAGAGGGCCGCAGCACGCCCTTCACTCAGTCAGGTGGCCGTGCTGGGGATCCCTGCGCGGGCCCAGCTGGGCCTGGACTACATCTGGCGGGCGGGGGCGTGCGGGCAGCCCTGCGGCTCCACGTGCTGGGAGGCCGGCGCTCTCACGGGCTGGGCAGCCGCGGGAAGGGCAGGGATACCTGGCGTGTTGTGCCGACGCCTCCAGCCTTAAATGAGGTGTGAGGGCCTCGTGCTTCACACACCGACTTGAGATGAGGCCCAACCCGTGGATGCCTCACCCCTTCCTGGTAGGGTGGGCTGTGCAGTGGACAGGGTCTGTGTTTTACAGAAGGCGGGCTGTCACCCTGGGACTTGACATTCTTCCAAGACAGTGATGGGCTCTTCTGTTTGGCCTGAAGAAAACAAATGGGATCCCTAGCGCCTTGAAGCCATTGGACTGATGAAGCCTAAGGAGGAGAAATGTTGTTGCCAATGGACCTCACGATCCCTGAAAATCACACTTGGACTGTAGTCCCAGGGACAATCACTTTTAGTGCTCCCACAATCTGATAGCATAAGGCAGCACGTGGGCAGTTCGCCTTTGTAAATTTAGGTCAACCCCAACCAACACATCATCTCAACGTCTTTAACCCACCTTTAATAGCATAATGCATCTAAGAGTGTATCATTGACTAAACGTACTGAAAAGTAGTGAATGCCAATTGTGCAGGATTAAGCAAGTCTGTTTTTCTCAAACGTACTCTGTAAATACACTTATCTTTGCTGTTTCTCTAAACTTCAAGTTAACATAGTTGCAAACCATACTTAACATCCCCAAAGAATCTTCACTGAAAATAGTACAAACTATGGTTACATGTATCCCAATGCCTAAGCCTTCAGTTAGCAGGTTTAACCACCTGTTTCATCCAACAAACATAGTATTCCATTACTTTCTGAAACTGTGATAAAACATATCCTTAAAAGCCAAATCAGTATTCCAAAGGAAAACAATAGTTGAAAAAAATTGTAAAAGAAAAGGGGGGAAGGGGCAAAGCATCTGATTTAGAGTCCAAGATGCAGACTCTAAATTACATGTTGCAGAAGACAGGCAAAAGCTAATATGAAATAAGCAAAATAATTTTATCTTTAGTTTTCCTTAGGTTTCATACAGTGATAATACAAATACAAACAGAGAACATCTGGATTTCATCCTTGGCCTCATTTACAAAGTAAAAAGGGATGCTGAATTCACATGTAAATGATTTTACAGTGTTTAAGTCACCACATTTACTACAAAAATGCATCTAAATAGTTCAATATTCTTTTCTAAATAACTTCCAAATGGTGGAAGTCTTCAATGCTCAAATACTTCCTTTATTGTAAATTCCAATAGTGGTAGTGTTGTGAGAATAAGAACCAAAAAGATTAAAAAGGCAAAAGGTATCTACTCTAGTGAGGTCTGAGAAAATGGGTTCTCTGAGGTAGTTACTTCATCTCTGCTACACATACTTGACAATGAAAGCTGAACTTCAGGTTTAGATGAAAAAGAGATTCCAAACATTTTTTTTAAAAAAAAGAGTATTATATTACTATTATGTTAACTTAAAACTAATTTTACATCAAACATTGAAGAATTCTCTAGTTACCAATGAGAGAAATCGCTTCCCCAAGGAAGGTGAGTACCTGGTGAGCTATAGCCCAGCTCTGTGTAAATAGGAAATACAATAGTAGATAGAGGCTCTTACTGGAATATGTCCTATGGATTCAACTATGGGAATAGGTAATGTTCAAAATGACACCAAAAGCTTTATTCATTTCTGGTAGGATCTGTTAGAAATGCAAATGGAAAAATCAGACTTTAAATTTCTTGACTTTAGCAGCCGAATTAAGCCAGGAAAGTATAGTAATTAGGAATACTGTCCACTAAATATGCTTATTAAATAACTTAGAGATGCTTCTTCCTTTTACTTGCAAAGGAAACTTGATCTTAAGCTTATGTGCTCACAGTATTACCCCAAAATTTAAAAGATACTGCATGATTCAAAAGGTATGCTAGTTAGAAACTGATCTTTTTTGAAATACCTACTTTAGACAAGGTAAACGGAATATTTGCGCTCGGTTTATTGAACAACTTAACCTGCATTTTAACTGTTAGAACACTTCTGAACAGAGAAGAGCTATCGAGAAGGAATTTTTGTCCTATTAGTAAAGATGTATGCTTTGTTGAGGGTCCTGAAATATGAAAATAAATATTTTGAGAACAAAATCTTTAGTTTGTAAGATGTTTAAAAATTACTATTGCCACTAAAGTTTATGCTTTAATATCAATATTTTTCCTTACTGAAGTTATTGCTCAGAAGAAAAAAAAAGCAACTATGCTATCAACTGTTGTCAAGTTGTTTCCAATTCACAGTATGTATTCTAAATAGATTGGCTTTGACAGATGAATAGCTTCAGCAATTCAACAGCTGCAAAGAACCAAATTGTAAAATTATGCTCTAAATGTACTGTTTTATCTGATTTAAGAAATTTGAGATACCTTTTTAAAGAAAGGGCAGAAATGTGTATTTCTTTTTCAGTTCATACAGAAAGTCAGAGAATATTTCATGAATTAGCATTCCTATTCTGACATCTATTAGGTACAAAGAGCTATGAATCCAGTTTTTATAAAGAATATTTCAAAATCTTCCCCATGTAATAAAGTCTGCATTCACATACTCTACAAAAGCAATGTTTTATGCAAAACCCCATATATATTTATTTAAAGGTCTTATTTAATACAGCAAAATGTAAACGAAAATTGAGAACACTGCTCATTTTTCTAATCTGACATATAAAATGGAGTTTCTTCAGAGAAAAGAATTGTGTGAAATTTACCTTACCTTATGATTTTATGCTCTAAGAGTACATATTATAAAAATCAGCAACCAGGCTTCCTTTATGTTTAAATTGAAATGAACATAATATAAATGAATAACTTTCTTTTATGTAGTAGCAAAGAGAGTCAATAATCCTTTCAGGAAAGAGACTATTTCATTTCCTCCCAACTTGGATTCACCATAAACACGATCCACAAATGATATTGGAACCTAGTTAAAAAAAAATACATTAAGTCAGTCTTCAAAAATATTAGAAAGCATAGCAGGTATACAAAAATTACTAATACAACAGAAACAAGATTAGTCCTATGAAACCAAGTCCTTCAATTAAGTTCAGAAGTAGGGGACTTACAGCAACTGTGTGCACCTCCAAGTTTTTAAAATTAAACATACATCTTATTACCTAAAACTAGGCCATATGAACCAAACTGACAACTGTTTGAAGAGCATTGATCCTGCATATTAAGTTGGTTTACCCAAGTTTCAGACTGCATTTCAAGGAAAAATTATACTCCAAAAGTAAAATGTCCTTTCACTTATCTTTTTCATTAGTCCATCAAATTCAGATGTCACTGTGTTTTAGTATTAAGTTAAAAATCTTAAAATTTCCACAAGAGAAGTGGCATTCTAGTTAGCTATTTCTTGCTCTGAATGAGAATATTAGTGTTAAACAAGGAGAGTCTTCCCTAAATTCACTAGCTAGCTGTAAATATTACACCCCCCCTCCGCCCCCCACAATTCCTGTCCTTTTCATTTACTCATAGGAAATGGGCAATGGGCATCATCCTTCATTTTAAAGTAGAGTGGCTGTTGGCTATGGCAAGAGGAAAACCAGCAAATCAACTCATCCCAGAATGCTGAGTGGTCAGATGAAAAAAGGGCAAGGATGGAGAAGGTACCAGTAACTTTTAAATTTTTAAAAGGGAATGCTGCCTTCTGTTAATGTTTTAAATCTTGGTAGGTCAAATGTATTAATTTGAAAGGGATGTGATTTTTCACCCTTTAGTGCATGGACATTCTAAACAACTGGAAGTCCTCCACATTTATTTAGTAGTTCTGAAAATTAAACTTTTTATCATACAAAGTCTAAACCTTATTATTTCTTTATGAGGAATACAGCATACTATTTACCATCAGTTGCATACCTCCCCAATAGTATAATTCAACTGTCTTGCCCGAACAATCATCTCCATCTGGAAGACGTAGCCTTTAGAAACACATTTTTCTATTAATTTCTGTAGAACTTCTTTTCGGTATAACCTGTACAAAATCAAAATATATATGAACACCTGGATAATACACCTGCCTACATGTATCCTGACCTTTCAAAAGTTCACTGGTATTTCTAAGGCCTAAAATTTTCAGTAGCCATTTGTATACAGAAAAGTTCTCCTAGTTGATATATTTGTCCTGAACCAGAAAGGTCATGAACTATTTTGTAAATAATTTAGAATAATTTTGAAAATGAGCTATGAGCTTAGTATCTTTTAGAGAATGATTTTTCTATCATACTATCAGAAATAAAAATATGGCAAACTGAATCACTCACTGTTTGAGTTTTTCAATTTTCTTAAAATTTATTTTTAAAGTTAAAAGAGGAGAAACTGTTCCAAATATTGGAACAATAGAGGTGATAGGTGATGAAGCAACCATATAAACTAGATGACAAGAAAGAACCTAGTAATCAACAAGCATTTCTTCATAAATGTTTATGATGAGTTTCTATTTTCCAAAGTCTCCTAAGTAAATTCCCTGGGATAAACTAAGTCTCCCCAGGATAAGCGTGGTTAAGACAGGAACTAGGCACCACAGGATTGAGGCCATCCTGGTGGGGCACAGCTATCAGCAATTACGCTCAGTTAGATACTTAAAATGGGCAAATGTGCAGCCTAACTTTAGACGGACTGCAGGCCAAACAGAGCCCATCAGATTTACAAAGGAAGTCCTGTGAGTCCAATCCCTTTCTTCAGGAGCTCCGTGTTTTCAGTCACTGAGGTGAAATGAAACACAAATGCAACACAACACAAAGTACCCCCCAAACAGTCTCAGCCAGGAAGAAGGCAGCAATCTCCCCCCCACCCCCTTTTTGGAGCAAGCTAGGAGGCAGTTTGCTGTAACTGTTCTCTTTGAAGTTCACCTGGATCTACAATGCCTCAGGGTTTTAACTGGAACCCACATTTCTTTCCCCTCAGGCTTCCTCTAAGGCTAACCTGCCTTTTGGCTTTTCAAGCTTTTAAGCGGTTGTAAGACGACAGAAAGCACATTCCTTAGAGCAGGGGTCCGCAAACTTTTGAGACGAAAGAGCTGCCAGGGGTCAGCAAACTGCGGCTCGCGAGCCACATGCAGCTATTTGGGTACGTACATGTGGCTCTGAAGTAAAATTGAAAATGAAAATAAAACTATCATAGTTTCATTTATAATATTGGGTTGTCGGAAAAGTCATGACGCATTTTTGCAATGAAAAACATAGGAAAAATACATAATGACTTTTCTGACAATCCAATATTACTTTAAATTTTCCTTATTTGTAAAAATAGATTTATGGCTCTCGAATCATTTTTAAATTGTTGTGAGGTACAGGATTGGCTCTTCCAGGGGTCGGCAAACTTTTGAGACGGAACGTGCCCAAAGAGTCGCATGTGGCCCGCAAGCTGCAGTCTGCCGAGCCCTGCCTTAGAGAAACCTGAGAAGGACTAGTGTGTGCAATCTCTTGCCCACCCAGGTTCCATAAGCATTCAAGAGCAAGTTTAGAATAAACCTGAAGTGAGGGGAATCTGATGGCAGCAGTGAGGCACCCCTGCCCATTACTCGCCCTGTGTGTTTTCTCCACAGCGCAGCCCCACGTGATGCTGCATTATATTATGTACTCTAAGTCTCTTGTCATTAGACTGTGTAAACTCCATGAGGACAGGGACTTTGTTGTTCAATGCTTCGCTCACAATAAATATTTGTTGGATTTAAAACGAATCACCTTTTAGCTTTTCAGAAAGCACCTGTAGAGCTTTCAATAAGTGAAGGGGCCCTTTGATGAAGTAATTAGGGGAACCAAAAGCAAAGCCCCTATCTCCACAGCCCATGAAGCCACCCTGGGTTTTCATTCACTCATCATACCTGTGGCCTGTTTCAGAGATAAAAAGCCCACACTGGCCATTCCCTCTAGAGCAGTGGTTCTCAACCTGTGGGTCACGACCCCTTTGGGGGTCGAACGACCCATTCACAGGCGTCGCTGGGTACTCGTATGTGGGTGTATCTGCATGTGGGCCTGGAGACGGATAGAGGAGCGGTGTCTCGGTTCCTAAGACCATCGAAAATATGTGTTTTCCGATGGTCTTAGGTGACCCCTGTGAAAGGTTGAGAACCGCTGCTCGAGATTTTGTGAGTGTCAGTATTCTCTACATTGTTGCTATACATGGCAATCAATGATCTTAATCAGATAACACTTTATTCCTTTGCCTTGAAGTGCAGAGCTAAAGGGGTGTATTTATGTGCCCCAATCTGTCTTTTATATACCAAATTCTGTTTTCTAACCAATTTACATTTTAATTCTAGAGAGGCTTCATTTTCATAATTTGACCTATAATTTGTGATGGTTCCTCTCTTCACTTTTTGTTGCTCTTGGCTCATAAGTACTTTCATTTTACCAAGTAAGGGCATTTAAAAAAAAATTTCTTTCTTTACCTAACTGTCTTACTCTCTCTGAACTGCTCTTCAACAGACTGTAGCTGTAATACAGGTACTACTAGTTACCTTCAACAGCCAGCTCCTAACTGGTGTGTGTGAATTCTAACGAAGGACCAAAGAATGAACGTTATTTAACGGAAAAAGCAAATACCAATTAATAAAAATTATTAACTAATGCATAGGGTATGGGCCCTAAAATAGATGAACAAACATTTTATAGTTTCAGAGATAAAAAAATCTGGCAGTCTTTAGTCATTAGACATGGTCATATAAAACAGTTCATCTACTACAGCAAGTCTGAAATTAAATAAGAACAAACAAAAATTAAGAAACCCCAGAGACCTAGCAGGAGGCTTTGTGCCAATTAAATAAGAATACTTTTTAATTTTTATAAAAAACATATGGAGAACAAGGTAACAGAAAAAATTCTACATAAATATTAAAGATTTTAAACTTTTCTGTAGACAGTGCTATAAATATTCATATGAACGGCAGAGAATTCCTGGAAGTGGTGCTGTTCTTTGGAGCACATTACCAGCGAGGGATGAGCAGGGACTGGTCGCCTTGGGCCCTGGGGGCCTCCCTGGGGGCTGAACATTAATCCTAATGTTAACTATCACACTAACCTAGGCCCTGCCTTCCACGATGCTCTTTAAAAAGCACAATTATTTTTCTTAAGAAGATGCTTAGGCTTCATTAGCTTCTAAAGAACTTCAGTCTGCCTCTTTTTAGTGTTCCAGAACAAAAAATGGAGGAGGAATGAAAAGCGTTTCTTTAAAACAAGCCATTGTAGGGCCGACCGAGTGGCGCGATGGTTAAGAACTCGCTTGGGATGCCAGAGGGCCCCGGTTCGGATCCCACATATGAGGGCCAGTGACACTGCCCTCCACAGC
>NW_017731404.1:2112957-2148169 GCF_001890085.2 Hipposideros armiger
AAAAACCCCCAAGCCATTGTAAAGCAAGAAATTGAGGCAGGAAGTTATAAATAGTAGAAAATATAACATGACAAGTTTTCACTGTACCTGAAGCTTCCTGTTAAATCAGACGCTCCTGGTCTCAGCAAAATCTGAGTTACAAAGTTGGCCCCACGGCTGCCAAAGACAAGTCAGATATTCTTTACAAATACCATTTCTAAACAAGAGACACACATCCTAGAGCAGAGGACTAAAAATGCCACACTAATGTCATAAATAAATGCAACACTCACAAAAATGTTATTTCTGTAGAACAAGAAATTTAGCTAGTGAAAGGAGATCTGATGTTTCTCATTTTTCAGAAAATAGGGATTTTAATTCTTTGAATGTGACATTTAGAGGAAAGCAATCATTCTTTTAAACTTTAGCTACAAATGATAACAGATTTTTAACGGGTGTATTTGCCAACAGCCATCATTTAGAATTCAGAACATCTGTCTGTCAGCCAGCAGAAGAGATCAGGGATTTGGAGTTTCCTTTTCAGATTCTAATAAGGAATAAGAGTTTCAACTAGGTGATAGGTCAGTCTACATAAAAATGGCACCTTTTCTTTTTCAAAGAATGTGTGCAAGTGGGAGAGGATTTTGGTTTTTGGCAATCTCTGGAAATTGACCAAAGATTTATTCTGAGACTTAGCTTGGGCTGCTGTAACAAAACACCAGGTTAGCTGGCTGAAACAACAGATATTTATTTCTCACAGTTCTAGAGGCCGGGAAGTTCAAGATCAAGGTGTTGCAGGCTTGGTTCCTGGTAACAGCCCTCTTCTGGCTTACAGATAGAGGCTGGGGAACATGGGGGCTGGGGAACAGGAGGCCATGCTCTCTGGTCTTCTGCAAAGAGCACTAAGCCACCTCAGGACCCCACATGCAGGACCTCACCTAACCCTAATCACCTCCCAAAGGCCCCACCTCCAACTACCAACACTTTCAGGGTCAGGTACTCTTAGCTAAACCAACACTGAGTCCATAACAATAATTTTAGATACGTGCTTCAAACACAACTAAGTATCAATCAATTGCAAGCTACTACTGACTAATAGCTATTATTAACATTTCAAAAAGATGTGAAGTGCCCTTGGAAAAAGTGACTTTTGTGTTGCAGTTATTTTATTGTGCTCAGAGAAAAGTTTTCTGGGGCAGCCAGGAAAGAAGTTTCCAAAGCCAAGGTAACCACTAAGGCCTTCTATCAGAAAGATTATTTTTATATAAGTAACAAAGTTAGGGATATAGCTGGGATAATAGCTAACAGAAACATTCCCCCCCTCAATTTGCTTACTAATACATACAAAAAAATCCCAGGACATCATTTACCCACCAAATGCATTTAATCAAAGGAATGTGAGTTTATATGTATGCATTTGTGCATCTATTTAAGATATTTTTAAAGTGGGGTCTTTGAAAATGTAGCAAGAGTCAGACTTAGGTTCTAATTCTGGTTCTGGACCATATAAATAAGACCTTGAGCAGGTGATAACAATCTTTCTCAGAAGTTTATACTGTAAGTCAGTACAGACATTAACAGCTAATGACAGCCACAATTGAATGATCCAACTAAAAGTTGTAAATTGTCTCTGACTGGGGCTCCCTAATTTGAAATAATAGCTGTCATGACCAAATTGAGAGAGGCCTGAGATCACTGTTGGTCTCAACCTGACTGCAGTATAGAATCATCTGGGAAGTCTGAAAAATACTGATGCTTTTGTCCCCCTCTGGAGATCCAAGTGTCTGCACGAGAAAGGGACGATGAATAGGGAGCAGTTATGTATAATTTTCTCTCTACATGATTCCAAAGTTCAGCAGGATTGAAAATCAGTTTTATTCAACCCCTTCATTTCTCTGAAGACAGAGTCTCTTAACGTGTTCTAAATGACTTGCCCAAAGTTCACAGTCAAGAGGCAAAACTGAGATTAACTTAACAGAATCTTCCAAAGGAACACAGTGAGTGAGAAAGATATTAATGGTGAAAAATTCTTGGCAGGTCTTTCCATCAAGAGGTGGACTCTATTTCCCCACCCCTGTAGTTACCGGCTGGCTTTGACCAAGAATTAATGCTGTGTTAGCCCCAGAGCTTAGGGCTCAAGAGGCCTTGTGGCTGCAGCCTTGGTACTCTTGGACGCTGCCCTGAGGACGCACGTGAAGCTGGTGTAGCTTTCCAGAAGGTGAGAGGCCACATGCAGAACTGAGATGCCCCAGCCAACAACCAGCACCAACAACTGGACGAATGAATGAGGCCACGTTGGACCTTCTAGAATAGCTGACCCTCCAGCTAAAGAAAGCTGCATGAATGAGCCTGGGTGCAGCTGGCAGAGATACCGCCAGCTAACCCACAGTTGTGAGAAATAATAAATCGTTGTTTTAAGTCCCTCAGTTTTGGGAGGGTTATTATACAGAAATAGGAAACCGAAACAGTAGGTTTTCCACTTTATTAAGAGGAAAGTAAAGCTTAGAAAGGGTAAAACATGCAAGGTGATATACAGGTTATTAAATGACACAATCAAGATTTTAACCCAGGTCTGACTCCAAAGCCTTAATACTTTATGCTGCTTAGTAACAGTTGAAATCAATTTACTTAAAATGATTAAAAAAAGAAAAATACATATGGAAAAAAACTCCCTATACAGTCCAAAAATATAGATGAATAGCTCACTTAAAATCAAAGCTGAGGGTGTAGTAGAATAAATTTGTGCTTAATTACACCATTTCTACCAAAGATTCAAGGTTTATGCTGATTTTTCCTTAGTGAAAATACCTAAAATAAAATTAATCACAGGAAAAATTATAGGAAGAAGCTATCTGGAAATATTTATTGGACATTACACTCTGACTCACAAATCCCAAGGCAGGATGGTAATTTAACCCAAATACCTGTTATAAACACATTTCTAGTAGTTACACTAAAAAATAAGAGAAATAGCACATATATACCTGATTAATTTTCTTTTTAAATCCCAGCCATATACACCTCCATTTCCTTTGTAGCGAGTTCCAGAGACAATGTCAAAGTTACCCTCCTTCTGCTTCCTGTAGGATAAATGAGCTGTCAATTAGAAAAAGCTATTGAGCAATTGTTATTTTCATGAGCTACTCGTATACAAACAGAACTTTTTAAGACTTGCATAGAAAAAACAATGCCAAGAAAATAGATGAACTATACTACCAAGAGTTTTCAAAGTAAGGTTTTCAAACATCATTCTTTTTTCCTTTATTAATATTTAAAACTACGAAACAGTACATTTGCTGACTGCACCATGTGAAGTCATCCTAAAATGTAGTAATAAAATTATAAATTTCCCCAATTCCCCTCCATTCTGTTCTCGGCCCCCTTAAGCAAACAATGCTAAAACAGCCTGCTAATCGTCCACCCTCCAGACCTTTCTCTTTACAGAAAGATAAAGACTCCCACACACAGACACACTCCCCTCCCCTGCTAGGGTTTTGGGTTGCTTTACAAAATTGGAATCCAAAAAAGTTCATTTTGTAACTCGCTGTCAGTTAACAAATACACACAATGGAATGATGGAAATCCCTACAGGTCAACAGAGAATTTTCCCATTCTTTTTAATAGCTGCAAAAATACTCCATAGGATATCCTACGGTGGTTTCCATGGTGGGCACCCTCACTCCCAACAACACAGCCACAGTGAGTAGTGCTGCAACATTCTTAGAAATGGTGCGGAGACTACCCAAAGTGGAACGTAATGGAACTGCTAAAATAAAGCTTATGAGTATTTTTAATTCTAACAGATCTCACCAGAAGTTATTTTCCCCAAAGGTTGTAGCAACTGACTTCCTCTACCAATATTTAAGTGTGTCTGTTTTCTACCATCTTACTGGTACTGGGTGTATTACTCTGCAAGTTTTTAATTTTGATAAACTAATGGGTAATAAAATAGTAACACACAATTATTTTAATTTGCATTTCCTTGACTACACCCCAGGGTGACTATCTTCTCTTAAGTTTATGGGCCATTTGGATTTCTACATAATGGCCCGTTTGTATCTTTCACCCATTTTCTACTCCACTGGTCCCACTTTCTTATCAGGTCCAAGGGGCTTTTGTGTATTGGAGATATAAGCAGAGACAGTATCTCTGAGGTGACTTCATGCAGAGATCAAAGGATGAGAATTTGGCCGCTAAGGAGCAGGAAGAGAGCATCGCAAGCAAAGAGAACATAGTGCTGTGTGAGCAGATGGGAGGAGTGTGCCTGCAGCAAAGAGCGCAAAGCAGTGAGGTACAAGGTAAGTTCAGAAAGGGAGGCAGGGGCCATATCACAGTGGTCTGAGGGGCAAGGACAGCAGGGTTACTGGAACTCCCTGAAGTATCAAAATAGGGGAATGGCGTAATCTGACTTCAGTTTTGTATTTTTAGCTTATATTTAGAACAGTTCCCAAATTATTATTCTGAGAGGTTTTGCAGTCTCTTGGATTTTCTAAGAATATAATATCACTTGCAAATAAATATAATTTTGTATCCTTAACCAATATTTACACTAAATTCTTATCTTACTTAAAATCTCCATGTTTAATGGTAGCTGGTATGCCTATCTTGGTGAGTTTATTGTAAATGATTCCACATTTCACCATTTAATAAGATGTTTGCATTAGGACTGGGTCATCTTTATCACGTGTAAGTGGTTTCCTTCTATTTCTAAAGTTTTTATTAGAAATGGCTAGTGAATTTTATCAAATACTTTTTAGCATCTACAGACTTAATCACACTGCTTTCTGTTAATGTGATAAATGAATTATGTTGACAGATTCCTGAAGATGAACCACTCTGACGTTCCTGTAATAAAGCCTATTTGTTCATGGGTTTACCCTTATGATGCAGGGCATAATTCCATTCCACCTTTTTTTGTAGTCTGGAAGAATCTAGATAACAAAGGAATTATCTGTTCATCAGTCTCTTAGAGCTTCTAAAATACATCATTTAGTTATATATCTATATATTCATGAGTCTCAAATCTATACGTTCTTTTTATTTTTGATAGCAAACAAAATAGCATGTTCATTTTTAATTAATGAAAAACGAAAATAAGTTCAAAATCAATAATAAAATAAATGATTTGAATCATTTTTTCAAATATTAGAATTACCTACCTAATGAATTCAGGAATAAATTTTGGCTGAAATTTAGAAAGAACAAACAGTAAGTCAGTAAAATAGGCTAAGACTATCATAAATAGTTAATAAAGAAATATACCGCTTACATGGTGTGAAAGATCAGCATCCATAATAATTATGTAGTTTCCTGTGGCATGTTTCATTCCATGAATATATGCAGTTCCTAAAAATGAAAATATTTTTATCTCCATTAAAGGAAATCACCAGAAATGCTTACATACACATTTTGAAGAGAAGAAATTGGTAAGCACAGAAAAGCATACATTAGTCCTCTAAAGGTGATCCTGAACTATAATTAAATACTGTTTATTCTCAATCAAAAATGTCTCTCAATTCCATTCTTCCCTTCCAACTGCCCCTTGGTCCAGACACCATCGTTTGGTGCTTGGAACCCTCCCTAACAAGTTTCCCTGCTTCTGCTCGTCCCATCGCTCCTGGCCCACTGCCATAAAGGTTCTGCTGAGAATGTCTCCCACACTGTAGGCGGCCGGTACCCTAGAACCCCGCTGATATTTGGGGCCAAAGGTGCAGCTAGCCACCTCTCATGCCCAAAGTTCCTCAGGGACCTGGTAGGTAAAGTAACTGGTCAGGAGCAGGATTTGGGGATTCCTGCATTTTCTAGCCCCAAATCACCACAGTACCTTATTGGCTAAGGCTGCTCTCTTCTAACTTCTTTTGTAAAGAAGTTTCTATCAGAGCCTTTTGGATATACCACCAACTGGTTAGTAATTCTTGGTTGTTTTCACTGCAGTGTCCAGATTATTTCAATTCCGAAGAACCCTCTGGATTCAGATTCAGAACATTTGATGATGCCAGGGAACTGATGGTCTTCAGAATAGCAGATATTAATTTTTAAGAACTGTGCTTCCTTTATGCTCCCTCCAATTTTTCAGTGAAAATTATACCAATCCTCAACATGAGCAACTGTGACTAACAACAGAAATAAAGGCATTCAGATTTTCATCTCAGAACAACTAAGCTCATCTGAGGTTTTCTATAACTCTGTTTAAAAACAGAAAAGCTTTGTTTTTTTAAAAAAATAAAGAGTAACTTTTTAAAACATAAAGAACTGTTGTTCAGAGGTTTACAATGAAGGCAGTGTGCTGGTCCAAGACGTTTGCCCTCACATCCTTACTCTGTTCTATATTGCAGAGAACTTATTTCCCAGGTTCTCATCATTGGCTTCCAAACAGCTTTGGGAGGCAGAGGGGAAGCTTCTGAGGAGAGAGAAGGGGAAAGTCTAAGCGTCCTCCCTCTTACTCTGCCTCCCAGCACTGACTGCATATCCTCAGTGGCTCCAGCTCCCGCCAGGTGCCAGGTATCCCCAGCTCCATCATGCTAGCCTCCTCGGGCAGCCTGGGTTCCTGGACTCTGAATGCAGCATCTCCACCTGCTGTTGCTCCATGTTGGGGTGGTAGGAACCTCTAGCTATTACTAATCTCTGAGCAGCCTCACTGTTCCATTTGGCTTCTCAGCAATTCCTTCACCTGTGTAACCAGATTCTCTGTATTAAATTCCCTATATTGAAAGACTTACAGTGGTTTCTGTTTTCCCAAGTGGGCCTTGACTGATACAGGCAACTCAAGTCATTTAAATGTCATTAAGATCATTAAAAACCATCACAGGAGGTTACTGTATTTTGGCCCTGTTCCAAACAAGGAAAATACACACTGGATAATCTTACCAAGGCCAGGAGCGGGTATGAGGGGTGAGGCCTTCTACTTACCTAGTCCTAGCTTTTTCTCCCGTGGTCTTAGAAGCTGTAAGAATAAGAAACAACACTTTTGACACAAATAGACAAAAATCTGACTATTAAAAATTCTTTTTATTCATATAAGTGCTACTCATTTTAACAGAAATAACTGCATTTCTTTGACCTCAAAGCGGAGTATACTGAACATTTTTTGTCAAAGTAAAAAAAAAGTGCTTAGTAACAAATCAATAGTTTAACAGCTTTTAAGGAAAAGCAACATTCTTTCACCCAACCTCACTATAAAAGCCAAATTTTAAACGTTTATTTTATTTTTTTGGTGCTATGCAGAAGACAATATGTGAACAATATCACTTATTCTATACCTTCTTGGAATATCTGGTAGCCAGATTTGTTTTCTCACTTTCCTTTGTGATTTTAAATGTTGATTATCACTCTTCCTCCATCAACTTATCTTGACTTTATGCTTGGATGACTGCATCCCATTTTCTATAGGCCCAATGACAAGAGGGTTAAATTCTCTTTTCTTACAGTTTGTCAATTACTTAGTCTACCTCCCCCCACCCCCCCCTTTTTGGCTTCATATATAAACCTTGATTTAGTTACTTGTCTTTTTCTCTGAATACTTCTGAGAAAGTAGAAAGCCAAGGTTTGGACTCTTCTAAGTTTCTGAGGAACAGCTCAAGTGGACGCACTACTGAGCACATCTTGTCCCCTTCTGCATTTGCTGGTGTATAAGCAGGCTGCCTCAGATTGCAAATCCCTAAACAAAGTATATTCAGTTCAAGTCACTCAGGACAATTTTTTATGATATGCATGCTGCTCTAGGTCTTGGGGAGGAACAAAGATAGATAAAATACATTCCTGCCCTATGAGCTCTTAGAGAACAAGACATTCATTCAATTAATCATCTATAATAATTACAATTCATTGACCAAGACCAAACAAGATGTCAGGTTTTATTGATTTTGTGATAGTTATTCACAAAATATTGATCCCATCTGATATCTGCCCTGAAAAAGCCAATCTTTTAAAGTTCATCTTAGATTCTATAACCCTATGTTTCAACTGGAACTGAATTTCTGCTGAAATCTTTCTTTTTTTCAAATAAAAGATAATTTTGTTATTTATAACTTGCAGAATGTTCAAAAGTTTATATAAAGTAAAAACCATGTTGCATATGACAGAGTACTATGGAGCAGTTAACAGAATGTGGTTATTTGGTTACAAAAGATCTCCAAGATATAACTGAAAAGTAACAATTATACAGGAAGGTTGCATGTATGTTTAAAAACCAACCAACCCACCGCATTTAACTAACTCTACAGATGTAGACACATACACATATATGCACATATATTTGGTGAGGTTACACACCAAACTGCTCACCGGGTCTCACCCTGGGGAAGAGACTGGGATGCAGGTCAGGCAATGCTCATCTAAAGCAACTTCAGTTTTATTGGTAATGTTTACATTTTACACCAAGAATGTGTAAAACAAAAGACAAAAAATGTGTTTATGTCTTACTTAATGTAAAGTTCACATGGTTTCTTTTAGCGCGTTTAACTTTCAGACCCTTAATTCTACCACCCCCACTTTTGGCCTCCTCACTCTGGAGCCATCCTGCTAATCTGCTGTGTGATCCGGGCATGGAGGGCACACGGAGCTCACCCCACTGGGCTGTCATGAGGACAAGCAGTAAATTCACAGGAAGGGTGTGCAAGGCTGCTGGACACAGACCCTGAAGTATGCTCACCACAACACAACTGCTTATGAACTACTTCACGTGACACTAAAGTTTGTTTGACAAAAAAAAAACTTTTGTAAAAATTTTTATCGTAGAAAATATTGATAAAACTACAGAAAAACTATCAATTTGACTAGGATCAACAGTATTTGAGTGAACTCATTTTACCATACTCTCAAAAACAATGGGCTGAAAAGAAAAAATAGAAATAAATCTTCAGCTAAGAAAGGCTAATTGTACTCTCCTATTTTGCAATTCTTTACTTATCAGTGAGGCTCATATTTTTTTCATTTTTAGCCACTTGTAGTTCTTGTTTCATGAATTATCTGTTTTCATACATTTGATTGTGGTGTTGATCTTTTTGTTAGAGATAATATTTTGGTATTTGGAGATAAACAGAATATTTTAATCCTACAGTTTATTTGATAATTTAAAAGCAATGAACATGTTACTATACAGATGTAGATGTGAACAAAACCATCTCCATCTTTTTGTCCTTTCCTGTAGTGACCTTTGACCAACCTCATTGTCCTGTGTACCTTAAAATGTAACTATTAATACTTTTGTAAGTAATGGCACAGATGACAACCAAGATGCGTATCAAACTGGTGACAGTATCAGCCACCAGAAGGTATGCCCTGGCGCTACTAGTCTTTGTCCCTTTGTCTTTTCAATCCTTAGTACCTGAGTTATACTGGCAAAGAATAATTCGCGCAAAACTGCTGGGCCAGTCTGTCCAAGATCTTATCCAATCTCAAATTGGGGGATAAAACAAACCACACAAACCAAACACAATACAAGAATTCAACATAGAAAGTTTGAAAATCTCCACAATCTCAATCTCCTTGCCCTGTAACCAGTCACTGCTAACAGCTCAGAACATGTACCCCCAAGTTTTCTATGTGCCCACCTCTGCCATTAGTTAGCTGTGTGACCTTTGGAAGTGAATGAATCCTCTTGTCTCAGTTTCCTCAACTACAGAGTTTCAATAATTATTTTTCTCTATCTTTCCCCTCAACTAGACATACATGTCACTTAAAAGCAAGTAAGTGTCATCTCTGGTAAGGTCTGAGATTGAAAAAAAATTCTAGTTTAAATGATTTAAAGGTCATAAAACAATGAATGAATAGGCAATTTTCCTTGTACTACAGGGAAATCATGATAGTAAATGCTATTTTTTTCTTATAATATTGAATTTTATTGGGTTGATGGGAAAAGTGGAACCTGTTGAGGACCCGTTGTTTTAGAATCTGAGAAGGTAAATTTAATAGGCATTCCCTAAAAGCAATCAATTAATTACACCTCTGCTGAACTTCTATGACAAAAGTATTAAAAATATTGTTATGTTTATGTTCCCGAATTAAACGGTAGCGCATAACTCAGAGTATTCTATACATGATAAATGTGAATCAATGGCCATGACCCAGAACTAAAAGAGAAACTGGGGAACTGTTGGCCAAAAATGTGAACCTGGCATCATTGGAAGTCACTGCTAGAAGGCTGAAAATCTGTCACCTTTTTATCTCCTCCTGTACTTCTATATTTCAAGAGATAATCAGAGAGGTTTGGAGGTGTAACAGATCTATGAGTTGCTCATCTGTGAGATAGAATCTCTAATATAAGATAGATTTACCATGTATTTAAGAGTAACACATTTCCCTTAAACTCTTCCCACCAACCAATCTCTCTTCCAACTAAACAGAAATTACTTCATTATTTAATCCAGAATATTTGGACCCAGTGACATATTTTTATGACGCTGCCATTTCTTGAAATGCAAATGTCAATAAAGGTTCTCCAACAGACTACTTTATGTTCATGCCAATGGCTCTCTATTGGGAGGAGGAGACAATTTTGTGGTATCCAGAGACATTTTTGGTTGCCACACTGGGGAGAGGGTAGTAGCTACAGGCATCTAGTGGCTACAGTCCAGGGATGATGTTAAACATCCTATAACATACAGGACAGCCCCCCACAGCAAAGAATTACTGGGTCCCAAATGTCAACAGTGCCAAGACTGAGAAACTGGTGTATTACAATATCCTATGCCTAGAACATGTTTTCTAATTAAATCTGGAATTAATTGTATGCTTTTGGCCCAAGATTTTGCCAAAGTCAAGCTCACGAGTATGCTCAAACATTTTAAAATCCAAGTGAGTGACAAAAAATAAAGATTATGAAGCCATTACAAAATGAACTCTACATCTGCCTAAGTTACTCCCACGGACAAACAGGCTTCAAGGTACAGTAGGAAAATCTAAAGTTTAAGACTCAGAAAGTCTATCTACCCCACAAAACTGTTCTACAGATTAAAAAAATAAATGCTAAGTACTCTGAAAAGCCAGTCATGTTTCACATGAAAACAGTCACCTTCCTCAGCTGTAAGACCAGCTGTAGGCAGTATTCTCTACTGAAAGTATGAGACCATCTAGAGAAAGGGAGCAAGAAAGGTCAAGACACACATTACTAAATTACAACCTAGACCTATCACATTCCCTGTCAATTCAATATCATTAATCAATATCAATAACTTTAATTTTGCCCTTCAAGAAAATTTTTCTGCAGAATCAGTAATAAAAACAGTGTTCATCCAGACTCATTATTTTGCTGTAAAATTACTACTGATCCAACATATCAAAAAGATGTGAAACCTCAAGCACAATAAAAATGCATCTAAATCCCTGGTGTATAAGTTGCTCTTTATTTTTTCAGTTTCACAAACAGACTGAATTTAAGCACTGTTCATCTCTCATTTTTCCTCTATAAAACACAATCGTAACATAGAAAAATTTCACATGACTTACAATTTTGTCTGACCCATAGATCTTCTCCAACTGTTCAGCAACATCCCTTGTTCCATCTGGGCTTCCATCATCTATGATTATAATTTCATAGTTGATTCCACTAAAAATAAATAAATAAATAAATAAATTTCTATTGTTTGGAGACAGTATTCTCAAATTAAAAAATAATTTTAAAATTACTAATTCTTTACCAGTAGTGGAAATTTATTGCCATATTAATCACTAAAGAAAACTTCAATTATCAAATGAAATGTCAGATATTCAGTACTTCACCTCCAAACTAGGCACGTTCCTAGAAAATGCTATGATAGAGTCCTGAGAGGTTAAAAAATTCTCACACAGTAAACATACTCTCCAGTTTAAAAGAATCAGTGACTTTACACACACGGATATATGAAATTTTATTTACTTTGGAAATGGAATTGTGGGACCGTAATATCAAATCTTAGTTATATTAATTTCAAAAGTATACTTAAAAGATAACTCAAATCTGAGTAGCTGAGTGATTATTCTTTTTAATTTAATCCCACATAGGTTTAAAGAACATAATCAGGAATACATCTGATTTAATTTTACCCTTAAAAAAACCCCACGTTAGAATGATAACATAATCTTTTACACCACTATTTCAAATAGTTGTACCCATTCTATCAAATGAAAAGAAATAGCACAGAATTACAAAAGATTTCAAAACTAACATCTCTCTGCTGCTCTCCATTATCTTCACGGACTAGTTTCTACCCTAGAAAGAAGCCAACACAATACCTGGATGGACATGCGATCACTATCATGTCTGCCCCACCCCCTTAAAAGACATTCTTTTTGTTCATTTTATTGGGAAACTTAAGGGAAAGAAAATGAGGCACAGCCAAACCCTCACAACATAACATTCTGTTTCTTCTTGGTCCTACTTTAAGAAACATGCAAGGAAATCAACCAGAAAACACAATCCACTGTTAAAGGCTTAATTAAGAAAGTCAGCTCCAGCAAACATGCCAGAAAGCAAGACTCAGCCTATCCTCTAGAGTTGATATAACTTTAGCTTTTCACTGTGCCTTAAATTTGGGCACGCGCTTTACAAGGGAAAGCATGTAAGATGTTGATTCTAGCTGATGTGCTGAAAGACATCAACTTCATAAGCAAAAGGAGTCATTCATATGCAAAATTATTGCCCCTTTCCCATTTCAAAGCACCCACAGAGCCCCAAGGTGAGGTAACTTAAAGGAATCAAGCTGAGCTGACATTAGGTAAGTTGACTGTATCTGAAAAGAAATTGTTTCCTTCGTTAAACTTCATTTTGATTTTCAAAAAAATCCACTCAGAAACTATTGAAAGATAAACTGCACTACATAAAATATTTAAAAATAGAGCAAAAAATATTGTATAATCAGAAGACAGATGGGAACAAGATCAGCTACGTGACAATTTCTCTAAATGGGAAAGAGCTTGTAGAAATAAAAAAAAGAGAACAAATTTAAAAAGAGGAAAAGATCTCAATAAAAATTTTTGAAGAGCTATGTATGTGACGACAGTTATCTCATTCAAAGAAACAGAATCAAAACAGAAATGTTTTTCACCAATTAGCATTTCCTACGACGTTAAGTTTAATAATGCTCAGGTTGACTGGCCCGTGACAAAACAGGGGCACTGATGAATGCTGGAGTCCTAAGCGGGTACAGTCTCTTTTTGAGAGCAATTTGGAAATAACTATCAATTTTCAGCACATCTTTGTCGACCCAGCAATATCACCCTGAAGACTTTATCCCCTGCATACTAGCAAAAGAATAAGTGTGTCGCAACATTCACGTAACAAAGCAGCACTATGGGTCAAATACCTTTCAAAGTGCTGGAAAATGTGGCGTGAACAAAGTTCCAGTTCTCATTTGTAAAGCAAACGTCAAAAAGGAAAACAAACAAAACCTCTGGAAATAATCCGGGTTCGCTGACATGACCCAGTGCGATCCATTACAACAGCCACATGACATAATTCTCAAAATAATTTGCTAAGTTTGTATGTGCTGATACAGGCAGACCTTCGAACATGTCGACAACATAGTATCATCCGTGTAACCAGAAAACAAGCTACTTTGTACTGACACCAGTCTTTCCTGACGTTAAAAAAAACAACACTGTATCAACACTTTCAAATTCAAACTCTAAGCCCCCACCCAGGCTCTAACTAACGACCACAACAAACATCCACCAGGGATCAGAGAAGCTGCCCTCCTGTTCTCTCCAGAAAGGGTGTCCAGCCCAGCAGCAGCTTCCTCACCCAGACACCAAACCTCACGCTTACATAAGCAGCCGGCACGGGGGCGGGAGTGAGCGTGCTCGCTTAGACTCCCTGCCGCAGATCCTGACCACCTGGAGAGAGGAGTGAGGTCAGGCTTACATCCCCGCCCCAAGTTAAGAGTGGCCATCCCGTAGAGAAAAAGGCGGCGGGAAGGTGGGAGCTGGGGGAGACGGAGTGGTGTATGTAATAAAGATGAAGGAGCGTCTCACAAAAAACCAAGGACAGGAAGGAGAACCCGAGACACGGGGAGAACCCTAGAAGGATCCGCCTCTGCCTCTCTCGCAGGGTGGCCTCCTCCCCAAGTCTTCCCGCACGAGCCGAAGAGGGGCCGGGCAGGACCGCCTAGCGCAGCCAACTGCCGACACCCAGGCCGGGGCAGCCAGCTCATCTGATTCCTCGGGGAGGGCGGCCGGGCACGCTACCTCTCGGAGAAGCTTTTCACCAACAGCCACACGATGAGCGGTAGGTTCTCGCGCTCGTTGTAGGTGGGCAAAAGCACCGAATACTTGTCCTGTCGCGGGGCGCGCCCACCCGGCTCCCGCCGAGACCTCGGAGGGGTACGACTCCCTTCCTTGGAGGCCATGGCGGAACTGCGCGAGACGCCGGAAGCGGAATGACGTAGACGCGGGGCGGGGCGGGAACCCAGTCGGACCGCACCGAATTCGGGAGGAGGAGAAGGGCCTGTGGGGTTGAACGCTGGTTCTCCTGGGGCGCTTGGTATGTCTCTATTGGAAATAGTCAGGGCTTATAAATCTTTAAAGTTGAGTCGTAAGATTACTGCAGGAAATACACATCTACTTACTGCCTTTTCCAACGCTCCATCAAGTGTTTTAGTTTATTCCAGTCGCTAGGAGACGGGAAGCCGGAAACGGAAATCCCTTTAAAGACAGCTTCCGGGAGAGGTCGCCATGGCTGCCAGGGAGGAGGTCCTCGCCTTGCAGGCTGAAGTCGCCCGGCGTGAGGAAGAGCTGAGTTCCCTGAAGCAGAGGCTGGCGGCCGCTCTTTTGGCGGAGCAGGAGCCAGAGCGGCTGCTTCCGGTGCCGCCCCTGCCGCCGAAGGCCTCCCTGTCCCGAGACGAGATTCTGCGCTACAGCCGGCAGCTCGTGCTGCCGGAGCTGGGCGTGCGCGGACAGCTGCGCCTGGCCACCGCGTCCGTGTTAATCGTGGGCTGCGGTGGGCTCGGCTGCCCACTGGCGCAGTACCTGGCAGCGGCCGGCGTAGGCCGCCTTGGCCTTGTGGACTACGACGTGGTAGAAGTGAGCAACCTGGCCCGCCAAGTGCTGCATGGCGAGGCCCTGGCCGGCCAGGCCAAGGTCTACTCGGCGGCCGCCTCGCTGCGCCGTCTCAATTCGGCCGTGGAGTGCGTGCCTTACGCTCAAGCGCTGACGCCGGCCACGGCGCTCGAGCTCGTACGCCACTATGACGTGGTGGCTGATTGCTCCGACAACGTGCCCACTCGCTACCTGGTTAACGACGCGTGTGTGCTCGCCGGCCGGCCTCTCGTGTCGGCCAGCGCGCTGCGCTTGGAAGGCCAGATGACCGTCTACCACTACGACGGCGGGCCGTGCTATCGCTGTGTGTTCCCCCGACCGCCTCCAGCGGAGACGGTGACCAACTGCGCGGATGGCGGGGTGCTTGGTGTTGTCACTGGGGTCCTGGGCTGCCTGCAGGCGCTGGAAGTGTTGAAGATCGCTGCAGGCCTGGGCCCCTCTTACAGTGGCAGCTTGTTGCTCTTTGATGCCCTCAGGGGACGGTTCCGTTCTATTCAGCTGCGGAGCCGCAGGACCGACTGTGCAGCGTGTGGGGAGCGGCCCACTGTGACCGACCTGCAGGACTATGAAGCCTTCTGTGGCTCCTCCGCCACCGATAAGTGCCGCTCCCTGCAGTTGCTGAGCCCGGAGGAGCGAATTTCTGTCACGGACTATAAGCGACTTCTGGATTCTGGGTCACCCCACCTGTTGCTGGACGTCAGGCCCCAAGTGGAAGTGGACATCTGTCGTTTGCCGCACGCCCTGCACATCCCTTTGAAACGTTTGGAGCAGAGGGACGCAGGTAGCCTGAAGCTCTTAGGAGAAGCCATCCAGAAAGGGAAGCGAGGCACCCAGGAAGGAACCGCTCTCCCCATTTATGTGATTTGCAAACTGGGCAATGACTCCCAGAAAGCCGCGAAGATCCTGCAGTCCTTGACAGCAGTCCAAGAGTTGGACTCGTCAGCAGTCCAGGATGTCGTGGGGGGCCTCATGGCCTGGGCTGCCAAAATCGATGGAACGTTTCCGCAGTACTGAGGGGCTGGTATACACAGTCTAATATTGGCAAATATGAATTGCCATATTTCCCTAAACATAATTTATTTGCATTTTTTTTTCCCGGTGACGTACAGAAGAGACTGGGATTCTACAACATCTGTGAACACACGGACTGCTTTTTACAAGGGGCTTCTTAATGGTGATTTATTGGATGGCGTAAATGTGTTGTAATACTGTTTCTGAGAACTGCCTTGTGTTTTCAGAACTTGGAGGGTGTCTCGAACATGTGAGATATAATGTAAGTGACAGGATTTTGTTTTAAACTGCAGCTCATTTGCCTGCCCTGCATCTTTTTGTCCACCTCCCCCTGTCAAAAAGCTCTCTAAATAGTCCGTTTTATGTCTGGAATTAAGTTGTAGAAAACTTAGTCTTACCGAATTGATCACCGATGAGATATACTTAAGATCCGTTATTGTTCACTAAGACATTCTTTGGGTCTCATTTCTACAAATGATAGAATATATTCCACAGAAATAAGTGTTTAAAATGTAAATTGCTCTAATTAGGAAGTGACCATTCTGTGAAATATTTTGAATTCATATCAACGTGAGATGTTTACAGGTTAGCAAGATAAAGGAAACCAGCTTTGTAGTCGGTGAGTTTCTCTTATAAATTGTTGATTTTTTCTCACAGTTAGCTTTTTCAAGTTCTACCTTATGTGATACACATAGAACATTTTCTAAACTGTACACTATGCTTTGACTTGCTTTGGAATCTTTATGTCCAGGTTCAAACCTCCTGTCCCCCCCCCCACCCCCCACTTTTTTTTCCCTTATCCAATCTGTTTTTATTTTTGGCTTTACTGTATGGCCAGGACCCCAAATGCAATATTGAATTAAAGTGAAATAGTGAACATTCTTAGCTCCTTCTCAATCTCAGGTAAAGACTTTGACTATTTGACTAGTATTGCTTGTTGCTGCTCTACTGTGGCTAAATATCCTTTATCAGATTAAAGAGATTTCTTTCTGTTTATAGATTGCTAAGAGTTTTCATTGAATTCATCAAATGCTTTCTTGGTTTTGATTAAATTACATGCTTGTTAACTTTTTTCTCTTCTGTTAATGCAGTGAATTACATTGATTTCTTTTTAATTGTGGGGAAAAAAAACCCATAGTCACCCAACAATTTCCAAGTGTACACAGTACAATGTTGTCGACCATCGGCACATGCTATGCTGCACACCCAGCATCCCCCCATCCTGTATGACCGAAATACACCCACCGGACATTTGCCTTTTCTATTATATTTTGATTTAATCTGTTTTATTCCAGCATTTTATAGCAGTGAAAAACGTAGGTGTTTTATGTTTCTTAAATAACACTTTTCATGAAATGGCAGGTAGTCTGCACAATTTCCAATTCATACAACCAAATGAAAAGTAGGAATTGCGTGTGTGAGTGTGAATCAGTGGCAAATTGTAGAGGAAATGCCGTCCATATCAAAAGGAGGCCACTGCTCTCCAACTGATTGTTGCATACAGGCCTGTAAGCATCAGAAATCACAGATGGAAATGAAATCTTTATATCTCTGGCTACAAATTTTTAAAGAAGCTTCAAAGCATTGTGGACCAGACAAAACCCTCTGCAGGTCCCATATACTTACTAGTTTGAAACCTCTGGTATGGACTCTTGTTTTATTATGAACGGATGGTATTAACAATTAAATTCAAAGTTAGGATAGTCATCACTTTTTACCTGTGAAACATTGTTAACTCTTTTTTTTTTTTTTTTAATAAGCAGAGGCCTTTCTCTGTTATAAAGATATTGCAGGTTTCTTATCACTGCTTCTCCCAAGGAGTTGTGGAAATATATGACTGAGGCCTGGAGAGGAGAACAAAGATGGTTGGCCTGTGTCTTCTTCCCAGGACCAAAGCTGGTTCTGATACGCATCAGGAGACAATCACGTGGACAGACATAGGCACTATTTCATATCGTGAGGACTAATATCTTAAAGTTAGGCAGTTTGGCAGTTTTGGTAGTGCCTGCAAAACTGGTTTGTCACTGGGGACAGACCCAAGGCTTCCAGGAACGATGCCCAAAACCGTGCACAGCACTGGCCTGAGAACACTGTGCTGTGCTGCCCCGTCTAGTACTAGAGGAAACTGCCAGCAGAGCCTCACCAATCTCACTTGGCCTGGCCCCACTGCTCTCCCAGAAAGCCCAACAGTTAGTTCATCCACAGCCCAGGAGAAGGAAGCAGAGTCCCTTTATATGGTTCTTTTCTGAGTCAGTCTTATGAGGGTGTGTCGGTAGGTAGAACCTAGTCACTTGCCTACATTGTAGCTGCAAGAGCAGCTGGAAATTTGAGTTCTGACAGCTACAAAAGGGAGGCAGAACTCATAATCTGAGATTTTCTCAAATTAGTGAAAGAATTTTCAAAAGATGTTCTGTTAAGAATAGGACAGGTATCTACCACCTGACCCAGATCTTTTAATTCTTTGAAATCCTTTTTTCTCTGGGGATTGTGGCTAGGTTTTTACATTTAGATGGGATTTGAACTTGATAATTTTTTCCCTTTTAACAAATGCAAAGTGCCTTAAGTGGACCAGTTACCATTCTAAGTTCTGGGATAAAGACAAGAGCTTTCCTGTTGTCGTGGAGTTTACATTTAAAGGGGTGTGTGTTTGAGGGGGGGAGGGGAACAAATCAGGTAAATTAATGATAAGTGCCTTTATTAAACCAAACGTGATGTTTTGGCATGGGGAAGGAGGGTCTATTTTGGAGAGGTTAATTAGGGGAAACCTCTTCGAAGAAGGGTTGACAAAACCAAAACCTGAGTGGTGAGGAGCCAGTTCAATCCGGGAGAACATCCTGTACTGGGAGAAAAAGAAGGGGACAGATCCAGAGGCAGATAAACTGTAATGATCAAGAAACTGAAGCGGTAAGTTGTTGGGTTGTGAATAATTGGGGAAAGCAGAACAAGGTGAGGTTTGAGAGACAGAGAATATCATGCAGGTTATAGACCATAGCGGGAATTTGGTGTTTATTCCAAGTAAAATAAGAGCTAACATTTACTGAGCACTTACTATGTGATTTGGGGTTTGAACCCAGATGGTCTGGCTGAGGAGCCAGTGCCCTCAGCACTATGCTGACTATACTGACTCAGTGAAAACTCTGTAATAGTTTTATATGTTTCCTTGTTGAAAAGCTATGCCCTGATAATCACAGAAGGAATAGAGCTTGTATTAAGGATACAATAGAAATGTACACTGATGCACTTGGTTTGCAGACTTCTCTCTAGGGGAGGCACCTCAGAGTGAAATCCCTGGGAGCCTTCTGACACCAATGTGTCACATAGGTAATGTCCAGTTAATAACGAGCCACTGGTCGAGGCAAGCGAGAGAGTCTCAAAGTAAGGAGCCACAGCTGGTAACCAGAAGGGTTGCCAAGGAGGGGAGTCTCCAAAAAAGGCAGTAAGTCTGAGAGTTCCCAGGGGAAAGGAGGATATATATATATATAGATATATAGATAGATAGATAGAGAGATAGAGAGAGAGAGAGAGAGAGAGAGAGAGAGAGAGAGAGGTATTATATTTATATTTAAACTTGTTTATTTTAAATTAGCTGTTCCCTCCATGGCAACAGAGGGTTCCTTCAGAGCCTGAGCTCAGGTACATGACCAGTTCACTCTAACCAGGAAAAGAGTTCCTTGCTCCTAAAGGTTGTACCTTCTCAGGGTTTCATGAGGTGGCCCTGTCCAGGTAATAGTAAATCACTTGAGATCACGCACCTGACTTAAGTTTCAGGATAATCCTGGAGTTCATTTGGAATATTAGGGAAATTACTGTGGTGCAGGAGTGGAAAAGTATTTTGAAAATAAAATGGGAAAAGGAGTTAATTCATACCTTTGATGAACTATTGGGTTGTCGGAAAAGTCATGACGTATTTTTCCTATGTTTTTTGTTGCTCAGGATGGGAGAAAAAAGCTAATGAAACCAGCCTAGAATTTGGGTGATAAGTAGGATGGATAGAAATCTAGACATAACTATATAGATACATAGTTTACTATAAAGTCCTCCATATTGACACTGCTTCTGGTTATTATTGTCCTATTATTCAAAAATTAAAAAGGAAAATGTGGATTATCTAGTGTTTTGTTGGACAGGTTGCTGAAGGTAAGGAAAGAGAAAAGGCTTCTATCTTAAAATTTCCTTTCTTGGTGACTCCTTGGTTAAAAAAGTGCCAGAGTAGGGTGACACTGATGGAAGATGTTTTGGGCATAATTTTTAATGAGCAGCGTTCTCCTTACCCAATGCTTCCAGATGAGGGAGGCCTGAAACAAATTGGAATTTAACAGACGAAAGGGTAGGTGAGTTGAAATAGTTGACTCTTAAGTACAATAAAACTTGCAAGCAAGGCCTGCTATGTGTAAGTACAAAGGGAGGCAGTGTTTTTACAACCTTGACTTCGTTGTCACCTGAGGTAGGCTCTGGGTTGTCTACCCAACAGCCTCCCCAGTCCCGCCCCCTCCTCGCTGGCAGGGCTAAAAATGTCAGGCTGCTTCCCAGCCTCCTTTTCAGTTTCTGAGGAAGCTACGCTTGTAAACAATTTCTTCCATCAAACACAGTTCAAATCTGTCCACTTCTCACGATCTCCACTGCTACTTCCTAGTCAAGCCATCTCTCGATCAAATTTATAGCTTTTCAGGAACACACACACACACACACACACACACACACACACACACACAGACACCCCCCCCCAGTTGCATCATTGATACCGAGAGCACTTAGGTCTTACGATAAAACAAAAGAGGTACATGTGTATACCTTGAGAAATTTTTGGTAAGTATAAATATGTCCTTTTTGGTATTCTTGAGAGCTATGGAGGAAAATAGGACTTTTAGATGAAAAGTTTCTCTTGATGACATAATGAACAATAAATATCTATTTTGCATAAAGCTTAAAGGGATTTGCAAACTCAATCCCTACAGGGGCTAGTGAAATAAATAAATGAGTAAGGGTGAGCAGCTCAGGACCATGGTGAATTGGAGGGTGCCTGGTATATCTGAAGCTACCACACAGCTAACTGCGCCATGCAGGAGTGTTGTACCATGTGGCCAAATCTTGCAGTATTTTAAGAAAATCTGAACAGTTGGAGTTTTGTGTAACATCTAATGTTTAAATGTTGAAAACGAATTTAAAAATTCTGAAACTGTTCAGCAATTAAAACATACCCATAGTCTGGATGAAGAATTTAGGCTTAAATAGAAAAAAAACCCATGATTTGGATCTCGTTTCATTTGATGGACACGGAAGTAGCTGAGTGTTGTGGGAAGCCTAAAGCAGTTTTAACAATTTGTTAACACCTGGATTTTGTTTTTCATTTATATGGTATTTATAGGCTAATCCTCTGAGGTGGTAAAGTTTCGAAGGAAAGTAGAGTTTTTGCTCATTTTAATGGCATGTAAATTTAATATCAAGTGGTTTGAGATGAATATTTTTCAAAAGACTGAAACATTGGAATTAGGTGATAGGCAAGGTATCAATCTACCTTTTGCTTTTCCTAATATTTTGATGAATTGGTGATCGAATGTCATTTCTTAGAAAAATGTACCTGCAAAATAATCAGAGTAAAGATGGAAGAGTGTAAGTGACAAAAATGAGAGTTTACACATGAGTCTTTTGGAAATTTACACCTGCAGTGTTTTAGGCTGGATGAGACCCATAAATTAACCTGTAATAACAGCAGGGGAAAAAAAGTGTGGCAAATGGATTAAGTTTAAAAAAAAAACCAAAACTTGGAGGATGATTCATAATGATTACCTGAAAAAGAGATTTTGTCCTTTTAAAAATTTACTTCTAATTTTAAAAAGGAAAATGTGCCTTAGAAGCATCAATACCATATGAACATGATGATCATACATTTAGGTTTTAAGAAAATGCTCAGTTTAAAAAAGTAATTCATGCTTTTATGGTAAAATCCTACAGCTTGAAAATATATACACTAAATACAATGTGGTGTCCTGGATTAAATCCTGGAACAGAAAAAGAATATCAACGGGAAGAGTGAGGACATTCTAACCGTCTGTAGTTTAGTTAACAGTCTTGTGCCAATGTTAATTTCTTAGCTGGATATATAAGATGTGAGCATTCGAAGCTGGGTGAAGGGCATACAGCAACTCGACTATTTTTGCAACTGTAAATTATTTCAAAATTAAAAATTTGAAAACGTAAAAAATAGCATATACAGAAGGTGTGAGTCTCCCTTTCCACCCCTAACTCCCATTTCTCTAGTTCCCTCCCCAGAGACAATCTCTATAACCAGCCTCATTATGTTTTTCTACATGCATATTTGTACATAAACCATTTTCATACAAATGGTATCTACACTGTTCCTATTCTGTGGTTTTTAGAAAAGTAGTCTATATTGGCTACTGTTCCATTTGCTCTCAGTGCATTCTTTTTAACCAGCATTTAGAATGCCATTACATACATGCCCTACAGTTTCTTTAATCAGTTTCCCCATTGAAGGACATTTAGGATTTTTCCAATCTTTTTGCTATTTGTAATAGTGCTTCAAAGAATACCTTAATATTTATGTTGGAAAGGCTATTTCCCCAACACCTTAGCCAGCATAGTCTTTTCAAACTTTTAGGTCCTTGCCATTCTGAAAGTTTTTCAAAAATCTCATTGTATTAATTTACATTTTTATCATAAGCAAGTCTGAATGGTTTTTCATATGCTTAAAAGCCTTCAAATAAAAATACTGTTTATTCTTAGCTCATTTTTCTATTGAGTTATATATTCTCCTTACTGAAGTATATGGTTAAGAAAGACCCCTTTTGGGGGGAAAAAATTTGTGTTCCTTAGCAAAAAAGAGCTTTGAATTAGTTCATTCTTCAGACATTTACTGAAAGTCTACTACGTACCAGGCATTGGCCAAGTTCTGGGGATACCAGATAATTAGGATGTGGGGCTTGCTTGCTGGGTGTTCATTTTACAACTTTATACATGTAATTTACAGAGCCCTTTCCCACCTACGTTATTTCATTTAATCCCTCAACAACTCGGAGATAAAGGGAGCTATCTCTTGTTCACAGGCTCCTCTTAAATAGCCTCCCCAACAATAGAGTCCCCTGAAATAGCCTAGTTGTCAGGGAGCCTTGGTTTCAAAGTGGAAGCAGGCTCTCTTGTCTCCGGATAGCATTTTAGAAAAGGTTCTATTGTAGACGGGGTGAGTTTTTCAGCTGTTCCTAAGTATTTCTTGTGTCCTGATGGCCATCAGAAACCCTTTTTCTTTGGAGCCGTGGTGAGACATTATCAGCAGAATGAATGACCACGATAATGAGGCTTGTATCCCGGTGGTCCATTGTTGATAGTCTCCTGATGGGGTCAGACTCACTTCAGTGCGGCCTTTGGTCTTTCTTTTTCAGAGTAGATGGTTAGAGTCAGGGCACGTGGGACACCGAGACCATTAGCTAAGCGCAGATATATCTGACACACATTCTTTATTCCTAATGAATGGGTTGCATATACTGTTTTAAGATGCTCTGTGTACATATTTATGGTATAAATTCACATTTTAACTTCCTGATATGGCAACTGGTTTACCTTGGTTGACTATCTGAAAGCTGGAATACTTTAGCATTTAACACTTTTCCAGGTCCAAGCCTGATGGTCTCGGAATGCTGAGTCCGTCCATAGGGATGATCAAACACAAGCCAATTTTGAAGTTTGGGTATTAGAAACTCTCACATGTAATACAATGATAGAAAAAAGAAAAGTCGAACACAGGAGTCAGGATAGCGTGACCTTGCATGACAAGAGGGTAGGGATAGAAAGGGGAACCACGTTACTACACCCATCCTATAGTGGTTAGTTTGTGGCTCATATTACATAATTAAAAATAACTTAATAAACAGAGATCACGCACAACCAATAATGAGAATGTGACAAACCATTATGATTAATCCAATTATGTGCACCTGAAATCCAAAGAAGAGAAAACTAAAAAGAAAAATGTCTGCTGAATTTGACTACCTTAAAAAATTAATCTATTGGGCCAAAATCACAAATTACTTAATAATAATAATAATAGAGAAGAACTGCTTAGTGGATGATACCCTATTCTTTTTTCACATTGTTATATTTCCCTTCATTGTTTTCAACGAAAGGGAAGGTATAAAATACCCAGGCAGAAACGAATCCCCTCTCATGCCCATCACTGCCTCAGGCTGCCATATTTGCTTGGCTGGCTGCTGGGGACATCTGTCAGCAAGAGACTAACCGATGACAGTCATCCAAGGAATCAAATCTATGGCACATCTCACAGAAGATAAGGGATTTCATAAGACTGGTACACAGGATTCTGGAGAGCTACCTGAAACCCCCAGAAGGCACTACATGAGATGGCAGACAAGGGTGAAAGGAAAAGGCACATGCACGATGCCCCCAGGGGCACTGCTTTAGGAGAATGATGTGAAAACCAGTAAGAGAGGCCTTTAGAAAAATCAATGAACCATCATGTAATTTCCAGAAATAAAATGTCCAGAAATGACTCTCCTTCTGTTGGGGCAACAAAAGGGAAATGGATCTTTATTGGACTATGGAATAGTTTTTGTTGAAAAATTATAAAAAGAAAAAATTGCCTTGATCTATTCTTTATTCTAAGAATGAGGCCATAGTTTGCAATAACCTAACTTCGATTAAATAAAATTATTTTTCAAAAAGCTTTTTATTTTGGAGTAATTATAGATGCACAGGAAGTTGTAAAAAAAACGTACGGGGCAGCTGAGTGGCTCGGTTTGAGCGCATGCTCTGAACAAGGTTGCCAATTCAATTCCCACATGGGATGGTGAGCTGCACCCCCCACCCCACAACTAGATTGAAGGACAACGACTTGACTTGGAGCTGATGGGTCCTGGAAAAAACACAGTTACCCAATTGAAAAAAAAAAAAGTACAGGGAGCTTATGTACCTTCCCCCAGTTTCCCAAGTTTTCATTTTGCATAACTATGTTACAATATCAAAACTAGGGAAAGGACATTAATACAATACAATCCACAGGGTCTATTCAGATTTCACTGGTTATGCAAGCATTCATTTATATGTGTGTGCAGCTCTATGCAATTCTATCAAGCGTAGACGCCTAGAGCCACAGTCAAGATACAGAACTCTTCTATTAACACAAGGCTCCCTCGAGTGGCCCTTCTGTAGCCACACCCACCTCTCCCCTGTCCCGAACCCCTGGCAACCACTAATAATTTTGTTATTTCAACAATATTATGTAAATGGAGTTACACAGTATGTAACCTTGAGCAATCGGCTCTTTTTCACTCAGAATAATTCCCTGGAGGTCTCTAGTGTGCCGAATAGTGCTTCCCATAAAGACATGTCTAAGTCCTAACCCTCAGAATCCGTGAGTGTGACCTTGGGTGGCAATGGGGTCTTTGCAGATGCCACTAAGTTAAGAATCTCGGGGTGAGATTATCCTGGATATACAGTGCCTAAAGCCCATGACTGGAGTTCTTGTGAGACAGAAGAGGGAGATTTGAGACACAGAGGGAAGTCCACATGAAGATGGACGTGGAGATTGGAGCGATGTGGCCACAAGTCAAGGAATGGCAAGAATTGCTGGCAGCCACCAGAAGCTAGGAGAGGCCTGGAGTGGATGGAGCTCCCTCAGAGATCCCAGAAAGAATTGACCTTGCTGACACTTTGCATCCGATTTCTGGCCTCTAGGGCTATGAGAATAAATTTTTGGCGGTTTTAAGCCACTACATTGGTGTTCATTTGTGGTGTCAGTCCTAGGAAACTGATACAAAGTCCATCCGAGTTGTTGCATGTGTCAACAGTTTGTTCCTTTTTATTGCTGGCTGGTGTCCAGGGTGTGGATAGTACTGCAGTTTATTTAAATCATTCATCTGGGCTATTTCCAGTTTGGGGCTATTATGAAGAAAGGTGCTATGAACATAAATAGACTTATTTTTATTAATTTTACTTTCATTTTTCAAGATGAAGCCCCCATCAAACTTTTCTCCCCCTCCACTAGTGACTCTGAAATTGGGGTCCCCGTTTCAAGGAGACTTACTATCAACAGCCTTTTTCTAGTCTTGTTACTTTTCTAGCGAGGGCCTGCTGTCCGCATCTCATCGGGCTGTAAGAATTGCAACCTGCGTGACTCAGGCTTTTGAGTGGAAGCACAGGCTAAATGGGCCAGAATTAATGCAAAGTGAAGGTCAGCCTTGAATGGCTGGAGCTCAGAAATTCAGCGTAAAGACTCTCACTATGGCCTTATCTTCTTACATCTGGGGATTACCACCCCGTCCAGCTGACACGGCATATGGAGGCCCGCGGGAAAGGCACACAGACCACACAGGGTACGCTTGCTGCTTGACACGCATGAGGAGCTGGGAAGACTGTTCCAGCAGGCTGGGGATGGAAGGCTATTGAATACAGTGGCTTGCAGGGGTCGGCCAAGGTTACGCTTCCCTTCTGTTCTCAGCCGGGAGTAGCCGCAGGGGCCTCTTCAGCTTCCCCCTTGCTCCTTGTCGTCTTTGAATATTTTTTGAGCACTGTCTCTGTGCCAGCACCGGGCGTGCAGCAGTGAGTAAGGCAGACACACATGCTTTGCTCCTAAAGCTCTCATGTCATGGTGGGAGAGAAGCATTAAAAAAAAAAAACAACAACCAAAAAAAAAACCCGGTACACACCAAGAACCAGCTACGTAATTTGCAGGGCTGCTTGTTCAAACACTGTTCAGAATTTCATGATGGAGACGGCAGAGCATTAAACCACTGTGGGACCCAGTGAACATGGTGACGGTGTGAGGGATATTTGGTGATATCTGGAGGTTGTCACAACTGGGGATGGGCAGGGGAACGGGGTACTGGCCTCTAGTGGGTAGGGGCAGGGATGCCGCTAAACATCCTCCAGTGCACAGGACAGAGCACAACAAAGACTTATCTGACCCCAAATGTGTCAAGGTTGAGAAATCCTGCTTCAGTCAATGACAATTTTGATGTTGAAAAAGAAAGAAAAAAATCAGAGGGTTTTATGAAAACATAGTCAGAGAATCTGCCTTGGTCTGGCGAAGGCTTCTGGGAGGAAAGGCCCTTTGAGCCCAGACATGAAGAGTGAGTATGAATTAGCCAGGCCCAGAAGGAGGAGAGGAGGTGGCAGATTTGGAGGCATTAAGGGGTCAATTCTTTTTTTTTTTTTTTAAGATTTTATTGGGGAATTGGGTAGGGGAACAGTGTTGGGGAATTGGGGAAGGGGAACGTTGTGTTTTTCCAGGACCCATCAGCTCCAAGTCAAGATGTTGTCCTTCAGTCTTAGTTGTAGAGGGTGCAGGCTCAGCTCCAAGTCCAGTTGCTGCTTTCAATCTAGTTGTAGGGGATGCAGCCCACCATCCCATGAGGGAGTTGAACCAGTAACCTTGTTGCACACTGAGCCATCTGGCCACCCGTCGGCAGCTTGCAGCTACTCAGTTCAAGATGCCATGTTCAATCTTAGTTGTGTGTGGGGGGGTGCAGTCCACTATCCCATGTGGGAGTCGAACCGGCAACCTCGCTGCTAAGAGCACGCGCTCTCACCAGCTCAGCGGCAGCTCAGCTTGGGCGCAGTTCAGGTGCAGCTCACTGGACCATGTGGGAATCGAACCGGTGACCCTGTTGCTCAGAGCTCATGCTCTTAACCAGCTGAGCCACTTGGCTGGCCCAGGGGGTCAATTCTTAACATCCTTTTCTGTGGATGTTCAAAACCAAATGATAAAGAGACATGGAATTTAGGTAGATGAAAGTAAAAATTCCACCTTTATAACTAAGAAAGTGACTTGGGGACTGTACTTAGGTAATGCCAATCTTGCTAATATGAGTTCTGACAATTAAGTTCGCAAACTCATCCTAGAAAAAGTGCTATATACCTCATTGCTGAATATCACTAAAGTCACCTTTGAAGTACTCCCCTTGGGAATCTATGCACTGATGCCAGCGCCTAGTCCACCCCTCAAAGCAATTTTGGAACTTCTTTTCTGGAATGACCATTAGAGCTGTCATTGTATTACCCTTGATGTCCTGAATGTCATAAAAATATCTTCCTTTCAATATTTTCTTTATTTTTGGGTAAAGAAAGAAGTCACTGGGGGCCAGGTCAGGTGAGTAGGGAGGGTTCCAATACAGTTATTTGTTTACTGGCTAAAAACTCCCTCCCAGACAGTGTCGTGTGAGCTGGTGCATTGTCGTGATGCAAGAGCCATGAATTGTTGGCAAAAAGTTCAGGTCATTTTTGTCTAACTTTTTCACGCAGCCTTTTCAGCACTTCCAAATAGTAAACTTGGTTAACTGTTTGTCCAGTTGGTACAAATTCATAATGAATAATCCCTGTGATATCAAAAAAGGTTAGCAACATCATTTTGTCTCTTGATTTGGATTGACAGAACATTTTGGTCATGGAGAATTGTCTGACTTCCATTGTGCACTTTGACGCTTTGTTTCAGGGTCGTGTTGGTACACCCATATTTCATCACCAGTGATAACAAAGCCCAAAATATTGTCTTGCCTCTCCAAAAGGTCTTGGCAAACTTCGAGTTTCCTTTGCTTTAGTTCATTGGCGAGCTCCTTCGGGACCATTTTGCACACACCTTTCTCATGCCAAGATTTTCAGTTGAGATTTTCCTGTTTCTCTATGGATGTTTACTTGGTGTGCTATGCTTCTCACAGTCAGCCAATGATTTTGACGCACAATTCGATGAATTTTTGCAATGTTTTCATCAGTTCTGCCCTTTACTGGCCGCCCTGACCTCCCTTCATCAGTGACACGTTCTCTCCCCTCAGATAAATGTTTCATCCATTTATTTGCACACTGCCGTTTTCTTCATGGCATTATCCCCATAAACTTGGACTAACATGTCCCTGATTTCACTTCCATTCTTGCCAAGTTTAACAAGAAATTTAATCTTTGTTCATTGCTCTAATTCAAGTTCAGCACACAAAAACACACAACAATAACGAACGCCACTCAGCAAGACCCCGCCACACCTTAACACGAACACTGTGAGACACTGATATACCAAGGTTATGAAACCTTACCGAGCTGTTTGTGCAGTGCTGCCAATGTAAGTGCACGGTGGCAAGTTCGCGAACTTAATTGTCAGATCCCCCCCACCCCACCCCCTCATGCACTTACTGCCCAGCCTGCAGGCCCACCTGAGGGTCAAAGCTGCTTTATTGCTCACCAGAGTGCACGCCCACCAAGCTCAGAAAGAGGAGACAGCAAGGGGCTAGTCCATATCCCAGCTCCCGCTCCCCAACTCACCAGCTGGATAAAATCAGTCCTCTCCTCTAGAGGGGCATGAGAGGGTGAGGAAGGGCAAGGGAAGCCAGGACTGTTACTCCAGCTGTGTTCTCCACCATGGCTGCAGAGTAGAATCACCTGGGGACCTTTAAAAAGCCCTGTTGCCCAAGCAGCATGCTAGCCCAAATGAAGCCAGAATTTAAGGAGCCAGGCATTGGTATTTGTTTTTAAAGCTTTCCCCCCTTCCCAGTGTTGTCAGATAAACTATAAGATGCCCAGCTAACTTTGTCTTTCAGAAAACAGCAGGGACATTTTTCTGTCCAAGTGTGTCCCAAAGATTGCGTGGGACGTACTTATAGTACAAACATTGTTTATCTGAAATGCCAAGTTAACTGGGCATCTTGCATTTTTAATCACTAACTTCTGGCAGCCTCGTGATCTCAGATGATTGCTGTCTGCAGCCAAGGTAATAGGAAGAGTAGGAAGTGGGTGTCTTCCTCCCGCACCCTCCCACCTTTGGTTCTCTTGGCCCTAAAGCATATCTGCTAAGCCTGTGGACAACCGAGGTGGGCTGTCCCCATGGGGGAACAGCAGTCCTTCAGACCAGTCCTGGGCCTGCCTCCTTGAACCCTAATCTCAGCCAGTGCTCCTTGGGGATCCTTCCAGACCGGCTGGCTCAGCAGTGGGCTGGGAAAAACACACACTTTAAATCAACAGAAAGCCTTCTCAGGAGTCCTCACTGAGGGCGAATTCCCTATTTCTTTCCCCATATCCAGTTATGCCCAGCTTTGTGATTCATTGTGGCTCATCAGTGGTTTAGTAATGAGATTATATAATATATATTCCTATAATAAAATGGACCCACATTACTTCGGTGAATTTGAGCTCAGCCTTTAATTCCTTTGGACTTCAATTTATTTGTACTTTCATTTACAAGGAATCTTTGAACATTAATTTGACCCTAAGAGTATAATAAAGCCTTCATTATTTAAAAGTGGAGTCATTGGACAGTTAACTATGACAAGCAGGGATGGGACACTCTGATTGGCCAGGTCTGGGTCACATGCCCACCCCTGGACCTGGGCTGGGTACAGCTCCATCTAATCCCTCGGGCTGCAAGTGAGGGAGTGGTGATTCTTGTTTTAAAATGCAGGCTTCATTATTATTCAGGAATGGTGAGGCCAACAGATCAGGAGATGACTGCCATTGAAAAGTTGGTTTTATACTCAGATCTCAGGAGGAAGGGGGCCTGCTATGGGGAAGCCACCTAGGGAGGAACTGGGATTGGTCAGGGATAGTGGAAACCAGACAAGAGGCTTTATTGTGGTTTCCATGAGAAGGAGAGGGAGGCAGGGTAAGCAGGTTTAGGATTGGCTAGTTGGAATGATTTCATTGGCTCTGGGGTCTGGGGGGGGTGTCTTAGTTGCCTGGTACCTGGCCCTGGGTGATTAGGGCAGGTGGATAAGGGCCTGGAGTATGCCAGCCTGAAAAAGGAGATGGCTGGGGATATAGGCTCTGAATTTATTGGTTTGCATATGAAAAGTACACTCCAGGGCGAGTTGTCTACTGTCTCTGGACATTGGCTAACTCATGGAGGGGCAGTCCCTCCAGGGTCAGCAGGGCCCCAAGATGTCAAGGCATCAAAAATACATAATGAAAAGATATGATTAATACAGTTATCAAAATAAAAATCCAGTTTCTGTGGCCAGAAGTGGAGACAGATGCTGGGTGGGCAGAAACAAAATACACTACTCAAATACAATTCCAGCCACTTCTGAGCCCAAATTAGAGTCCTGCTTACTTGGCTAACTTTTATTCTAGCACTCCCAGATGGACCATCTTTCTTTGTTCCTGAGATTTACTGCACCTTACAGGCCTCCTGGTTAGTCCCATCCTGGGATTCCTGACAAAATGTCAAGGTCTCCTCCAGGCTTCTCGGTTCCATGTCACTGGGTCCACTGGCCCACATCTGCCACCGTCACTCATTCCAATTGCTGTCAGGAAAAGCTAACAGTTGACAGGGGCTGCAGTCTCACTTCCCCTGGCACTCGGCCCTCTTGTTTTATTTAAAACTATTCAGAAACTGTGCCTGCTGTTGCCAGGAGCAAGGGGTGACCCGAGCAATTGAATGTGTTTGTCTTCAGGCGCTGACAGGATGGTTAGTCACCTCCAAGTTGCAAGTGCTGGGCAAAGTGAGAGACACACCATCAGGGCAGCTGCCATTTGGACCGAGAGAGGCTTGTCAGGTTTTGAGACACTTTGGGCTGTTTAAGGGGCTTTGCCCGTTTTGTTCCCACCTCCTTATTCATTGATGTCCTTCCCCAGGGAGCTGGGTGTTCATTAGAAGCTGCAAATGAGAAGGTGTCTCCTTTGTGGTTGAATCACAGAAGCGGGAACTAATTACTCGAGGGGGCCTTGAGTGTGGGTCCTGGATTCCGTGTGGGAGGAGAGGGCTCGAGGTGCCACCTCCTCCAGCAGGGGGCTTTTGTGCTCAGCTCTCTGCCTGCTCTTTTCTCTACCAGCCCATTTTATCTCTCTTAATCCAGCAAGAGTTTTGCACGCCCATGAAACCGTTTTCTCTGCTGCTTGCAAATGGCTTGAACTGAGCAGTTTTCCCTGGCAGTGGGCTGAGGTTTGGGTTTTAGCAAGGGATTCTTTGGGGATCACCTTGATCTATATATAAGAACCCAAAGAAGCTGGCTTTGCTACATTGATCTTCCCCCCCAAACCCTCCCTCCTAAACCCGCCCTGCCTCCTGCAGTCCTTGGCTCTGAAAATGGCACTGCCAAGCCTTGGAATCATCCTTGCCTCCTCTCTTCCTCTTATTCCCACATCTAACTGTCATCAAACTCTGTTGGCTGTAGCTTCAAAATACACCCAGAATCTGCCTGTTTCTCACCAACTCCCCTGGTCCAAGCACCACCACTTCTAGCCTGAACCATCACACCTGCTCTCTCAGCTTCTACCTGGCTGACCTCCATCTGTTCTCCCACAACAGCCAGAGGGTATCTGTTAACACCTACGTGGTGTATTGTCACACCTGTGCTCAAAACCCTCTGCTGACTCCCATCTCAGTCAGAGTAAAAACCGAATTACCCAGAGGACTGCCACCTGCCCTCTGACTTCTATGTCTGGTCTTCTATGCCCTCTCCTGCTCATGCTGTCTAGCTGCATGGCCTCACTGCTGTGCCTCCAACATACCAGATGTGTGCCTCAGGGCCTTTGCACAAGCTATTCCTCCTGCTTTGCCCAAATGTCACTTTCTCAGGGAGGCCTTCCCTAATTACTTAATTTAAATAATTGAAAATTTAAAAATGCAATTTAAAATTGCATCTCCTCTCAGACTTCTATGCTTTGCTTTTCTTCATAGCGTGTCACCCTCTGACTGCACTGTTTTCCGTGTTTATTTGTTTACTGTCTGTCTCAGTCACTAGAACATCAGCTCTACGAGGGCGGAGACCTATGACTGTTTTGTTTCCTGCTGTATCCTAGTGTCTAGAACACAGTAGGTGCTCAATAAATATTTGTCAAATGACTGGTTGAATCACTCTGGCAACCATCTTATGGCCTGAATAAGTTTTCGAAATTGTTGATGACGCTTTAAAAAAAAACTATGTGATGTTTCTGAGTTTTGAGTATGCATAAGGGCTCCTCTTTTGTCCAGAGCTCTGAGAGGCAGCTTCACTTGCCAATTTGGTGGCTGAGGGAATGAGTAACCTATTACTCTTCCTTGTGAGTGAAAAGTTCCATTGATACTGTGTCTACACATTCTTTGAAAATGTCAGTGGGGATGAGTCACGGGCTGAGGGGTTGCACCATGGAGCTGGCCTGTGAGCCAACTTGATGACCAAATCTTCCCTATGTGATGTCACCAGAGTCAGAGACACCCCCCCTCCCACCTGTCTCCCCACAGCCCTTACCAAAAAGGAAACCAGAAATTTCACTGAAGATGCCTGACCCATCTCGGGTGTGGCCCTGCCAGACCTGGGCAGTGTAGTGTAGGTCAAAGACATGAACTTGGAGGACACTTCTAACTGTCTGGCAAGTCACTCCACTTCTCTGATATTTATTGAAAATTGAGGAGGGCCTGGAGATTTGAGTGAACCAGACAGATAGGCACCTGTTTCCTCGGAGCTCACGGCTGGTGAGAGAAGTAGATGATAAGCAGGAAGAAAAAGAAAGACAATAATTGCACTATTGAGAATGTCATGAGGGGAATTAAAGAGGGTAGTGGCATAGAGAATTTGGGGCCAGCCAGGTTGGGGCCAATGTTAGCAGGGCCATCAGGAGGAGATGGCACCAGGCAGACGAGCCATGTGGAAACCTGGGTGGAGTGACCAGCAAGGACAAAGGCTCTGAGGTGGGAAAAGTTCAGTGCATATGAGGACAGAGGCCAGTGTGGCTGGAGTGGGGCGAGGGGAGGACAGGGGACAGGATAAGGTCAGGGACAGAGGATTATAAGGAGTGGGCGGGGAGGGGCATGGTGAGAAATTTGGGTTTTGGTCTATGGACCTACGAAGGACAAAATGTCATGCCGTATAAAGATCACGCGTGATGTAAAGTGAGTCCTTCCTTCTGGCTGGCGGGGCCTAGACCTTTCCTTGAGCTTCCTCATGGGCTTCCTCAAGCCTGCAGCCATTCCCAGGAGGAAGCCAGGCTCTCCAGGGCAGTGCCATATTGGGACACCAGAGAGGGATCCTGGGGAGGGTGCAGCGTGGCTGGCTGAATCTGGGTCACCTTTCAACCTGAGCCACATTTGAGCCCTTAGTTACCACTGACCGACAGCGGTGTGGTGGGTGTGCTCACGGTAAGTTACTTCAGACTGCAGGGCCACATTTCTCAGGGCTGGCCATCAGGTCATCCCGCCTTCAGTCTCTGAAGAAAGGGAGCCCTGGCGCTGACATCATCTGTCCTTTTGATTTTCTGCTTCAGGAACACAGGATCAGCCGAACAGCTGCGTTCTACTACCAGGAGGGGGCGCTAGATCACTTTTAAAAAGTGTCATGGACACTCATGCGTTTTAAAAAAAAATGCTAACTAACTGAAATCTAAAGAACTGAATAAATGAGCAAAATAAACAGAAATAGTCTCAGAGATATAGAGGAAACACTGATGGTTGCTAGATGGGAGGGGGGTGAGGATGAGGCAGAAGGGGAGGGAGTTAGAAAGCACAAACTGGTAACTGTTAATACAGTATTGCCACGGGGATATGAAAGACAGTTTGGGAAATATAATGAATAATGTTGTAAAGCTTTTGTAGGGTGTCAGATGGACACTTGTCTTATTAGGGAGACCACTTCATGGATGGTGTAGATGCCTGACCACTGCATTGTACACCTGAAGCTGAAGCTGAATAATATTGAATGTCAACTATAATTTAATATACATATAGTCACAGGATATGGAGTATAGTATAAGGAATAGAATCAATGGAATTATAATAGATATATACGATGTCAGAGAGGCAATAGATTGGGGGGGTTATCACTTTGTGAGGGGTGAAATGTCCGACTATTACATTGTTTTGTACACATGAAACTAATAAAAAAAGTAACTAACATTCTTTAAATCAACTTTTAAACATTAAGAACATACCTTAGTCTCATTTTAGCCACACTATCTGTGAGTTCATAGATTTGATGTACTCATTTAATCTTTTCTCTAATTTACATGAAATTGAATGGATCCTAACCACCATCACAAAAGCAATTCTTTACACAGCACTTCCTGTGAGCCAGGCATTGTTCTAAAAGCTTTATAAATATGGCCTCATTTAATTCACACACAACATCACGAGGTGAAAGCTGTTATCATCCCTCCTTTAAAGATGAAGAAACTGAGGCAGAGGTTACCAGACTTGCCTTGGCCCACTGTGGCAAGTGTTAGAAACGCTTATATGAGGTACCTGGAGTGGTCAAAACCACAGAAATAGAAGTTGAGGTTGCGGGGGTGGGGG
>NW_017731404.1:2156864-2162658 GCF_001890085.2 Hipposideros armiger
CAGATATCAAAGCATCAGAATAGAGAAAAGAAAGGACATGGATACTATTAAATGGATTTGTCACTTAGAGAATGAGTCTAAGTGCTTCTTTTCTTGGTTCCATAGATGTACAATAATACATATGATGGAATACCAATAGCTACCAAGTAATCCAGACCTAAGATATAGTCCTATCAGGGTCTTTATTTTCACCCTATTTCTAAAAGTAAGGCCCGTTGGTGGCTTTAAATTTATTTTAACAATCTTATTTATTTGGACTTTTGCAGGTTATTTGGGTAACCAGCCTGTTCTTTTCAGAAAAGAAAATGGAAAAAACATTTCAGGCTTTGTTTGATGGTTGCAAACAAAGTCCCACAGTATCCTTTTATACATTTAATTCACTAAACTCACGTGGTAGAGGTTGTCTCCAAACAGAAATTATTGGGTGACCCTGGGTTAAGGGTGGGAGGCAGGGGTTGTTTGCCCAGGATCATTGTAGTGTCAATAAACAGGAGTAAATTGTAATGAGATTCAGGCCATGATATAGAAGAACAAATATGACAAATATATCTGTGTATTTTATAGGTCCCTGTACAGAGGTAAGGAATTCACTGATTCATTTATTCATCCAATTTATTGAGCACCTACTATGTGCCATGTGCTGTCCTAGACTGGGGATACTGCTGTGAAGGCCCCTGATCTATTATTGTTGCTGACCATCCAGTACAGGGAGAAAGACCATGAACAAATAAATATACAATGTGTTGGGTGATACACGGGTTTTAAAAAACAAAGCAGGGTAAGGGGGCTGGGTGTTTTAACATACAGATTTTATTATTTTTCAGGTGTGGCAAGGCCGATAGATCAGGATCAGGAGATGACTGCTATTGAAAAGATAGTTTGTTATACTCACAGATCCCAAGAGGAGGGGGCATGCCCCCATGGGGACCCCAGGGGGGAGCACCAGGGCTGGTTCTGAGGCTGAGGGCAAGGGGGACCTGTGGGCATGAGCCTTTCTTGTGGTTTTCCAGGGAAAGGAATGGGGAAGGCGGGGTAAGCAGTCTTAGGATTGGCTAGTTTGAATGATTTCAGGGCTGTGGGGTGTAAGGGTGGAATCCTAGTTGTCTGCTAACTGGGGAGGTTAGGGCAGGTGGATAGGGGCCTGGAGTGTGACAGCTGGATAAAGGAGGTGGTTGGGGTAAGGGGTCTGGATTGGTTGGTGTGCATATGAAAAGCATGCTCATACTGTCTCTAGGAATGGGCCAACCCTGGGAGGGGCAGTCTCCTCAGGGCCTGTGAGGCCCCAGATATCAAAGCATCAGAATAGAGAAAANATGGGGAGTTGTCCAATGGGTATAGAATGTCAGTTTTGCAAGATTAAAAAGTTCTGGAAATCTGTTGCATGACAATATGAATATACTTAATGCTACATATAAAATGGTTCATATGATCAATTATGTTTTTTTAACCATAATTAAATTTTTTTTAAGTAGGAGATTTTTTTCTTGTTTGAGGTTCAGCCATTTTGATATTCTCCAATGCAAAATAAAGGTTCAAGGACGATAGGAAGGAAGGCATGTGTGGTGGATTCCACAGCATGGTGCTCATGGGAGCGCACAGTTTGGGGACCTCTCAGTTTACCTTGTGGCAGCCATGCTCCCCTGGCATCACCCCAAAAGGGCCCTTGTCTGGGAGCGGGTTCTCAGCAGGGCGGACAGTGAGCTTGATCTAGTATGCCTTTTTTTTGAAGTAAGTATGTAGTCACTTTATCATATAATTATTCATTTTTCTTTTTTCCCCGACACATGTAATGAGACTCTACTAAATGTTGTGACTTCAAGGACTAAGTTTCAGATTTATTTAAAGTTTTCAATTGACCTTTAAAAAAAAGCTATTTACCCATGTTTCTAAAAAATGCAAAAAGTACAAAAAGATAAAGAGTAAAAAGTAAGTACCCTCCCCACCCCAACTCTGAGACCCCCAGTTCCCTTCCTGTCCTAGAGCTGCCCTGGTTGTCAGCGTCTGTGTCTCCTTCCTGAGATGGTACGAGGTGTGTGCACAAGCAAAGATGTGAAAGCATCATCCTTCTCTTAAATACACATGTGAGCGTTCTCTACGCTGCGTTTCTCACCTTTTTTCACTTAACAATAAATATCCTTTAGAGATTGTTCTAGATCGGTACATGCACATAAACCTAACTCCTTTTAGCAGCTCAGCTATGATCCCACTGTATACATGTACCGTGCTCAAATTAACCAGTCTCTTTTGATGAGGGTTTTTGTTTGTTTGTTTTATTTTGGTGCTAGGGTTCCCTGTGACGGTCTACTGAAACATACGGACCTTGTCTCAGAAAAGAAAAATGCTTTTAAGTGCATAAAGTAAAATGCATAAGAATATAGGGAAACCAATTATATGAAAATACAGTTCTATCAATGGACACTTTGGGAGTCTGTGGACCCTAGGATAAGGACCTCTAACTGGTTTCTAGTCTATTTTCTATTACAAATATGAATGTGTATATGTTGCAATGAACATCCTAGTATATTTGCCTACTTATTTCTGTAGGAAAGTGTTGTAGACATGGAATTGCTGGAGCAAAGATTTGAATGTTCTACCACGAGAAAGCACTGCCTTTACATAAAAGAGGATATTTATAAAAATAAAATATTTATATTTATAAAAAAATAGTCGTAAAGAGTGGTAGTGAGGGTCAAATTAGACCCAAATAGAAGGATGCTTACCATCTATTTAGAGAAACAGGTGATTAGCAGATAGAAAATACATAAATGATAAAGAATTTTAGCTAGAAGGAAATCAATCCTGGCTATGTGATGAGATAGAGGAGGAGGGTGGTGGCTTCTTAGAAAAGAATGGCGGCCAGCGTAAACCTACCGGGGAGGTGATATTTGAGTTTGAGGACTGAAATGCTTACACTGTCCAAATTTTGGGACTGACTTCTAATCTGAGGCCGAAACCATAAAACTATTGTGAAGAGAGCCTCCCAAATATCTACAGGTTACATGGAACAGATGTTAGAGGCAGCCTGAATAATTCCCCCTCGCTGAACATGGAACAGTCCAGAAGGAAGAACATGAATAGCCAGGAGGCTTGGAGGGAACATCTTCCCGACACACAGATTTGTTAGGGTTCTTACTACCTCCTTTACTGGCACTTTACGAACCTGAATATTTACAAGCAGGGTCAGTGGGGAGAGCGGTCTTGACACCAGATTGTAGTTCTTAGAAAGACCAGTAGGTGGGGGTGAAGGATAAGGAACAGACAGACCTTGGCGGCATCCAGACCATCGCACTTCAGGCTGAGCGCATCACTTCCTGAGTGTAGCTCAGAAGTATAAGCACATGTCAGCTTCTGGTATGCTCATTTCCCCACTTTGGGTAAGTGTCCTAGGTACAGGGAAATATTTTTCTACTGTAAGAAACATTACAGCTCTAAGAAACAGCAATGGATATTATGGCTAGAGGTTAAGCAGTGACCGGTGGGGACTCAGCCAAGGGGGACAGCTCGTGCTCATCCCAAGGGGACAGCTGTGACTCAGTTGCACCAGCGGCTGCTTGGTGGGAATCTTGGTGCTGCTGGAGATTCAAATTTTGCCGAGAAGCCAGAAATCTAGATTTTAATGTAAAACCCCCAGATTTTAAATGTTAGTGACTTACAATACAATGTGGGTTCCAATAAAAATACTTCTATGGGCTGGAGGCCATCTCCATGCTACCAGCTTTCCACCTCTGGAAAGAGCGGCTACTGGTCTCTTGACTGAAGGAAGAAGGAAGCCCTAGTGTGTGTCATCAGATGTCTGGCAGGAGACTTTACATCTGTCGCCTCATGTCACTATTATCTGCTTTATGAAGTGGCCATTCTGAGGAAGCTGAAGTGCTCAAGGCACTGCCCTGGGGTCACTCAGTGAAGAGGCACAACAGGGGCTGGAGCCAGACCACACCGCCTCCTTCAGGAGCTAGTGACCAGGAACTCTGGAAGCCACCCATTCAAAACCAGTCTTTATTCACAATAACACAAGGGTAGAAACAGCCCAAACGTCCGTCAACCGATGAGTGGATAAACAGAATGAAGTTAACCCACGCGATGGAATATTACTCAGCCATGAAAAGGAACGGAGTACTGACACAGGCTATGACATGGATGAGCTTGGAAAGAAGCCAGACGCAAAAAGGCGACATATTGTAGGATGCCATTTCTATGCAATGTCTAGAGTTGACAAATGCATAGAGGCAGAAAATAGACCAGTGGTTGCCAGGGGCTGGGGGGAGGGGAAATGAGGAGTGAATGACTGCTGATGGGCATGGGGTCCTGTTTGGAGTGATGAAAATGTTGTGGAACAAGACAGTTGTAATGATGGTTGCACAGCACTGTGAATGTACTAAATGTCATTAATGGTAAATCCTATATTATGTGTCTTTTGCCACAATAAAAAAGGGAAGCCGTTGGGGTGGGGGAAACTGATGTGAACCGCCATCCCCCTCTTGTATTTCAGTCAGCTGTAAGTTCTCTCCAGGCGTGAGGTCGGTTCACCCGCACACACAGCCATGAAGTGGAGTCTGAGCTCCTCAAGTTTACCATGCACGCCGGTCACCTGGAAAGCTTATCAAAATGCAGCGTTTGACGCAGTCCGCCTGGTTGGGGCCTGAGAATCTGCACTTCTATAGGCCCCAGTGGAGGCTGACACTGCAGGTCCTGGAAGCACATTTTGAACACTGAAGGTACCTTAAGGATGAGTAAAACAGGCACAGAGATAGATCCTAAGGAACTTGGCCAAGTCGTCATCTCATAAGGTCACACTCTTAACTCGCTCACGTCAACTACACTTCTGGGGAGGTCACGAGGCCGCTAACGGAGGCTACAGGGTTGGCGTGTCTGTAAGTGGTACTTTGTGCTGGGCCAAAAGTTGTTATTTAACTTGCGGGTTCAGAGCTAGAATTCAGATGGTGTTTGAACTTGGATGGGGGGGGGAAAATCCATCTTTATTTCGCTAGCCTTTAACCGAAATTTAGCATTTTCTTCCACCATCAAAGTGGCGACAAAACTCCGCAGTATTAGCAGTGCCCGTGACCGACGAGGGAGGTTAGGACACGTGAAGGAATTCAAGGCATGCCACCTCCAAACACGCCATTTTAGAATACTGATTATTTTGAGCTAAAGGCACTTGAGAAACAGCAGGTTTGGAAAGGGCTCTCTGCCCTCCCTTTTTCTTCCTGAAAGCAGGAGATAAACAGCCACATGAAAGATGCCCTATCTGTGCCAGGAGGAAAGGAACACTCTTATCTCCAGAGTCTGGGAATTGAGGCTCAGAAAAATCTGTCCAGGTTTGTTAAAATAACCCATCTACCTGGAGTCTCCCCATATATGTATTTTAGTTACTTTCCCATAATGCTATACTCTTTGCTCAACCTAGAATATAAGCTCTTAGGCTTGGTCACTTCTTTGGGTCTTCATTTCCTTATGAGGCCTCCTGTGTCGCATAAAACGTTTATTAAATAAAATTTCACGCGGCTCTCTTATTAATCTGCCTTTTGTTACAGAGCCCAGCCGAGAATCTAGAAGGGTGGAAAGACAAAGATGTTTTTCCTCCCCTATACTTATCACCTAATCACCAATATAATCCCAGATAGTCTCAGGCTACTTTACATTTGCTGAATGCATATGAAGATATTTTGAAATACTGTTTTATGCTCTGCAGCATCTCTGAATTATGGCAATTATGAGAACCACTGCTCTATCTTGTTAATTCATTGGCTAATAAAGAAGCTCGTGGGCTGACCGAGTGGCGCAATGGTTAAGA
>NW_017731404.1:2162991-2166336 GCF_001890085.2 Hipposideros armiger
CAACTTGGGCCAGTGAAGCAACGTCCTCCACAACTAGACTGAAGAACAAAAAACGACAGCAACTTGTCTGTTCCCCTTCCCCCAATTCCCCAGCACTGTTCTTCCCAACTCCCCAATTCCCCAATAAAAATCTTAAAAAAAAAGAAGCTCGTTTATTACTGAACCACCTATTTGTTTTTAGATAATATTTTGATAACTGTGTTTCAGTGTGATAGGTTTCTATTGCAATCCTATACACAGAGTCTGCATTTCTAAGGCTTCCAGGGAGACGTGGGTGCCACTGGTGTGCGGACCACAGTGTGGATAGCAAGGTTGAGAGGGCAGTCAGGCTCACTGTAAACCAGCTGCTTGGGACCACAGCTGGGAGAGAGGGAGGCTACGATCACCCAAAAAGCACATCTGTATTTCCCATGGCAACCATAACTCAGGCCCCTCTCCATTGGATGGTCCAGGGCCCGGCTTTGCTGTGCAAATTAGCTGCTGAATAAATTTTTGTCTAAAATCCATGTACACCACTGGCAGACAGCACTGACCACAGGCAGTGTTTCTTGGGTTTGCTTTCCGACTTTTTAGTCCCTCCTGCTTGAGTGCAGTGTGACTGCATTTTGCATCATTCTCTCCATCTCGTTCCTCCTTTTATCTCACTTACTTTTCACCCCACGGCAGACTGGGTCAATGTGCCAATGAAAGACAACCCTGGGGAAGATGAGAATTCTTGCTGGGCTGCCTGTTGGAAAGGGATTGAAATAAAGATTAAAAAAAAATTCTCTTCATTTGCTGAGCAAGTAGAGGCAGGTTTGTGGAAATTGCTACATTGCCATTTGAGCTTCTAAGAATGCTTTTTTGGGAAGAAGTCTCTGTTATAGCACCCCCATTTGCCTCTGCTCCTACATAGGATGGCTCCAGGGCTGGGCGGTTCAGCATGGTGGAGCTGAGCTCTCTGTGACTTTGGCAAGTTTCTTATTCTGTCTGTAAAACGGGGATAGTGACAGTGCCTACGGAGCTGGGCATTCCTTGTTTGCTCCCCAGACCCATTCTCTGCACTGGGAGGTTGACTGTTAGGGACTGCAACACTCAAGCATCCTGCCTCCTTGCTTCTGGTTGGGTTTGCGAACGGGGGCACCGGCAGAAGACTTGTGATGGAGAATTCATTACCTGTTTCCTCCCTGCTCTGAGCTGCACCTGTACATTTCTCTCTGACCACAGCTCCTGCCAGGAAGATGCCTCTATAACTTCAGATCTGGGTACGTATGCCAATTACCAATTGACTGCCTCTCAGCTCCAAATTCACCCTTCAATGCCTGCTCGGCGATAATGGACAGGGTTCCTTCAAGCCCCTCTCCTTGGCGGTGAGTGCAATGTTAAGCTTTCTCAGTCTAGGGTGCTGGAGGGACAATGCTGGCTCTGCCTGTTTTCATCCTTCACCCACTTTCAGTCTCAGAGGTAGCGGGCCTGGCCAATCAGATCACTGCCTCCTCATCGTCCTACTGATTGGCTCAGGGATGGGCACGTGGTTAAGCTTGTCTAGTCAGAGTGAATCTCAGAACTTCTGGCAGGAGCTATCCAAAAGGTACCTTGCTCTTTCCTGTTGGACTTGAGAAGAGGAGGCGCTGGGCTGCTGCAGCCATGTTGTCACCATGAAGGGAGAGTTTTGAGCAGCCTCGTAGAATACGAGAGTGAAGCCGATAAGGCCCAGATTGTAAGATGGAGAAAAACTGACCCCTCATGACACTGAGCTGCCCCTGCAGCTTGCAGGACCTTGGGGGCATTTCAGTCATGTGAGCCTGTGAACGTCCTCTCTTCAAACTCTTTTCTTCACCACCACATTCCCTCCCTCTTTAGCCAGTTTCAGCAGGGTGTTCTGCTATTTAAAAACATAATAATCCTGCCTGATACAATATTCATTTTAATTTTTACAAAATGGCTTTAGGAAGAAACTATTGCTAAATGTTTCCACTTTGCAGGCACTTGGCTGCCTTATCTCATTTAATCCCCTCCTCATCCTCACATAGCCCTTGGAGGAAGGTGTTATCATTATTCCCACTTTCTGGATGAGGAAAACAGTGCTCAGAGAAGTTAGGTAACTAGCCCAGGGCCACCCAGCTAGTAAATGGCAGAGACAGGATACAGCCCTTTACACCAGCCCTGGCTGCCTTCCAGCAAAGTGGAAGCCATTTGTTCACCTACTCAAGTGCCCAGAGCCGTGCATCCCAGCAGAGGGGGCACACACTGGCCATAGGGAAGGGCAGGGGCAAAATCCAGATCCCCGAGTAGTTGTACAACAATGCAGTACCCCTACATTCATTATCTAACTGCTAATGAAACAATCTCCAAATTGTGGTTCTGCCAAGTCTGTCGTAACGAAGTGTGAACATGCACTTGTAATTAGCAGCTGCTGCAGTGCAGGCAAATGAGAAATGTGCGAAAGTCCCTTGAAATGTTATACAAATTCAAGCTAGAGCATCTCCCTGTTACCTTGTGTATGCTATTAATTTATCAACCCCTTTTCAGTGTTGCTGGTTGTGTGGGGGGTGAGGGGTATAATTAACAATGACAGCAATAGCCACTATTTATTGAGCACTTACTATGGGCCAAATTCTGTTCTCGGTGCTTTATACCCTTTATTTAATCCCCATGTCACCCCAGTATGGTGAATGTTAGTGTTTCATTTTTACAGAGGATGAACTAGAGGTTCAGTAACTTGCCCAGGGACACACAGCAAGGCAGTGGCTTGCCAGGGAATTGAACTTGAGATTCTCTAGCTCCAAAGCCCAACGTCATTCTGTTTGTTTTGGGACTTGCAACTCCGGGTTGCCCCGGTCACATAATAGCATGTGCCTATTCGGGTGGCTCAGATTAAGAAAATTATGTGGATTGACTCCTTGGAAGATAGAGTTGGTTGGCGAGAGTGTGAAGTTCAGTGTTAAGACACGCTGATGGTTGAAGGTGTCACAATAGATGCTGAAGCTCTCAGACCCTCTCTGGACTTCTAATGCAGACCCAGCCAGCAGCCCCAGATGGGATAAGTCCAATAGTTGATGGCAACAGAATAAAGGGATTGCTTCTTCCCCACAGGTACCCTCCCTTCCCCACAGCCATCCCCAGTTCCCTTGGCTGACTGTCACTGCTGAGTAATTTTTATGCCAATTGCAAAAGACCCCTGAGCTTCTAAAACAAGGAGGCACTTCTCATTTAATTGACTTTGTGGAGAAACAGCTTGTGTCCATTTAGCAGGGTCTCTGCGAGGCCGCAGATATCAAAGCATCAGAATAGAGAAAAGAAAGGACATGGATACTATTAAATGGATTTGTCACTTAGAGAATGAGTCTAAGTGCTTCTTTTCTT
>NW_017731404.1:2167456-2176183 GCF_001890085.2 Hipposideros armiger
GCTCATACTGTCTCTAGGAATGGGCCAACCCTGGGAGGGGCAGTCTCCTCAGGGCCTGTGAGGCCCCAGATATCAAAGCATCAGAATAGAGAAAATAAAAGACATGGCTGCTACAATGGGGGCCTATTGGGGGGGTGGTCTTTTACACAGGGCTGCAGCAGGCGAGGTCAGATAAGGCCCCTCTGTTTTAGTGACATTTGAGTAGAAACTCGAATGAGGAGGGTGAGTGAGTGATGCGGGTATATCTTAGGGAGGAGTCTTCTAGGCAGAGGGAACAGCAAGTCCCTAAGGTGGGACTGTACTTGGTCTGGTCCATGGGTAGAGAAGAGGTTGGCGTAACTGAAAGGAGAGATGGGGGGAGGCAAGGAGACCAGATCAGGGAGGTGGGGCTGAGAGAGGCTCTGGCTTTGACTGTGAGTGGGATGGGATGTCGCCAGGGTGGACGGGGGTGCTGCGAGCAGAGGATTCGCCTGATCTGAGTTGGGTTCTAACGGTCCCTTTGCTGCTGTGCGGAGAACAGATGGGGAGGGGGGGGGCGGGTGAGCAGGGAACCAGGGAGGAGGCTCTAGGAGCAATCCAGGTGGGCGAGGATGGGGGCTGGACCCTTGGAGGAGGATGTGGTCAGATTCCTGATATGAGCTAACGGGGCTGGTGGGTAGCAGTTTGAGACAGAGAGGGAGAGAGAGGAAGGAGAACCAGTGTTAGGAGGAATAATACTATTTGTTTTTTTTCTGGAGGAAAACATATGCAAGGTTTTAACAACTGGAAATCTGAGTGAAAATCACGCTGTCTTCTGCTTCTGTCTCTCTCCATGCTCCACGCGCCTGCACCCCTCTGTCATTTTGCGTGTCTGGAAATATTTTACTCACGTGTCTTTTTCTCCATCAAATTATCGGCACCTCTGGGGCAGGTACTGAGTCCAGTCCCATTGCTTTGTTGGTTTAGTCCCCAGCTGCTGTGATAGCAACCAGTTTCGGAGTAAATGACATGTTTGTTCGAAGAGTGTCTTCTCGGCACATCTGCGTTTTCTCCCTGGGGGGAAGGATGTTCCCAGCAGGGACACGTTTTTGTGCCCACGGGCTCCTTTGACAGCTGGTGGAACGTCAGGGTCTTCCCCACCACTGGGCCTTTGCACTGGCTGTTCTCTCTGCGTGGATCACTGCCCCTCCCCCCGCCTCCAGGTCCCTTTGAAATGCCACCTGCTTCAAGAACCCTTCCCTGACCCTATTAAGTGGCTGCATTCCACCTCCCCCGGCCCCAGTCACTCTCTGCCAGGTTGCTCTGTGTTCACCAACATTAAGAAATGTTTTCTTTCATTCATGTGGTCACTGCCTCTCTCCCCATCACTGTGAGGGTCCTGTGAGGGCAGGGGCCTGGTCCTGAAATGCTCACTGCCATAGGAGGTGGTGGTATCCATCCTGATCCCCTTCAGTGGATGGGGTGTCCATGCCCAGCAGCTGCGGGTGGCAGGTGCTAAAGTCTCCCATCTATGCTTCTTGAGAGATGCCTTTGCCAATTAGTGCTGTGTCACCGGATGTGCCAGGGGTGTCAGGACAGGACCAGACGTAGGGAGAGGCAAGTACAAAGGCTGGTCCTGTCTTTATTGAAAATTTTTGATATTTTGTTCATTGTGGATTTTTGGCATTTTTCTTGATTTTTAAAAATACAGCATTAAAATATGACTTATCTTGATCACTGAGTTTTTTTGTTTGTTTGTTTGTTTGTTTGTTTGGTTGGTTGTTTGGCTGCCCCTGAAATCCTGAGCCCAAGCTGAGAAGTCCCAGTCCTGTTCAGAGGTGGGTCCCGAGAATCTGTATTGTTAAATTGGCCTTCCCAACCCCCCACAGTGCGTCTTACAGAAGCTCCGAGCTTCTGTAGCATAACCATGTTACCTAAAAAACTCCGCAAATTTGGTAACTTGCTGTTTCCCTTAGAACAGTGATTTTCACACACTTTCCCAGGTGTTTGGAGTTAGTTGCCTGAACCAGGGTCAAAGGGAGGCCCTACAGGGCAGGAGCAAGGGATTGTGGCCCACACTTCAATCAGAACAGCCTTTATTTGATCAGATTTATAGCTAGATTTCCTCCATCAGATTTCGTATTGCTGAAAAGATGTGGAAAAGCCATAATCATAAAGTCGATCACCGTCCTAGGAGCAGCGAGTTAGGTGTCCTGAGGTCTCCTGATTCTTAATTAGGGCCGAGGGCCCTCAAGCCCCATTCTGGGTGTGCAGGTCAGTATCTAAACCCCTCTGTCCTTCAAGGGAGGGCTTGAGAGGTGCCTAAGCCTGGGCCTCTGCCTTGGCCACCAGCTCCAATCAGAATCTGCATGCAAGAAGACGCCAGAGATCTTGACCCTCAGCGACCCCAGCTGCTCCTTGCGCAGGCACAGCCTCTGTCCTCAGTGTGGGGGCGCTTCCCTCCCAGCGCTGCCCTATTTCCTTCAAACAGGATTTGCTCTCCACTCCCTTGAATTTTAAAGGGCTTCTCTTTCTGTGTCACATTTCTGGCTATTTAGCATTTTCAATTGTCTCCTGTCTTTCATAGCCGCTTTGGAGGGGGGAAAAGGTCATTCCATAAATCTAAGGTATTATTACTGTGACAGCAGTGCCCGATCGCTATGACACCCACTGGGCTGGAAAGGTAGATCTAATTAGTCAGAAAACTTACTTTTCAGGCGTGAGTCACAGAAGCAGGTGTCAGGGGAGCATTTAACGAGGCCCTCGTGACTCGGCTGATATTTCCACTCTGCATCACTGCGTGTATACGGCGCCGAGATGGCCATGCCCCACCCTCCCTCCGGGAGAGAGAGAAAGAGTCTCTCCCAGGGCCTGCAGACGATGTGAAAAGCAGACACCTTTCCACTTTCTGGCCCTCTTTCCTGTTTCCCTTCATTTTTAATTCATTCATCCAACAAGTGTTTCTTGAGCACCTACTAGGTGCCAGGCCCTGTGCTGGGTGCTGGGGGGGTCAGCGGGGAGCCATGTGGCTGAGTCCCTGCCAGCTCAGCCTCCTCCTCCTGGAGACAGACCACAACTGAGTGGCAGAGAAATGAATGAGGTGCCTTCAGAGGTTGATACGTGGATGAAAAAGATCAAGAAGGGTCAGGGGAGAGCGTGGCGGTGGCGAAAGTGCCAGAGTGGACTCTTTAGGGAGGTGGTCAGGGAGGCGACAGAAGGAGCCAGCCATGCAGTGTCCTGCAGAAAGTGCATTCCTGGCATTGGGATCCACAGGTGAGATGGGAATGGGCCGGGTGCATGGGAAGGGCAGCGCAGAGGCCAGCGGTTAGAGCTGGAGCTGGAGAGGAGGGCAGGGCCCAGGTCATGCAGGGCATTTGGGTTTTATTCTCAACGTGATGGACAGTCCCTGGCGGGGCAGCCACGTGTCAAATTATTTTTAGAGCCATGCTTTCTGCTGCTGGCAGAGGGGAGGGGCCGTGGCCAAGGATGAAGAACAAAGTGGTGCCGCCCTGTCTGTGAGGGTGAAGACAGGCTCGTGACAATGACCTGGGGTGAAGCCCCCTCCCCATGCCTGGCACTGAGGGCTCTGAGTAAACCTGGTGGGCTGGCCTGGGGTTCCCTCCACTGTGGGAACTCACTACATAAGTTCAGGAGGTGTTCCCGGTTGGGTGGGTGCTCTGTAGGTCTTTGGGGGACATGGAGAGGCCTTTGGGGTTTTCAGACTGTGTTTCAGGCTGCCCAGAGAACCATGGCCCAACCCTCCAAAGCATCAACCTCACTTTAGGTTTAGATTTGGATATAGGTAAATGATTGGAATCATTTTTTTAAGTATTAAAATAAATGTGGAGTAGAATTAAAAATAGACACTATTTTTAAAAGATAAAATGAAGCAATTTTACCTTCATAGTCAGCAATGCTGACAGGCCCCGTTGGTGTGCATGCCACTGTTAGGGCCACCTTGGGGGACAAGTCTGAAGACACAGGCCTGAGAAGGTGCAGCAGAGAAGAACAGAGGAAGGGAGAGAAGGAAAAGGGAGAGAGGCCTGGAGGTGAGAAGGGTCAAAGAAAAACAAGAGAGAGGGAATGCAGCATTTACTGGTGATTTCCCCAAGGGTATCGGTTCCCTTTCTTCCCCTCCAGCCCCACTGGGGCTCTGCCAGGCCTGAGGGACCCAAGGAAACAGGACCTTTTACTTCCGGCCCCTACGCTGGCTGGCTCTGCTGGAAAACAGCTTCCTCTCTTAGGAGCAGCCCGTGGAAGGCTTTTTCTCTCCTGTTTCATTGGTTTTCTTTAATTGCATATGATCCACATTAAAGACAGACATGTTGCTGTGGCTGTTTGCATTTTTTTTTCTCTAGGCAGACCCATAAAGCAAGTCTTTGCTGGCATGTTATTTACATGGTGGAAAGAACAAGCCATCTCCTTGTCAAGGGAAGCTGGCTTGGGGGCTGGGGTTGGCGGGGGGAGGGGGGACCATCACGGCTGTGTGCTGGGCTCATGACCAGCTCTGCTTCACTTCTGGCCGAGGAGAGGCAGGGACCCCTCTGCGGATGTTGCGGACGTCCTGCCTGGGGTGTGGTTGGAGCCAGTCCTATGCCAGGGCCGCAGTTAGAAGCAGCGCGTGCCTTCGAAGGCTTCTACAGTGATGGCAATAGCTTCAAGCCTCAGAGGGCAGACGGGGCTGGGGGTTGTCCTGGCGGCGGCGGTGGTGAGGTGTGTCCTCTGGCCTCAGTTCTTGTCTCTGGTGTCCGAGGAGGCACTTCCAAACAAGATGTCACTGTCCTGGGACATGCCACTCAGCTGCGACTTGGTTTTGATGAGGAACTGGGCCCTCCGGAACATCACCCTCTCCTGCTCCTGCTTGAGCTCCAGGTAGGAACGGGAAAAGGTGTGGAAGATGGAGGTCACCGGAAAGGCCATGAGAAGGATGCCGCTAAGGATGCTGCTGAGAGCCACCACCTGGCCGGGCGTGCTCCTGGGTACCATGTCTCCGTAGCCCACCGTTGTCATGGTGATGACAGCCCACCAGTAGCAGGCGGGGATGCTGGTGAACTCGGGGCTATCGGCCATCTCATTCTCGATGACGTAGAGCAGCGGGGCAAAGAGGGCGATGGCCACGCACAGGAAGAGCAGCAGGAGGCCGAACTCGCGGGTGCAGCGGCGGGCGGTGAGCCCCAGCGTCTGCAGCCCCAGGGAGTGGCGGGCCAGGCGCATGACGTACAGGATGCGCAGTGCCCGCAGGACCCGCAGCACCAGCCCCACCTTGTCCAGGTAGCTGTTGCCCGTGCCCGGCTTGCGGCGGCCAGAGGCGGCGCCGTCCACCAGCAGGGTGATATAGTAGGGCAGGATGGCCACCAGGTCGATCAGGGTCAGGGGGCTGCGCAGGAAGGTGAACTTGCTGGGCGCCTGGATGAGCCGCAGGAGGAACTCGAGGGAGAACCAGCCCACGCACACCGACTCCACGATGAAGACGTTGTGGCACATCTGGGAGCACTGGCCCTGCGAGAGAGGGCAGAGGTCAGGGCAGGGGTCAGGGCAGAGGTCAGCGGTCCCACCAGCAAGGAGCACCTGGGTGAAAGGTGGTCTGAGCACAGCCAACCTGCCTGTCCGTGTCGTGTGGCCCTGGGGCCTCTCTCTAGTCACGCTCACTCCCTGGACAACTGTGTCTGGACCGAGGGCATGAAGTGCCATCCTGATGCTGACCACTCTCCATCTCTCTCTCCAGCCCAGGCCTTGTCCCTGAACTGCAGACCCTGGATGGGCTGCCTGTCTGATGTCACCCTTGGTGGGAAACGGGCAGCGGGTCTGATAGGCATCTCACACTCATCACGTCCTAAACCAGCCTCCTAAGTTCCTTTTGTTTTCTCTTTTTAATTATTTTTATTGAGATATAATTGACATATACCATTAAGTTTAAGGTGTACAATGTGCTGATTTGGTACATCTATAATTTGCAATATGATGACCACTGTAGAGCTAGCACCTCTATCACATAGTTATTTTTTCTTTTTTGTGGTGGGAACATTTAAGATCTAGTCTCCTTGCGTTCCTGATTTCACACACACACACCACCCCCCCCCGTGGTCCCCTTCTTAGCAAGCAGCAATCCCACTGCTCCTTTCCGGTTTTGCTCGGGACAGGAGACTTGGCCTCCTCCTCACATCTCCCACATAATCCTCAGGAAATTGCACCGGCTCTTTACTTAAAATGACTCCAGAATCAAAGAGCTTCTCACTGTGTCCAGGGGCCCTACCCTGGTCCAGCCACCACCCTCTCTCGCCTGCATAGTTGTGGGCACTCTCTCCCTGGGCTCCCTCTTCCCTGCGATCCATTTTGCACACACAGCCACAGGGACCGCCCCCCTCCATGGCTCAGCGGGGTAGCGCATGTCCTCCCACTCTGGGACACACAGGGCCTGCCACCACTTACACTTCCTCGCCCCCAGCCCACCTCACTGCCCCTCTAAGACCTCAGGCTCACCTCCCCGGCTTGACCTTGACTTTCTGCTCCCTCTGCAGTGTTCCTCTTTCCCCAGACACCCACATTGCTCTGTCTTCCTTCCTCCAGCTCTTTGTTTCAATATCACCTTGCCGGGGAGGTTTTTGTGACCCACCTGTTTAAAAATCACCCCTCCCTTTGTCCTGTACCCCAATTCCCCTTATTCTGCTCTATTTGTTCATAACACTCATCACCTTTTAATATGCCCCATAAGTTACTGACTGATTGTGCTTATTGTCTGTCTCTGGCCCCCACCCCCTGCCCTAGCAGACTAGCCCCACAGGATGGGGCAGTTAGTCCACTACTGGGACCTGGCACGCAGCAATGCATATTTGTTACCAGGATGGATGGAAAAGCATTGGGCTTGCATTTAGACAGAGGTGCCAACCCAAGCCAGGTGGGCAAAGGAAATAGGCCAGGTGGGCAAAGGAAATGGGCCAAGTGGGCAAAGGAAATAGGCCAGGTGGGGTGGGGGCCTGCTATAGAGAGCGGCCATCCTGCTCAGCACTCCCTGAATCACTGATTCAGGCTTGAGAATGCTTCATTGAAGTTTTCAAGAGAAGCTGGAAATCTACAGTTTTACACGAAATCTCCTGGGTTTTCAATGTTGTAATAATTCAGTACAAAAAAACCCAAAACAAAACAAAACAAAAAACACGCTATGGGCCTCTCAGACATATCTGTGTGCTGCATTTAGCATGTGGGCTGCCAGCCTGTCTCTTTGGAATATACCTGGATGGTAGACCATCTCTAGCGGCTTTGGACCTCAAGCTCAAAGGGGGCTTTGGCAGAGAGGGACGGTACCGATGGTTCCAGCCTGGGGCACCTTGTTGGTTCCTAGGCACAGCTGGGTTCTGTGAGTCCTGCTCTAGCAGCTCTCTCTCTAGAAATAGGTTAGAGGCTGGAGAGATGAAATAATAGCTGGTAGGGCTCTGAGGTCTCAGACTTCTGGGACGGGAAGCCCCCTCCTCTGGGAAGCCTTTCTGGAGTGCGCCCCCTCCAAGTATCCCCAGCATAATTGGTAGGCCCATCACAGACCTTCCTTGGCTTGTGTCTCATGGGGTTGCCACTGTCCCCTCTCCACTCGACTTGAAGCTCCTTGAGGCTGGACGACTCATCCTGGTGACCTGCCTCCCTGGGGGTGCCTGAATACAGGACGCACTTAAATGCGTGCTCAAGGAGGAAGTGAATCAGTGGACACCATTGGCCCCCCAAATGAAGTCAAAGCACAGTATTCCCACTGAATCATGAAAAAGGTCATGTATTACTAAAAATGAAAAAAAAAGCAAGTATCAGAAGTTGAATAAAGCAGTGGCTTTATTAGTAATTTCCTGATGAAATCAGCATCACATATGTTGGAGCTAAAATGAAGTCTATACTATGTGCAGGTACTTCTAGCCAGGTCTCAGATGAGTATTTTCTTTTTTTTTTTTTTTTTTTTTTGGGCAGGAGAGCATAATCCTTACAGTTGGCACTTCCTGCATGCTCATGCACTGGGCGTTGTTCCAATCACGTCACGTGGACTCCTCATTGAATCCTCACAACACTGTGGGGTGGGCCTGTTCACAGCGCCCTTGGACAGGCGAAGAGATACAGAGAGGTTAAGTAACTTGCCTAGAGATTCACAGCCAGAGTGGACGAAATAAGATTCAAATTCAGGCTGCCTGGTTCCAGCCCTGCTCTCTTCATCACTACTCCTTATGCTTATCAAAAGTTAATTTTACTGGTTGAGTTCTTAATACTCACTTTTAAAATTCAATATATAAAAAAGTGCTGGAAACCCTCTGTGGGTTACAGATGCAATAGTATTGTTCCTTCCTCCATAATATAAGTATGTGGAAAAACCCTCCCGTGGTGAGTAGCTCTAATGTTCAATCAGAGAGTGTAGGTAAAGCATTAACACACGCAGGGTACACAGCCAGTGCTCAGTAAGTGCTGGCTAGCGTGATATTTATGTTCAGTTCACACCACCATACCTACTCCTCCAATGCCTACACAACTTGTACCTGTCTGAACCTTTTGGTCTGCCTTGAAAGTTGCTTCCAGAACCCCCATATGTGGGGAAAGGGTCTCGACTCAAAAGGCCTCACACATAAGGAGGCTGAACCAAGGACCAAATGTCCCATGGACTCAGCTCCCACCGAGAGATGCCCTGTGGCAGGGCAGGCCAGGGGGCCCTACCATATAGAGTTTTAAGAGAAGCTGGGAGTTTGAGTTTCTAAATGAAAACCACCTTACTTTTAAATGGCGGCTACCAAAATTTTGGGAAGC
>NW_017731404.1:2183604-2190544 GCF_001890085.2 Hipposideros armiger
AGGGTGGGAGGGGACGCTGCTCTTCCATCCTATGCCCATCCCTTAGGACGAAGCTCTCTGTCCCTCTCCTGAGTGGAAGGGGGAATGCAGAGAGAGTGCTAAACACTCACAGTGCTGTAACAGCAACACTCACAGCCTCCCATAACCGCACACTTAGTACCAGGTGCTGCGGAAGAACCTTCACTGCGTGGGGAACGTCCTTCCCTAAGAGGCAGGCATTACCATCCACTCCCCTATTTTACAGGTCAGGGAATGGAGGCCCCGAGAAGTGAAAACTCATGACCCTGGTGATAAGTGACGAAGCCAGAATCAAACGAGGTCTGTGGGACTCCAAGCCAAACCTCTGTGACTGCATTTTACTGCCTCCCTGGATCACCACTGGTGGCTGGTGGGGGCGGGATATGTCTCCACCATTTGCAGCAAGCCAGGAACTGGGTCTTTCATCTCTATGTTGTATGGACAAGCTTTTGGAAGGTCTTTGGGGATGAGGAGAAGCCGAAAATTGCCCACAGCCGGGGGAAGCATCTTTAGTCCTACTGTGCATTTGCACAAGAGCAGAGTTAGAGTAAGAAATCAACAAAACCCCTGGTTTTGTCAAATTCTGAGTTGTCATTTTGACTTCTGGGCAGAAGAGCTCTCCTGTGGTGGAGAAAGGCACCAGCCAGGGGTGAGGGTGGGGCCTCTGGGCCAGGCTGCCTGGCATTAGCTGTGCAACCTTAAGGAAATGACTTCACCTCTCTGGGCCTGAGTGGCCTCAGCTGTAAACTGGAGTAAGCATCGCACCCACTTTGTCAGTGCTTGGAGCTGTGTCCAACACATCATAAGGGCTGTGTTTGCTAGAAATGGCTTTGGTGCAGCACACTTGCCCCCCTTCCCTCTCCTCCTATTTCCTTTCTTAGAGGAGGAATGTGAAGCAGAAAACACCTTCCAGAGGCTGAACTTCAGTGATGGCTCTCCCTCTCACCTGGTGCTGAGTCAAGTCACTCACTCGGCTGGGCCTCAGTTTCCCCATTGTCACATAAACGGATTAGAGACGCCCCTGTGGGAGGCAGAATAATGGCCCCCCAAAGATGGCCACATCCTTATCCTCGGAACCTGAGGCTATGTCACCTTACATGGCAAGAGAGATTTTGCTGATGCGATTAAATGAAGGACCTTGAGATGGGAGAAGATCCAGATGATGCTGGATTACCCAGTGGGCCCAGTGTGATCACAGGGGGGTCAGAGTTGCAGTGATGTGGGGCCAGGGGCCTCCAGAAGCTGCAAAAGGCAAAGAAATGGATTCCACCCCAGAAGGTGCACAGCCCTGCCAACCCCTTGATTTTTGCCCAGTGAGACCCATTTTGGACTTCTGATCGGCAAAATCTAGAAGGTAACAAATTTGTATTGCTCTAAGTCACAAACTGGTGGTACTATATGGCAGTAGGAAACTAACACAGCCTCCAAGGCAACTTTCTAAAAGAAAAGCACTTCTTCCAGGGCTCCTGGGTCTGACTGCAGGCGGGGTGCAGAGCTTTGGTTCCGTCTCACACCACGCCTCTCAACCTGGGTCATTCCCTAATTCTGAGCGGGCATGGAGGGGACCCTATCGATCTCTCCATGATGTCCTTTGCCTGCCAGTGTGACTTCCATGGTCAGGGTTAGGGTGCCGGGCTGGGCTGATGAAGAGGAGGGTCATGCTGCATTAATCCCCAATTAAAACACTAATCAAAATGAATCCAGCCATTGGCCTGGCCCAGGTCCTGCCATGCTGGGCATCTGAGAGATGCTTACCCACATGGGGAATCTGCCTCTCTCAGCTACCTGCCATCCATCCTCATCACAATCCAACCCTGCTGGACCTCAGTCCTGCTTCCTTTGAGCTGGGACCCAAGTTCCTGGGGGAAGGGAGACATTTTCTGGGAGCTGGGTTCTTCCCTCCATTTCTCATCTGCCCCCACATGAGAAAACGTGCCACAGTCCCCCATGTCCCCCACATAAAAGACAGAGGCAGCCACTGAAGCCTCCCTACTGAGCTGCTGCAAAATAGTATTACATTTGTCTTCTCCCAGGCGGTGTTTTGGGGTGTGAGCCAGAAGGTCCTTCTCTATTTGCTTCCTTGCAGGGTGACACTTGGGAACCAGGTGGAAGCAGAGGAGCAGGCTTGGGGGAGCAGTGGGGACCTTGGGACAGCAGGAAGGGGACGCCTGTTTAAACAATCCCTCAGTTCTTTTTCTCTAGGACGTGTTAAGGCTGCAGTCTCTGGGGGGAGCTGCGGTGGGGAGGTGAGGAAGGAAAAGAGCATGGTTGTGTCTGCTGGGCAGCCTGCCTGAGGACACGCCGGGGTGAGGCAAAGTCACCACAGAGCAGGGGAAAATTGGAGGCACAGTTAGGATCCTATTTGTAGTTTTGATTTCGTTAATCAAATACAGTTTGCTAGATGATAAAAATGGCCAACAGCGACTGAGTGCGTGCAGCTAGACTTTCTTGCCTTTCCCTTTTTGTTAATTCTACTGAGAGTGGCTTTTCCAGCCACCATTTTCCGCTCAGGGGCTCCATTTCTGGGTTTAATGAGTCAATCGGGAGTGGATTCCCAGACTCCTATATCTTTGGCAACTGGAAGTGTTGGCTCTTCATCACAACTAAGGAAAGGGGATGTGGAGACACATCCAGTCAAGACACTCTTTAGGGATGCAGGGTCTAATTCCTTAGTCTCCGCTTGAGTCTCTAGCCCTGCATCCAGGACGCATCTCTCTGCTCTTTCATTCCTGGGGCATCTCCCTCACGTCTTGACCAGAGCCCAGCTGCATGTCTGGTGCAGAGAATTCAAGGGGGTGGTGGTGGTGCGGAGTCTGGCTCCCAGATCTGCCCCAGTCAGGTTTCAAGGCGCCCCTAGCCTGGGTCCTTAAGCCTCAGGACAGAAATTAAGGCTGTCTGGTTTCCAGCACACTCACGGTTCCCCGTGGGCTTGGCGAGTGTCCCACGACAGACTTGTCTGCCTTGGAATGGGCTGGTTTAAGGAATGACTGCTGAGGGCAATCTTCAGCGGCCATCCTCACCCATCTTTCAAAGACACTTCCCTCCCACCTCACTCAGCAGGTGCCTCTGCAGAGCTCAGACAGAGGACACAGGGGTCAAGCTCCGATCTGGGAGAGCCCCACAAGCCCACTTGAGAAAGATGGCATATTCTGGCCATGCACCCCTCCCCTGGCCCCAGCACGGGGGCTGGGCTCCAGCAGTGTCAAATTTTCCTTGGAAACATGCTCCAGTGAGGCTCCCCAGAGTGACTCTGACTGCAGTCATGTGTGTGGGTACCAAAAACACCCTAGTGACAAACCTTTGCTCAGATTCATAGAGGCAGAAGCCTCCCTCCCTCCATCCCCTCTCCACACACACACTGAATCAGAGCAACTCCTGCTCCCTCCTCTCACCTCTCCCTGCACGTGTCTCAAGGTGTCAGTGAAGAGGGGTCTCTGCATCTGTCTCATCAACCTGGTGACTGTGGCGCCTGGCACCCTTAAAGTGCTTAGGAATGATAGCAAGTGCTTAAGAAAGGACAACTAACTCAGAGACCCCATGGGTGGGAGCCTGGCTTCATCTGTAATGTTCGATCAGTGTTTCTTAAACCCTCTCCCCTTCCCACTCCTCTGAGGAGCTTCCTAAAGACCCTTTCTTCCTATCTAAGAACCTGTTCCAGACTCCCTTCTCCCCTTGAGAATGAATGCATTAGATGAGCAAGGAAAGGCCATTCTACAACCTGTCCAGTGACTTCTGCCTACATACAGAGGGGCTGCTAGAGTCAGCCACTGGGGCAGGCTGGGGCCTCCTCAAGGGAGGAGCTGGGTCTTAATCTCTACTTCTCTCTAAACTGCAAGGCAGCTTCCACCCAATCCTCCCCTCACTCCATCTCCCTCCTACCCTGTTCTCTCCCCAGCAGGGGCCTCAGTAACTGTTTGTTAAATGAATGAAATAGTGAATGTTGGGCATTTGGCATGGAGAGCTGCACATAGTAGGTGCTCAACCAATCTTTGTTCAATATATGAATGAATGCTCTTTTCCATCCTCACCCCCAAACTCCAATCTATCCAGGTGAGCCCCTCCTGGATATGGGGCCCCTGAAACTGAGGTGGGAACCACCACTTTCCCTACCAGATGCTGGAGGCTGCGGTGATCAGAGCTGTCTTGGAATGCCCAGCGTCTAGCACACAGTAGGGGCTCAGTAAGAGGCTGTGGCGTTCATGAATGACTCAATAAAGCCCACTGGTAGGAGGCTCCATTCCTTGCCTCAGCAGAGTGAATGAGCAAGTGACAGACGCCCCCTCTTCCACCTCCATTCAACCCTCCTTCCTACGGGGATCCTGCGAGGCGCAGAGAAACCTCTACCACCTCCAGGAAGCCCCCCACNGATTCGCAGAGAAGATAGGATGTAGGCACGGCTGCAGCTCAGCCTCTGGCTCCACGAACTGCCTAAGTGGTAGCCCTGAGAAGCGAGCGCACACCCCATGCCAAGCCCTAGAGTATTCTCTTATTTAACATGAAGACATGTGCACCCAACCTATCAGTAAAAAATATATTCCAGACCCAGAAAATGTTTCTGGGACTATTTTTATACAAAGGAATTAGGAAGGTTGAGAAAGGACTTAAGTCAGCGAGATAGATTTTGATGATATATGTCATGTGCTTAGCTCGGGGCCAAGTACATCATAAATCAAATCATCCATTCTTCATTCAGCAGAGGGTGGCGGAGTGGCTTGCCGTGCTAGACATTGTTCTAGACACTGGGGGCACAGTGGGGACCAGGACAGGCATGGGGCTCCTATTTGAATGTGGAGGTGGATGACAACATGTAAACATGATGTCAGGAGGGCCTGGGGAGGCTACTGAGCCAGTGCAGTGAGGGAAGGCCTCCTGGAGGAGGTGATAAATACACAGTGAAGGATGTGGACTTCTGGGAGGAGGTGGCCTAGCAGGCTGCTTTGTCTGCCGCCCTCAGAGACCCTCCGTCACTGCAGCGAGCCTCCGGGGCGCACAGCTGTGGGCTCTTACCTGCTCCTCCTCCTCCCTCAGGCTGGGCAAGGTGCTGATGGAGAGGTTGACGGCGGTGACCGTGACGAAGAGCACCGAGAGGCAGGCAAACACCTTGCCCGGCAGCCCCGAGTGCGGCCTCTCCACCATGTCGCGCAGCCTCCGCATGCAGCGGCTCAGGCGGCCCTCCCCCTCGGCCGGGCCCTCGCTGTCGGGGCCCTCACTGTCCAGCTGCTCGTCCTCGTCCTCCCGTTCCACCATCTCGGCGAATTCCTCCATCTTCTGCAGGTAGCGGCGCTTGCAGCAGCCGTCCAGGTGGTCCTCGGCGATGCCCCAGTAGAGCAGCTCCTCCTGGAAGGACAGGGCACACATCTCCCGCAGCAGCCGCAGCTTGCCCGCCCGCAGGAAGGTCAGGATGGTGCCGAAGGCCCCCGGGTTGCGGTCGAAGAAGAACTCGTTGCAGGTGACGTCGTAGTCATCGCACACGTTGAGGATGTCGTCGAAGTTGGTGCAGGCCTTGAGCTGGCCCAGCCGCGTCAGCGGGAACTCCTCCAGCGTGGTCCAGGGCAGCGAGTACTTGATGCCACCCACGTTGATGATGATCTGCCGCCTGCGGTCCTCGGGCGGGCCGCCCTGGCGGGGCTCGTCCTGTGGCCGCAGCCGCTGGGCCCGGCGGTAGAAGACGCCCTTGAGGGACTGGCTCTGCGGGAGGAAGGCCGGGTGGAAGGAGGCATCCGAGGTGCAGCTCAGGGCGCTGTAGTCGTAATCGGAATTGTCTCCCGGTAAGAGGGTCATTTTGGGCCTTCACATCCCTCTTGGGCCTGTGGGGAGAAGGCAGGAAAGACCCTCAGTGACCCCGAGTCTCAGCTGACAGTGCTGATTCTGCAGATACTCGCTGTTTGGACCGAACTGTGTCCCCCACATTCACAGGGGGAAGCTCTAACCGCCAACGGGACCCTATTAGGAGGTGGGGCCTGAGGGAGGAGATGAGGCCATGAGGGTGGGGTCCTCATGATGGGATGAGCGCCCCAAGAAGCACCAGCGGTGCCCTCTCCCTCTCTACCCTGTGAGGACATAGTGAGAAGGTGGCCACCTACAAGGCACGAGGAGAGTCCTCACCAGAGCCTGACCGCGCTGGCCCCCTGATCACCGACTTCCAAGCTCCGGAACTGCGAGCCGTAAATGTCTGTTGTTTGAGTCACCCAGTCTAGGTATTTCGTTTTAGCAGCCCAAACTAAGGCATTCACTTAAGCGTGAAAAGAGCAACCCTCTCATTCAGCATCTCCCAAACTTCACAATTCTTCCCATATCCCCCTCATTTATACCATAAAGATTTACTGAGTGCCACTGTGTGCCAGGCACTGCTTTCTTTAATCACTGCTGAGTCACAGCCATGCACAGACTCAGACATGGTCCCTGACCCCCAGAGGTGACATCCAAGTGGGCTATCATGCAATATCTGTACAATTAATTATTTAACACTTTCCCATACATTAGCCCCATTTTTTTTGGTATTTGTTTAGCTTAGAAAGGTAGCTTAGTGTAGACCAGTGGTTCTCAACCCAGGCCGGTTTTGTCCCCCAGGGGACATGTGGCAATGTCTGGGGGCATTTTTGTCATGTCTGGTGGATGCTACTGGCATCTAGTAGATAGGGGCCAAGGATGCTGCTAAATATCCTATAATGCACAGGTCAGAGAATTCCAGACCCCAACGTCCATAGTACCGAGGAGGAAAAGCTCTGATGTCACGGTGACAAGCGTAGACTTTGGAGCCTCATGGCTCAGGCAAGTAATGCAATTTTGATGTGTTTCAATTTCCTCATCTGTGAAATGGGTATAACTATATGGCCTGCTTCATAGAATTATCAAGACAGTTCAATGAATTATGTATATAAGAGCACTTGACAGTGCGTGGCACATAGTGGGTACTCAGTAA
>NW_017731404.1:2192824-2194406 GCF_001890085.2 Hipposideros armiger
TCAGGAGACCCAGGTTCAAGGCCAGTCACCGTGACTTTGGGCCAGTCATGTTTTATCTCTGAGACTCAGTTTCCTCATCTGAAAAATGGGAATATGAATAGCTTGTGTCTCCTTGAGTTGTGCTGAGGACTAAAGCAGATGACAGGGGTGACATGCTTACCCCATTGCCTGACACACAATGGACGCCTGCTGTATTATTATCATTAGCTAAAAGAGGTCGTCTGTCATCTCTTCCCTCTATCAGCCAAGGGTGACTCCTTTCTTGACCTGATCCAGAGGGTTTGAACCCAGCATTGTCTGGCCCCCAGAGCCCACTGCTGGAGGGACAGTGGTCGGATACAACCTCTGGGAAAGCCACCAGGAGTGCTGAGAGAAATGAAGGATGACCCAGGAATCCCACTCCTGGGTAGATTTCCCAGACCTGGGTCCACAGGGGTTTTGCCAGATATTGTCGGTAATAAATTATTTGTACCCAAATCCTTGACTCAGGATCTGCTTCTGGGGAATCAGATCTAAGAGAGGAACAAGGTACAAGAATGTGTGTCCTGTGTAGTGGGTGGTGCTAGGGCGTCCGCTAGCATCCATCCCAGGGTGGGATTGGAGGCTGGACAAGTGAGTCATGGAGATGCAGATGGTAGACTCCTGTAAATGGCACAGGAATTAGAAGCAATGGGCTAGATGTAGGTTTAGCCGCACATTTAGATCTTAAAAACGTGGTGCCAAGTGGAAAAAGCAACAGAAGTTTATAGCATTATGCTATTTATATAAATGAACACACACACAACGTTACGTATTTTACGAAGACTCTTGTACATGCAAGGGTCTATATCAACCATGGGGAGGGGAGGAAAAGGGGAACACGCATGGGGACCGTGGGGACAATGAATAATATGGCCTAGCACAGGCCAGTGATGAAGAGTGCCACGAAGTAAAGAGTGTGGCTAACAGAACTCTAGGATTTAATCCAAGACAAGACAGAGGAAAAGCACAAGAACAACCAAGGCACCGGGTTCCGAACCGCCCTAGGTGCTCCATGGAGACACAGATTCCAGGGGCCCTCCTTGGACCTTCTCAACCAGGATGCCTGAGGGGGAGGCCCAGGAATGGGCGTTTTGGAGGTTGAGAGAGAGAGAGAGAGAGAGAGAGAGAGAGAGAGAGAGAGAGAGAGAGAGAGAGAGGAGAGGGTGCCGTGAATGCCTAGAGACCCCACAGGGGCTGGGGGTACAAGAGCTGTTCTGGGCTTTGGCTGGGAGTCCCTTGCCCATCTTCTCAATGTCCTTGGGGTTCTGGAAGGCTCTGTGGCTCCCACATTTTGGGAGCTTCCCTGGCGCAATGGAAACCCTCTGGTTTGAGAGAAAAACCTGCCTTGGGAATGAACGCCTTGCTCAAGTTCCCCGTTGTGAGCCCGCAGATCCACTGGCACTCCTGTGCCATCTCTTTTCCATCCTTTCAGGAGAAAGGTGATGGTTGTCAGCAATGACTGAGGGCTGAGTACACATTTCCAACGATACATTCCCACTCAAGCCGTAAGGAGTTCTGAGTGGCAGCCCCACTATGAGGCCACTCTGTGGTCAGGGTCTGA
>NW_017731404.1:2199671-2202073 GCF_001890085.2 Hipposideros armiger
CCCCCGCCCCGCGCCCCCACCCTGTCACGGTGGCTGAGAACGTCCAGCACTTCGCGCCCCGGGATCCCTCAGCAGGAACACAAGCTGGACCTGCACCGTGACCGCGGCGAGCGCGCCACGCCACCGCCCGCAGCAGCACTCAGGTCCTCTGTCGCTGCAGCCTCCCCACTCGGCAGGTTTGGGGGGGTCCCCCTAGGGGAGCCCGGGGCCACGTCCACGTGCAGCTGTCCCCGAGCCCAAGTTAACAGGTGCGGGGGCCGGTCGGGGGCTCCGCGGTGCCCAGCAAGGCTGCAGCGCGCAAAGTTCCCACCTCAAGTTGCCGTCTCGGCGTCCCCGCCTTGGAGTTGGCCGGGCCTCGGCTGGCGTCCCCGCGGCTGCCAGAGGGTCCCGGACGAGGACGCCGGAAGGCTGGTGACCGCCCAGGGCTCCCGCGCCGCCTCCGGGAACCGCGAGCAAACTTCGGGCCCTGGGCCGGGCTCAGCTCCCGCACTCGGACCCAGAGCTGCCCGCCTCTGCCTTGCGGTCCTCGCCAGGCTCCTAGTGCACCCGGAGCGCCGCGCGGCAGCCGCGGAGGGAGGGAGCAGCGAAGGAGGCGGCACGGAGGGAGGAGACAGAGCGCGGGGCGGGGAGACGGGGCGGCGGCAGAAGGGAGCGCTGCGCCCGCCTCGCCCCGCAGCCCGGGCAGGGGCCGCACTCGCCGGCCCCCGGCGTCCGGGCGGCCCGGCTCGCCGCCGCGTACCTCGGCTTGACAGCGCTGTGCGCGGCCCCGGGCTGCACGCGCGCCGCGCCCCCACCGCCTCCTGGGGTCGCGCGCCGTGTCACGTGCGTTCCCGGGCGGTTCCAGGGCGCCGCTGGTCCTGGACCTCTGGCGTCGCTGTCCCAGGGTCTACAGGAGACACGTGAGGTCCCCGCGCTCCGCTGCCCCGGGGCCGGAAACTCCACGCGCTTCAACATTCCGTGGACCACACGCGCTCTGTTCTGTGCTTTGCCCTGGAGGTTCAAGTGCACCGTTGCCCTTGGGCCCCTCATGCCACTGTGAGCCGGGGACCACACGGCGCCTTGCTGCGTCAACTTCCTAGACACAGCGCGGGCCAGGTGCCTTTCCCTGCAGGTCCGCGTGGCCCAGCTCCCTGCGAGTTCTGGGGTCGCTGGGTCCCGCACCCGGTGCACAGGCAGCCGGCTGGGGGCAACGCCTCGCCTCCGAAGTCGCGCTTTTGTCGTCTCAGAATGGGTAGGAGTCGCGCTGTTGCGGGGGGTTGGGTTGGAGGGCTCTGCCAGAGCGGGCATCACAGCAGAGCCATCCTCTTAGGGTCGCTCGCCTCGCACCCTCCTTTCCTCTTTTCCCACTGTCAGAAAACCCAGAAAGGACATGAAGAAACCCTCCGTGGGCCGCCCCGCCTGTGGCCTTCTCTTTAAGGATGTGGAAGCAGGCTCCGGAGTTGTGGGCGCCCATTCTTTCTGGGACTTCATGAAGAGAAAGAGGGTTAGGGTGTTCATTCATTCATTCATTCATTCATTGGGCAAACCTTCCCTCACTGGTGCGGTGGAGGCGACCACACCTGCCCCCAAGAACTCACCTTCTGTTGGGGGAGGGGCAGAACCAGGAACACCCTGGGCAGGCAGGATTGCAGCCTGTGAAAAGGGCAAGGAGGTGGCCAGAGCTGGGCGGGCCTAGAGTGCGTTAGATAGACCTATGAGCAGGTGACATGTACAATGAGCCCTGGGAAGGGGGAAGATCTTTCCCCCTTGGAAGATCTGGGATGAGAACTTTCCAGGTGGATGGAGCAGCAAAGGCGACGGCCATGAAGCAGGAGAGACGAAGGCATCTCTGAGGAGCAGCCGGGACACTGGGGAGGGATCTGTGTGGGACTTGGCGGTCAGGTGCCCCGAGTACACTTGGAGAAGCACAGCTCTGTGTGGAGAATCAGGCCCACTCCCATCTGCAGACTGGCGTTTCTATCTTTTTCCCTTGTTCATTGTCTCCCCGACTACACATCAAGCTTCATCAGGACCACGGCTACATGCTACTACCCACTGCCCCCAGACAGACCCGACTCCTGAAATAATTGTTGGGGGAATGCTCAGGACAGTCCTATGGGATAGATTCGATCATCTCAGAGAGAGGTAGGACTAGCTGAAGTCCAGAGGGTGGAGACGTGGGGCAGGAGGTCTCAGACTATTGTGCACCCAAGTCCCTCCGGTGGGCTTGTTGAAACCCAGGTGGTTGGCCCCGCCCCCGAGTTGCTGATTCAGTGGTTTGGAAGGGGCCCTTCTAACAAATTCTCTGATGATACTGACGCTGTTGGTGCGGGAATAACACTTGGAGAAACACTGATGTTGAAGAATTGAAACCCAACCCAGCTGGGTCTGAACTCCAGAGCCCACGTGAGCCACCAGATCCA
>NW_017731404.1:2202133-2203363 GCF_001890085.2 Hipposideros armiger
TGGGCCTATTAGAACTCTCTGCACCTGAGTCAAATGTTGGGGTGATCCATGGACAGAAGACCCTAGAAGACTTGAGTGAACACCATCAGGGAGGACAATTCCTCCCTCTATACACCCCCCCCATATCTACCGGCACATACACAGATTCACTTGCTGTGCCCAGGAGGTAAATTATTGCCTGATCTTATCCCTGACTTGGGCTAAACTATGTCCAATAAAATTCTTTTAAATCCTTTTAAGGAATTCCCTCTTTGCCATCCCTCCCTCCCTTTAGAGCGTTCCAGATTTTCAGCGCTTCCTATCTTCATTTTCCTCCTGAGAAGCATTCCTTCCCAAGCTGTTGTGTGGAAATGGATGTTGACGACGCCTGTGAAAGTTTTCTGAAAAGATGGCAGCCATGGCGGCTGGCTGAGGACCTAGCAGGTGCCAGGCGGGCTTGCGGGGTGATTTGTAAGAGTCAAAGGCACACGCTGGGCCAATAGGAGGGCTCTGGCTCACAGACCTGTTTTATTTGGCACTACAGGTTTAAAAAAATTTTTTTTAATTTTGAATTAGTGGCCAACCTTGAAAAATCGGGAGAGTCCACATAAAACTTTTTTCTTTTGAAACATTGTGATATCCGGCTGACGTGTCTTATTAGAGCAGTGTGCTGACGCTGGTTCTGGCCTCCCCTTTGCCTATGGTTTGCCCCTCAGCCCTCATCATGTCGTTTAATTTACCAATGGGCCCCTGGAAGCATGAGTTGCTGACCTCTCATCTTGGTAAATTGTTCAGGGTCATACAGTAAATGGCAAAGCTGGATCTGAACCCAGCCCTGTCGGACCTAAAAGCCCAAGCTTGTCCCTGAAAAAAACAAGCTGCTGTTAGTATTGGGAGCTGGAGGAGGGTGTGGTTTCTCTGGCCCTGGGGAAATACCTTAAAAGGGAGTCACTGTCAGCGGTTTAAGAATATGCTTTCCTTCCCATTCATAACCTACTGTCAGTAAGTCATAAAGTCCTGGGTTGTTTTTCTATGGCATGAAGGGTTATCCAGAGCTGTCCAAACTTTTTCAGCCATCCTCTCCCACGAGATGAAAAGGCTTAGATTTGCGAGACAACTGGTTGGAGTTAGGAGGTGAGTCTGGCCAGGGGTTGGGGGGTGGGGTTTTCTCCCTTCGCTCGCCTGGCAGGGGATCTAACTGTGTGTGTGTGTGTGTGTGTGTGTGTGTGTGTGTGTGTGTGTGTGTGTGTG
>NW_017731404.1:2203748-2215867 GCF_001890085.2 Hipposideros armiger
AAAAAACATTGTATCAAAATGTTATTTATCTTGATTACTGAGCTTTTTGGTGTCTCTTTAAATTTTGCACCCCAGGGGAATGCCCCACCTGCCTCACCCCTGCCTCAGCTCTGCTCCTAGTCCAGGGTGCCCTGGATGGGGAGTTGGGAGACCTGGGTTCTGGTCCAGCCTGTGCCACTAGCCTAGCTGTGTGACCGGACACAAGTCCCCACAGTGCCCTGAGCCTCTCAGCTGCACCATCTATATTCAGTGGAGGGCTTATACCTGACTCTCATCCTGGGATGATCCAGGATACCCACTAGAGCTCTGACAGGCTGTGCACTGTGTCTATTTCCTGGGGACTTTGGGGCTGTTCTTGGCCTTGCTGACTTAGGGTCATTATGGGATGTCACCCCATGCGAGGTGTTCCTCTGTGCAAACACCAAATCTTCACGGCTCCAGCATGAATGAGCACTGAAGTCCTTGCTCGTGTTCCCTGTCCTGGGGGACATGTTCCGTTTGGAAAGTGTGGCTCTGCACCCGGTTCTTAGACATCTTCCTTCTTGCTCTTTGGTTTCATTCATGGGATGACGGGACACATGATCCCTAAGGACGGAGCAAGGACTCGGGATACAAAAGACACATATCTAGCCCTAGAAGAGTTTACGTTCTAGCGAGGGAGATTGCACCTAAGCAGACCTGTGTGCAGTCTGCAAGGGGTAGAGTACTTCCAGCTGAGTTAAAGCCATATTGAGAGAACTGTGCACTGTCCTTCCTCCTGGGAGGACCCTGCATCCTCAGTGCTGCTCCCAGTGCCATAGGCCTAGAGCAGTATACGATCACCTTCCTCAAGAGAGTGCTGCAGTGTTATGTTTTGCATCCACACTTCAACGGGCAAAGCTCTGAGTTAGAGCTTTCAGTTCCTTCTAACTCCCCATCTCCCTCCATCCTTCCTCTGGATTGTGGTTCAATCCTCAGTTTTTGCTAGTTCTGATGCCCTCAAAGCCCACCTCCTTTCAGCTTTCCTCCATTGCTCAGGGGACTCCCTCACTTTTTCTCTCCAAAGCCTTTACCAACTAACAGGTGCTCCGTCTGGAGCTTAATTACGCTCTGTCCAGTGTTCCTTGGTGCTCCTTCCTGGCTGGGATGTTCTGGTTCTTGCAGGCGGGTAGAGTGCACTTCCCTGGCAGTCAGTAACAACTGGCAGGGCTCTGCCCCTGAACTCAGAGGGTGCAAACAGATGAATCTTACTCTGACTGCCATGTTGTAAAAATAATGAATAATGCGCCAATACTTGAAAATCAGGAGATTGTACGTAAAATGCTATATTTGTGGCTTCCCTTGAAAACTTAGAAGATGTGCCAACTCTGAAGCTGCATTCCTCCCTGGCAGAAATTGACTAGAGCTGGTAGCAGCTTTTTCCTTTAGATAGGGCACGGGCTCCCCAGCTTGACACAGTCCCCACACTGCTCTTTAATGTCTAAAATTGGGCTCCCTTTACTCATCTATTTTATGCCTTCCTGGCCCCTATAGGCTTTTGAGAGTTTTACCCCTTCTTTTAACTGTTTTCTTTAAGAGAAGAGATAGCTCTTACAATGCCATGTACTGGCAGATGCTTAGCAAGGCTCAGAGGGAGGCTGGGTGTCATTGCTGAAGATTGTTGGGTAGACTCAGGAAGGTGGTTACTATGAACCCATCTGTAGATTCTTAGTATCAATGAGCTCAGATGGGTGTTTGAACTTAGTGGGTACTATGTTGCTTTACTCATACATATAGAGATAGATTTCATGTGAATATAAAACAATAAATTTATAAAAATGAAAGTAACTTATTGGGAGGATTTACTATGTGCGGGATACTGTTCTCAGATTTTTACATTTGACTCTCATAATAACCCTGTGTGATCTGTCCTATTATTTCCCCCATTTTAGAGGCTGAGGAAACCAAGACACTGGTAAGGAATTCACTCAGGGTTACGCGGCCAGGAAACAAGAAGCTATGATTGCAACATAGACAGAATGACCCTGAACCTCGATTTTAGCGGGATTGGAGGCGCTGGTAGATGATGGTTTTTAAAATTGTTGTCTTCTCTGCATCGTTTCATTTCCTGGGATTGTAATCTGTCTCCCTCCTGCTAGGAGTGTAAGGGTTGAGGCTTTCTGTGCTTGGCACAGGGTTGAAATGAGCCCGCCCACAGGTCTGTTACTATAGGCTGTTTGATCTGGAGTATGAGGCGTTAGCAAGAAGAGGACAGGGTGGGAGTGGGGCAAGAAAACAGTGGGTGTGCCAGCCTGGGCCAGGTCCCCTCAGACAGCATATGGGTCCCAGAAGCTCAGGGCCCCACCGCCAGCCCCTGGGTATGAGCTCACTGCCCCAGTGTTCCCACGTCTGAGGTCAGCACCCCATTGCACCACTCTGAGCATCCCTCTTGCTGCAGTGGAAGATTTTAGTACCCTTGTCGTTACTTTGCATTGCTTCTGGGCTGTGTTCCCTCTTATTTCATTTTCATCTGAAATCCTGAGCTCACCCTCCTCTGCAGCTGACGGGACCATTTATTTGCAAGGCTGCAGCCAGTCGGAGGGCTGCTGACAGCTAAGCAGAGTACTCTGGGGTTTTGCCACTTGGTTTTGTTCCTGCAGACAGGAGAACGTCTTCATTTTGTAGCAACAAAGCTTTCAGAGCCTCAGTTCTTATCCCCTTTGCCCCACAGGGCACTGAGGAGGTAGACTCTGCCCCTTGATTTTTTGTCCTTTTGGACAGAAAACCTTGAGAGAGCACATCGTGTGCTTTGCAAGTGCTCTGTCATAATGCTCCTGGATTGTCATAGTTGAACCGGCTCCGAGACATTGTGTTGCCAGACATCTCCGTGTTCAGATAATGAAACAAAGCCCAGAGAGGGCAAGAGACTTGTGGGGATCGCTCAGCAAGTGAGTGGCAGAGCAAGACTGACAGGCTCGGGCCCCAGCCCTTTCCCATTCTACCAGCCTGCCTCTCTGGAATCTCAGAGGGTTGAGCCTCAAGGGACCCGCTCCCCATGCACCAACCACCTAGGATGCTCTTCTGCCAGCCCTTCACGGGGCTGTTCCTTCTCTCCCTTCCATCTTGGTCCAGGTGTCCCCTCCTCAGAGAGGTCGCCCCTGATGCCTCTGTCTAAAGCATCTCCCCTCTCATTGCATCCTCTCACATCCTCCATTTTCTTGTTCTCAGAGCTCTGATCAGTATCTGAAATGATCCATCAGAGTTTAATTTCTATTGTTATTGTCTCTCCCACCAGAATGCAAGCTCCACAGGGGCAGGGATGCGCCTGGTGTCTGTCTTACCTCTCTCTCTCGAGCACCTGGCACACAAGAGGTGCTCCGTGACTACATGTGGAATGAAGGAAGGAGCAGAGCCGGGTGGATTTCGGAGACTTCAAATGATCCTTACACAAGGAAATGGTCTTTAGTAAGCAATGGATTTTAAATGTGGAATCACTTTCATTGGCTTTAGATAAGATTCTATTTGTGGAAACAAAGTCCATTCCTAAAAACGCTTCGAGGGCCATACATCTAGCCGCACTTTTATTGGTTCGTTCGGCACCATTTGTTGAGCTCCATGTCATGCCCTGTGTAGGCTGCTGGACACGCAGAGACAAGGACAAGCTGGGATATCCAGGAATGGTCTCTGAGTGGCTCAAATGTAAAGGAGAACCCACTGGTTCACATGGTTGAGAAGTTGAGGGATTGGTCTGCCTGACTTCAGAGCCCATGTTCTTTAAAAAACTACTTAAATGTACTTTACATAGAGTGAAATGCACACATCTTACGTGTATGGTTTGATCAGCTTTGACAAAGGCATGTACCTGGATCACTCGTATGCCTATCAAGGTATAAAGCATTTGCATTACCCCAGAGAGTTTCCTCCCCTTTCTAGCAAGCCCTCCTCCCCTAGCCCTGCCATCCCAGGGGCAACCACTGTTCCAATGTCTTTCACCGTAGATTAGCTTTGCGTTTTCTGCAATTACATGTGAATGGAGTTATATGGAATATACTTGTTTGCGTCTGTCTTCCTTCGCTCAGCATAACGTTCAGTGTCAGCATTGAGCTTTGCATGTTGCTGTTGCAGGTGGCAGTAGCCCGTTCCTTTTCATTGATGAGTCATGTTCCATTGTATGGACACTACCACATGTTGTTTCTGCGTCCACCTGTTGATGGACATTTGGGTGTTTCCAGTTGTGGACTGCTGAGAATGAAGTTGCCCCATATACTACCAGCAGCCCTCGGGACGTTAAGAGGGTGGGATTGGTTTGGAACTTAGAAGTATCATGGACTGTTGACAAGAGGGGTGACCCACAGCAGCAGGTCAGTTAGCACACAGCAGAGTCCTGGTTTCAGGTGGGCATCGTCCTGCTGGGTGATACTTGGGGAGCTCTGAGCAGCTGCCAATGGAAGGCCCTTGTCTGGCTCTGAACAGCTCAGGGGATCGCTTAATCAGTGGTGTGTGGTCTGCAAGCATTGACTTGGCTTGCAGAGCTCTCATGATGCTCACTTGAATCCTACTCTTGGTCCCCTCAAGCCTGGTCCCCACAGTCCCCAAGTCCATTTCAGCCGCCCCTAGGAGGGGGGTCTCTGGCAATTTCTCTGTTCTCTTTTCATATCATTATTATGGCATACGCTTAATGCCTTCTTCCCCTGGGGGCCCCCCATTTATTTTCAAGAGCTTCCTTGCGAAGTAAGAAAAGGAACCTTATTAATTTCTCCTTTCCTTTCTGCTGAAACAATTTTAATTCTCTGCCGCACAGTGTGGATCCCTCTGACTTATCTCTGTGGAGACAGAGCTGTCTTGAGAGGACCAGTGACCTTCAGTTGAGGGACACAGGCAGCCTGATGCAATCCCACGCTCCTCCCTTCCTCTGATCTTGCTGAGGCTCCCCATTGGCCAGGCCCAATCAGAAGATGGGAACAGGCACATGTCAGCCTCCAAGGACACAGAGAAGGGCGGAGGAAGTGATGTGAAGTCAGGGTGGCATTCAAACTCTTGTTTGGAGCCCTAGGATTTTACTAAATAATTTTGGGGCCTTCACAGTGGGCAAGGGGTGACTCAGTGGGCTGGACTTTGATGAGGCCACCAACATTTCCACAAGCACATGTGTGGTGGAGAGAAGGCGGAGAGTGACAGGGCCTGAATTTGAACACAGCTCCTCCGCTTTCTAGGTGTGTGACTTTGGACGTCTCTCCTGCCCTCTGACCCCAGATCCTTACTCTGCTCTGCGGCCCTCTCTGGATGGTTGTGGATGATTCGATGAGGGTCAGGATGTGAAAGTGCTTTGCAAGCAGCCGAGTCTTGGACAAAGCTGGTTGTTTTAATCTCAGCCGCTAGTGCACGTGTCCATCCATTGTTGGCTCAGAAATTCCAAGTCTAGATGCAAAATGTGTTACTGGGCACCATGAGTACCTGGGAATGACAAATGTCTTCAACCCCATCGATCTATTTAAATTGGTTTCTCATGGACAAAATTCTGAAGATTCCAGGTGTGAGTAGCAGTTCTGTTACTGTTACTAGCAGTTTGTGCTGGGGGCCTGTAGACAAAGATGTTGATTCCAGCTTAATAAATGCTTCAAGCAGGGACCCTTTCTCCATTCTCTTCCCTCCCTCACTCCAGCCAGAGGGAGCACCTCTCCTGGGTGAGGGAGTACTACCGCATGGTGATGGGCAGGGTGGTGTGCTTCCTGCAAGGTTGTAGTAAGACTGTGGGGAAAACTACAGCCTCTCCTCTCTTTGTTCGGGGACTCATCTGCCATTGTATGGTGGGTAGGAGACACCCCAGGGCTGGCACTCTGTGGTCCCAGCTCCAGGGAGCAGAGAACATTGCCTGTGGTTGCCAACGCATGTAGCTGCAGAGGGGGGTCTCCTTAGCAACCTGGGCCCCTAGCCCGGCGTGAAGTCGGTTGGTGGGCACGAGGCTGCTAATTGCTGTGACTTGGCATTCAGCGCTGAGAACAGCACGTTGTACCAAGTGCAGGGTTAGAGGCGGTTCTCAGCCAGCCTGCTGTCAGCCTCTGGCTTTGATAAGGAGTCAAGAATCGTGTTTGTGAGTGGGGGTTGAGAAAGAGGCCCTCTTTTTCTCTGCTTGGCCACTTTGAGTCCGTTCTCATTTCTAGTCATGGGGGCCCGTGGCTCAGAGGCCCAGACTCTAAGGGAAACAAAATCTGAGTGTGTCCCAGCTCTGTCACTCCCTTATGCCATCTCTTGGGACAAGTTGCTCCTTTTTTTTTCTGCGCCTCAGTTTACCTGTTAGTAAAATGAAGGACTTGTACTGTGATACGAGATGTTTCTTCCAATTTGAGTATTTTGCGTTTTTAGGCAGGTTTCTCAGTCTGGGGACCAGTGACATTTGGGTCAGGAGGATTCTTGGTTGTGGGGCTGTCCTGTGTATTGGAGGATGTTTAATGGCAACACTGGCCCCAAAAGCCGTGACAAACAAAAATGACTTCAATAATAAATGATGATGAAAATCCTCCGGGGAGCAAACTTGTGCCTGGTTGAGAACTACTGTTTTAGGGTGCAGGCTGGAAATTTTACAGGTTGTGGGAGGTATTTCCCCCAGGGCATGACTCTGGAGGGTAAATTATTGCCAATTATTTTTGTTGTTATTAGTTATTAAAAACACACACATATATGTATGTGTATGTGTGTGTATGTATATGTGTATGCATGTGTGCATGTGCGTGCGCACATGTGTACATGTATGTTATGTATGTGTATATAACTATGCCTCCATCCTCACATGACCCTCCCCCCTGTTGTGTCGGTGTCTCTTGTCCAAATCCCCCTTCCTTTCTCTTATAAAGACACTAGATTTAGAGCCCGCTGTAATCTAGTGTGACCTCATCTTGGTAACATCTGCAAAGACCCTATTTCTAAGTTATATATCTATACATATCTATATCTATGTCTGTGTCTGTCTATCATCTATCTATCTATCTATCTACCTATCTATCTATCATCTATCTATCTATCTATCTATCTATCTATCTATCTATCTATCTATCATCTATCTATATCCATATCCCATCTACTCTGTGCCAGACCTGGGAATATAAAATTGAACATGACAAACCCGTCTGTGTCCACACGAAGCCCACATTCTAGAGGAAGTTTAGGGAGAGGGAATCTCAGGGTGAGATTGGGAAACCTCCATGGACCGGATCCTCACGTTCCCTCTCCAACATTGCAGCATAAGAAATTGTAATAATAATTACATTAATTATTAGTAATAATAATAATGCCTTTCTACAGCAATTTACTTGGCATTCAGCATTCACACTTACTTAGCTTTTGCACATTTTGGACCTTCTGAAAAAAAAAATCAATGTTACTGAACCAATGTCTTTATAGCCAAAGTTATAAACTGTTTCTCTTTCTTGTTCTGGAAAACTCAATGCTGCAGTTTCATGCAAAATTCAGCACAAGATTCTAACACTTTTCCAGTCATTGACAAAAAGGAACAAACACCCTTCCTGTCCCCCACGCAACACACGCGTACACCATTAAAGAATTACATTGCTATAAATATAAGGTTGTAGTGCAATATTCCCAGCCCAGGCTTGTCTCCACACAGGCCTGTGTCCGGCCATGTTACTCACACCCAGATTCATATTTTGGGTCCCAGACACTGTTCCCTGTCATCTGAGTGAGCAGAGCTGCTTTGGCCAACCTCACAGGCGGGAGGAACAACCACACACTGATGTGACCGGCCTCACGAACAGGAGACCTTAGGATGGGCAGTCAGAGGGATGTCAGCCTCCTCGGCTGGGGAACGTTGAGTCATTCGAGTGGGATATTGTGATGCCTCCAACTGGCCCACGGAATTTGGTATTCATCTCACATCGACGTCTCAGGGGTCTTTTTGTAGTAGGTGTTAATCTTAGTCCATAAAAATCGGGCGTGCCAGAAAAAAAGAAGTAGTACATTATTTTCTTTCACTTCAGGCTGGTGGCAAATTCAATCTCAGCCATTAATGGGACTTTCTCTCTCCCCCCAGAGCTGCCAGGAGTGTGTCAAGGACCTGGCAGCACCAAAACAGTGGGAACACCCTTGTTTCTGTCCCATGTTTGGGGCACAGTTATTGTCATTGAGGGTGGGGATCCCCCTGCATCATCCTAGTACAGTCATCCTCAAGTGGGGGCAGTGCCATGTATGCTGCTAAACATCCTACAATGCACAGGACAACCCTTGCAAAGCAAAGAATTCTCCTGCCCCAAATGTCAATAGCGCTGAGTCTGAGAAACCCTGCCTTTAGAGATTCCCAAGCCTCTGTTTTCCTTCTGACCTCTGACCACTTTATAGTCTGGGGACCTCTTTTCCTTCCTCTTCATGTTGTTCTGACTGTAATTTCCCTCTCCATTCTTATCTTCTAAGGTACCACACCCTTCAAGGAGCTTAGTCTTTCACCAGCCACAGAGATGAACCTTGACTGGTCTAAGCCTATCACACTCCCACCACAGTGCTAGATACTGGCTTTCCCAGATTCCCTTGCAGCTAGGGGTTGCCGTACGGCACAGTTCTGGCCAATGAGCTATAAGGGGAAATGTGCTGGGGGCTTCTGGGAAAGGGATTATCCAGAAACCTGGGTGAGGTGGTCTGGAGAGGAGAGCTGGCTGGTATCAGCCCCCAGAGCCTCCGTGCCTGGAACATCCAGGTGAGGATGTGACGTGTGGGGCTGTGGCAGCCATCTTGAGACCATGAGGTAAGCTAGGAGCATCGCAGAGATATCTAAGCTTTTTGAGCCACTGAATGAACCCTGGAACCCTCTACCTCCAGGCCTCTTGTTAAGTAAGCTACAAATGCCCGTAGAGTTTAGACTGTACTTGATACACGTGGGCAAGCAACTTAACCTCTGCCTTACTCTTCTGTCAGTAGGGGAGAATAAATACTTAACACATAAATTTGTTGTGCAGATTTAATGAGATGATATATGTAAAACATTTGACTAAGCGCCTGGCATATACTAAATATTCAATGTATGATACATGTTTTTGGTACTGTCCCTGTAAACTAAATTAATCAGGGATGATATTGTGGGTCTTACAGTAAGTTTCTTCTATTGATTGATTGTCCACTCAGTTATCCAACAAATATGTATCAGAGCCTGTCATGCTAAGGTACTGGAATGACAGGAAATTATTTAAAAAAAAATACAATTAGAAGGAAACAATATCCAAGAAGTTGCCCGTTAGATCTCATCAAAATTCCCTTTTATGTAAGAGCAGTATTTTGCAAACTTTAGCTTTCTGCGTTCTGTCTTTGTATTTGCCACCCATTTACCAGGTCCGTGCCATACACAGTACCCACACTATTTACTAACTTAAAAGTCTTTCTTTTCGGTTAAATAGGTTTATTTTAAAAAGAAACTTTGTATCACTATGATACATGGAAAACCAGTGTCACTTGGCATAAACAAAAAAATAGACAAAATATAAATGCAATAAAAGATTCCCTAATGTTATTAAATTAAAGTAAAACATTCATTAGTGTGCCACCTAAAACCATCTTACATACCATAGTTTGTAGTGCCTGTAACACTGAAGGGGGTAATCATACTTAGTGGAAAAATTTTAAAGTTTAAAAACTGCCTGAGATTCAAAAAGGCTGCAGTGGGTCTTGATATAGAAGAGAGACATAAGTAATATGATTATTATACCTAATTATTCCTCAGCAGTTCATTATACTTAGAGGAAAATTAGCATGAAATATAGTGTGGCTTTCTAGGTAACAATATTTCCCCCTCCTTATTAAGTTTATGAAACATTTCTCTATCATAATCCCCAAGATATTTCACCATGAATGTAGGAATCCAATAATACCTTTCACCAGTGATTCATTCAGCGTCCTATTTGCTTAAAACGTCTGCAGGTTACAGACCCTCTGAAAAATCAATGTTACTAAAGGTCATCATGCCCCCCACCCCCTGCCCAACACACAATACAATTTCCAGAGAATATTATGATAAATTGCCCTTGAACAGATCTGAACATAAATTACTCAGCCTTTGGGAAGTATTTTGACTTCAGATTATTTCACGATTGTCAGCCGAAGCCATGGTGGGTAAGAGTAAGTTCTGAAGGGAATAGACAGTCTCGTTGCCAGTTGTCCTGGGAGAAGAGGTGGGGCATGAGTTAGGAGCTGAATCTAGGGAGGAGCTGTTCAGAAAAGAGCAGCTTTGGGGATAGGTTCGATTTAAGGGTCAATATAAACAGCTTGGGAATGGTAGTCCTTAGAAATATGGTGGGCTCAGGTAACCAAAGGAACGAGAGAAAATATTTGCAAATTATATATAACTAACTGCATTACTCACAGTGTGGTCCGATCCTTCTCCCTAAATTGCAGCTTGGACTCTGTCACTCTGTAGTGTCCTTTGAAAAAAGTCTGAGCTCAGTTTAGCATTTGAGGCTCTCCACAATATGATTCTAACCTACCTCCCTAACCTTGACCCCATCACATCTTTTGCATCTGGCCGCTGATGGGACACGCAAACTATTCTCTGTGCACAGCCCCACTTTCTTGTTTTTGACCTTGGACTTTTTCATTCCTTCCTCCTGGACACTCCTCCCTTAATCTTGTCCATCCTTCCAGGTTGAGCTTAGTAGTCACCCCCTGTACGAAGACAGTCCCCCGCGGAACTGAATGCTGCCAACACCACAGGAGTGAGCGTCAACGTGGGCTGCAACCTTGACTGCAGTCTGTGACAGACCCAGAGCAGAGGACCCAGGGAAGGTACGCCTTGATTCCTGAATCACAGAAATGGTGAGATCATAAATGCATGTTGCTTTAAGCCTCTAACTTTTTGGGGGGTAAGTTTGAAATGCAGCAATATATCACTAGGACAGAAACAGAGGCTCATGAAGAGACTTATGCAAGGCTACTCAGCTAAGATTCCAAACCAGGTGCACTGATCTTCAGCTCAACTCTCCTTATCACCACCTCTGTGCCTCTAGAGTCTAGATCCCAGGGTCCTTCAAAATGCAGGCATGTGATCCCTTTCAGGAAGGCAATGGGAAGCCACTGAAGGAAGCCTGTGTCTTCCTGAGTCGAATATCTTGCTTCTAGCCAGCAGTGGCTAGCCTGGGGCCAGGGACCTCAGGATCTTGATGGCAAGACATTGGAATGTTCTCAGGAATTGGATAGAAAAATAAACACCCTCTTGATGTCCTTCCCATCACGGTTTTCTGGAGAGACATGGGTGTCCAGAGGGACAGCAAGGAGAAGTACAAGGCTGACTTCAAGGTGCTGGCACTGTTTTCTGTGTTGGTAGCAGAGACACAAGCAAAACATCTGAGCTCGGACAGCCTCTGCAGCAGGCTTCCTCATGACACACAGCCCCCTCTCTGGCATAGGCAGTGTATCTGTGACCACCCGTGGCTCCAAATGAGAGCCATTTGGGAGGGTGACGTCTTTCATTTCCTTGTGACAATAGCGGAGGGAAATAGCTTTCTGGACTCAGCCCCAAACTGATAATTAAAGGAACACCTTATCGCCAGCAAGGGCAGAAGCATCCACCAATGACCTTCCAGAAAAAGGAAAAAAGAATGAAGATAGCCTGCTGCCTTCCGTTGCTTTCTCTTTGTATGGAAATAGCTGGCAGGTTTCTGATGAGCCTCAGCTCTGTTTATTTCTCCTCTGTGTTTCTTTCTTGGGGAAGCAAAGGGGGGCACACTTTGCAGGCCGAGAGTTGTAGTTCAGTTTCGCTTTTTGACATGGACCTGGTGGTTTCATGTTTTCTCTCCACCTCTTTGCCTTCCTGGGGCCATTTCATTGGAAAATGCCTTGAGGTCAGCTGCAGAGGACTATGCTGACATAGGCAAGGCCCAGGCATCAGAATTAGGATGTGAGAGTGGGGACTTTGGACTCGGTCTGCCCTGCGTGCCAGCACTGGTTCTGGCTTTTCCTAGCTGTGTGGACCTGGGCAAGTTACATGACTTTTCTGAGCATCAGTTTTCTGACCTATCAAATGGTAGTACCCACCATACAGGTGGTTGTAGGGATTAAAAGGGATGATTCAGGTAAAGCACTTGGCATAGCGTCTGGCATACAGAAAACATCCAAAAATCTTAGCAAAATATTGATGCTAGTGGGGATTGGGGTAGGAGGAGTTGGGGGGG
>NW_017731404.1:2220372-2227748 GCF_001890085.2 Hipposideros armiger
AATATGGTGAATGTTTAAATAAAAATTTATTACAGTAAAAGACACATTGCCATTAATTCTCCTCAAAATACTCCCCCTCACTTCAAACACACCCATCATGCTTGCCCTTTTCTGAAGCAGTTCTAGAAGCCCTTTTTCATGAGTGTCTACTTCATCCTCCATCATGACAACGCTCCGTGTCACATGTCGCTTCTGGTATATGGCAATTTCTGTCAAAAACATTACGGTGTATCCTCATCCACTGTATTCACCGGATCTGGCACTGTGTGGCTTCTGGCTCTTCCCCAAAATCAAAATGACCATGAAAGGTAAACATTTTGAATTGATTCAGGACATTGAGGCAGCCACAACTGTGCAACTAAAGACAGTCATGAAAGTGGACTTCTAGAACTGCTTCAAAAAGTGGCAAGAACAATGGGATAAGTGTATTTGAAGCAAGGGGGAGTATTTTGAGAGGGATTAATGGAATGTGTCTTTTACTATAATCAGTTTTTTTTTGTTTAAGCATTCACTGTATTTTTTTAATCACAACTTGCATTTACATCCTGAGTTCACAGTGATACCATTAGTTCTTCCTCATTTCCACCCATCCCACATTTACATTTTTATTCTCCCATAGTGGGAATAATTATTTCTAAAATTTAATATACTTACTCACTTGCTGTATGATACAACACACATAAAATACTTTCAGAATGGTTGTGTTGTTACCCCTATCAACAACAAATCTAATAAATCAATTCAGGATTTCTTTGCAGTTCTTTCTGTCCTACCTATTAAGGGTATCCAGTTAGAATATGTGCCTAAAAGTTACTTGAATCAATTATTTTCTCTTTGGATTGCATTATTTACTTGCTGTACAGCTAGAGTTTTTGTTTGTGCTTCTATTCAGTTTTAGGGTTTGCTGCTTTCCACCCCTTTTGATTTAATTTACATGGTTCAAAAGCTAAACTCTATAAAAAAAAGCACACTCAGAGCCGTCTGCCTTCCACGTCCATCCCTTTTACTCCATTCTCTTCTATGCACTATAGCAAGTAATTTTTAATAATTTCTGGTTTATTCTTTCTGTGCTTTATTTTATATATAACCCCCCCACACACACACACACACAAACACACACTACTGTTTTGCAATTATTTTTTTTCCTTGACAATATATCCTGGGAATCACCACCTATCAGCTCACAGCCATCTCCCTCATTCTTTATTTTTTTATAGCTTCTTAGATTCCATTGTGTGGTGGCACCATATTTTATTTGATCACTCTCCCATGGATGGACATTTAGATTGCGTCCCATAGTTTGCTATTACTAATAATGCTGCAATGAATAATCTTTTTTCCATATTTATGGAGCTGTAGCTACAGGATAAGTTTCTAACAGTGGGATTGGTGGGTCAAAGAGTAAATGCACATGTTAGATATTGTCGAATTTCCCTCTTTANGGGTTACAGGTGATAATGCTCGTAAACTTCAGCGGGGTGTCAAGTACGTAGCTCAACAAATAGCAACCCTGATGCCAGTGGTGGGAGGGGAATCCTGACTCTTAGTGGGGCTTTCCCAAGGCAGAGCCTGAGATGGGACTGACATGCATTTGATTTGTCGAGGGTGTGCTCTCATGGTGAAGGGAGTTGGGGAGCAGGGTGGGGCAGGATGGAGCTGAGTAAGGCTGTGGTCTCTGCTGGAGCCGAGGTTCCAGCTGGAGCTGGGGGCAGGTGGGTGGTTGGGCTCTGGAGTGTGAATTGCACAGAGGGGTCCTGCTGAGGCAAGAGGCCAGCCTTTGTGACCCTGTATAGGCCAGTCAGTGCTCAGGGCTGCCTCCTGGGGTGGAGGTGGCAGCTCCCTTGCAGAAGAAGGCAATTGTTGAAGAAGGGGGCTGCTAGGAGTCATTAGAAGCCAACCCTTACTTATCCACAATAGTTTGGGGTGGAGGCATGCCGGGTAAAGGAGATCTGGGTGGACACCAACAGGCCCCCCTACACCTCTTCTTCATTCCTTAAAGGTTGAGGCACGGTGGTCCTTGCTGTTTCTATGCAAACTTTTGTGGGATCGTGGCCTGTGATGGGGACAGTGGCTGGCCTCTGAGGACTCAGCCCTCCAGGTGGCCTCACTGACCTGGAGTCGCTGTTTCCTCATTTCCACGGCCCTGGCGGTATCAGGCAGCGGAGGAGACGTTTTCTCAGTCCTCTGCACAGTCCTGCCTGCCCTTTGCTGGAAATGAAAGCAGCCAGAGCCCTGCCCACATGGAGGCCAGAGTGATGGGCTCCTGGGGGCTGTGTGATGTGCGCGAACTCGCTGTAAAAGCACATTGCCACAGAGACGGTGAAAAGGATGTCACCAGGCAGTCCGGGGGAATCATGGGCCTTGGCAGCTCATCAGAAGGCTTCCCAGGGGTGTGAATAGAATTCTGCTCCACACTAGAGGTTGAGCAATTCCAAGCCAAGAGATTTGCTGCAATTCAGTTCTGTCTTTGCAGATAAAGCGGATGGGTGTTAGACTTTAACAGATAAAGTCCCCTTGGCTAAGAACGCACCCACAGTGGGTTAGAAGAAAGTGACTCAGGGCTGTAGGGGTTGGGGGAGAACCCCTGCAATCAAGGAAGATGCAGAGATGAGAGAAGCTGTGTCTCATAAGCTAAAGACCCAAACAGAGCATGCAAATCAGAGAGATTAGCCTGGGAGCAGCATCCCTGCAACTGGAGCATGAAGGGGCGGGAGGGGCGTGGGGGGTACTGTGGAGCAAATGCTTGCAATGGGAGTTGTGCATAAACGCGCTTCTCTGTACACCCATCTATCCATTCTTCACCATTAATTTACAAAATTGTTCAGAGTAGTTAATGCATTTACATGGAAAAAATTCAAATAGAACCAAAGGATAAAAGGTAAGGCCAAGACCTTAACATCTTGATCTTCCTCCCTCGAGAAGTTACCCATTTCTTTTTGTTCCTTCCAGAAATATTTTGTGCACACACAAGTGTGTCCGTGCACGCAATTGGTAGCAAAATCTATTCTGTGCCTTGGTCTTGTGCCTTATCTTAAAGATGCAGGTGGCGTTTATGTGCCAGCTTTGGCAAATTTTGAGTGTGCCATGTACGTTTCAAGAACCGGGCCGAGTGCAGAGGACCGCAGACACAGGCTTTGAAAAGTTCTGCCAAGCGGGTTCACAGAAATCAAACATTAGTAAGATCTTTAGACTTCAGAATTTTTTACTTTCTGGCTGAGTAGGCACAGCTGGAGTTTCTTTCATCGGCATCACTTGGTAAAAAAAATGTTTGCTTTCCTGCTTCTCCAATCCCCAAGATAGAGAGGAACAGGGCATTTCCCACTGATTCCTGCCGAGTACCAGTTTTTCACAGGAGTCATTAACAACTTACCTGTTGTTATTCTAACAGCATTCACACCTATTGATGAAATTATATACCCTTGATCCGAGTATATAATTGGGTTTTCATGCCCAACTCATCATGTCCTCCAACTTTTATTTTGAAACATTTCAAATCTATAGAAAAGGCAAAAACATAGTATAATAATTATCCTTGTACCCTTATTGTAGACTCATTTGTTGTTGGCATTTGACATTTTACCACATTTAAAATTTTTTTCTTGAACTGTTTGAGAGTAGATTTCAATGATTATGATCCTTCACCTCTATATGCAATAGCCTGCATCTCCTAAGGACATTCTCCTACATAACCACAAAACCATTATCATGCTCAGAAATTTAATAATTGATGTAATAATTTTATCTAATACAAAGTCCACATTCAAGTGTTCCCAATTATGTCATTATCGTTCTTTGAAGCTGNGTTAAGTCTAGAAGATCCGTTCTCTCATTAAGTCTAGAAGATCCGTTCTCTTGTGTCTGGAGCAGGTCCATCCACTTTTCTCCACCTCCAATGCCACCACCCTTTCCAAGCTGCCTGGACAACCAGGGTGGTCTGTTAGCTGTGCTCCCACCTTACCTTTTGCCTCCCCCCACCCTGGATTTCCACACTGCAGCCAGAAGAGCCCCTCATGGGTGGGGGCGTGATGCCCCCCAGATGAGGGGGAGACCCTTTTCCCAGGCTTCCCCAGTACCCTGCACTTTTCCACTTGTCGCCATGTGCCCTGATGACTTGGCACGCCTGTCTTTTCTGCTGGACTCCTGCAGCTAGACCGTGGCTTCGTAGCGCAGGGGCTGGTCATTCTTGTTCTCTGACCTCAGGGTCCAGCTCAGTGCCTGGCATATGGCTCAATACATATGTAGAGAAAGAATGAAGAGTCACAAAGCATAATGGAAGCGCCGAGGGAGTAGCTAACTCTGGGGAGGTGTAAGAAAGTTTCGTACAAAGAAGTTGATGTCAGTTAAGTACTGAAGGGCGAGTAGGGATTTTCCGGAGGCAGGAGGGTGGGGATTTCGGGAGAGCCAAGAACAGGTGCAAATGCATGAGGGTGTGGAGCTGAACAATAAGCTTGCAGAGTCATTTACAGAGCAAGTTTGGGGAAAGGCGGTAGGGGAAGGGCCAGGGTGTGGTGCCTCTTTCTTCCTTCGTTGCTCTCCCTCGGGGCAGAACTTGCTATCTAAGTCTTTCCCCAGCCCTCTCTCCCTCCCCACTCCTTCCAAACAGAATCTCCACCCTGGCACTTCTGCTCAGACCTGTCTGTTAAGGAGCAAAGAGAGAATGTGAATGCACGCATGTTAAAATGAGTCAGCAGGCTGTCCAAGCAGAAGTCTCCAGACAGCCGTATGCAGTGCTGTTGACAGAGTCAATTACGCCAGCCCCAGGGAAGGGCTGTTTAGCATCTTGAAAGAATTAACCAACCAGCGCATAATTATTGCAAATGAACTGCCTCTTAATTATATCCGTGTTTTCATTATACACCCCGGTGTGCCCCAGCCCCTGCCATCCACAGGGTGGGTTTGTTAAACCCCCTTTGCCACACCTGACTTCTCAGAGAGGACAGTGGTGCTGCACGTGTGGGGACAGCTACTCTCCTTGAACTATCAGTTTTACAGGCCGTGTCTTTGCTTGTGGAACGTTTCTGCCAAGAATATAGGAAAAGAGCAAAGTTGTTTCAACAGCCTTTCTGTGCATCTTCCCATTTACTCTAAGAGAAAGGGACTCATCCTCGTTTTACAGACTTAATGGGTTGTTGGGAAAGTAATGATGTATTTTGTCTATGTTTTTCAAAGGTCATTTATTTATATAAAGAACAAAGATCAGTCAATAATACATTGCCCATTTTCCTCGATAAACTTTTGCCATCTTTCAGTGAACTTCAGAATTCCTCGTTCATAGAAAGACCTGTCTTTATTTGCGAAAAACTGAACAAGGTGCTGATTCACAGCCTCATCTGAATTGAACGTTATACCACGCAAGGAGTTTTGAAGAGAGTGAAACAAGTAGAAGTCTGACGGCGCAAGGTCAGGCGAGTGTGGTGGGTGTGGCAACACAGCCCATCCAAGCTCCAATAATTTTTGATGGGTGATCAAACTTGTGTGTGGTCTCGCGTTGTCGCGATGGAACACAACTTTTTTACAATTAATAAGCTCTGGACGTTTCTGGATGATGGATTCTCTCAAACTGTCCAATTGCCGACAGTACACATTCAAATGGATTGTTTGGTTCCTTGGTAGGAGCTCGAAAAACACAACCTTTAAAATCCCACCACACTGAGNTGTTTTGTTTTGTTTTGTTTTTGTCCTATCTAGGCTGCTAGGAATCTTCCCCATGCAATTCAGGGGCTAAACAGAGATTTGGGCACAGTTTATATACAGAACTTGGGGGCTTTCTCTCTCTGCATCTCCCCCTTCAGGATTCCCCCCTCCCTCTCACTTTCCAGTGGCTTTGGTGGCTGTGATCTCTGATTGTTCAGGCCAGAAGGATTACAGGGTTGTTTTGTTTGTTTGTTTGCTTGTTTGTTTTTGATCAGAGTTTTACTGCCCATGCAGCACCGACTGTGGCCTGATCTCAGGCTAAAAAGCTTAACAGGTTAGGAAACCAACCTCCTGACATTCCTTTTCTTCCAAATGTCACCTCCTCTCTAGAATCTGCCAGCTCTGCTTGCCTTTCCAGTGCCTTCCTACAGTTGTGTTCTCTGCTCCCTAGCTTTGTAGTTGGCATTTGTGGGAGGGTCAGTCCAACAGGAGCTTACTCAGCAATAAGCAGAACTCTGATTAATCTCTTAAAAGACACGTTCAGCTTTTCCCTCTTTGTCAAGAACTGGCTCCTCTTTTACTTGTCATTAGTTATTGGTCAGGATGCACATCACTAGCCTTCCACATACCTTCAGTTCAGGGTGCTGGTTCTCCACTGTGGTATTTTTCCCGTGGGGAGGGACCCAACCACAGAGTTTTTCTCTCACCACGAAAAATGAACATATCAATGTGCTGTATGAAAATAAAGGTAATATTTAGAAGAATAACAAGCAATTTCTAATGATTAGTGTTTGCATACTTAGAGGTGAGCAACTAAGAAGAACAAGCAATTAAGAGGCTGTTCTAAAGAAATACAAACTTTTAAAATACATTAATAGCATCTTATCATCTTGCATTCTTTTTTTTACCTGTGGTTGCTAAAATTAATTCTGGTTTTTAAAATTTTGCTGGAAGACGTCCCCTTTTATGTATCTGTACCCTAGTTTTTGGCTTGTTCACAGGTTTCCTAGCAACTGGACTAATGATTGCAGTGATTTTTAAAAACATTTTTTATTCTGGTATACTATGCTATTTTTAAGTACTGAAATACTGTTTTTTAAAAAGTAGTGCTGTTATTTTAATATTTTAAGAAGTCTGAAAGTTGAATCGTTTACATCTCGACACATTTCAGGAGAGTTTTAAGCTGCATTAAAAATTCTAATTGAACAAATGATCACTTGTTTAGAAGACATCTTTCTCACCTCCGCTATCCTCAAGAGATGAAAAACAGTTATATTTGACAAAGCAAAGCTTGGGTTGCAAAGAAAATAGTAATAAAAATTCTCCATGTAAGTGGGATATGAACATGACAGTTTTGAGACTGATGCAGGTGACTTCGCAACAACTGATATTAATAGATGCAGAATTTTATTTTCTTTTGTTTTTAATATTCAAATGAATCATTTTATGCAATGTAAGCAATAAAAGCCATTGTGGTCAAGATGGTACAAATGGCCCTGTAGCTACATATGGTGAAGTCAAAGACCTTGGAGCTGAATGGGTGCCAATGTCCTTAAAACAAAAGTCCAGGGTCCTATCAATAAAAGTTTACCCTCTCTGCAAAGAAACAAGTTATTCCAGAAGATCTCAAAGTTATTTGAATATGAGGGTGTCAGAAACAGATATTTGGGTTGGTTAACTCTTGCCTCTCCATTCTTCTGGAGAGGAACACAAACACTTTTTAACAGCTGGAAAAAAACTCA
>NW_017731404.1:2229928-2231102 GCF_001890085.2 Hipposideros armiger
TCACTTTACCAAGTTAGTTTTTAAAATACTGGTGACACTGTTTATTTAACTCAAGCGTCGTGCCCAGGCTGGCTAAACAGACTCATCCAAAGGATGGAGACGTATGTTACAAAGTTTCACACACACCCCCCCACCCCCGTTGTCTGTCTGTCGGCTTCACTCCCTTGTGAACCAGAACTTAGACCTTCTCGCCTTTCTCCCCTGGGCCACAAGCACAATGCTGGGTGCATGGTGGGTTCTAGTGCTGCTTTTATTCAAGGTCCTGGAGAGGTTGCTGATGTTCAAATGTGTATGGTTGATCTCTGTGGACACTCTGTCCATTTGATCAAATTAGTACTCAGTTCAGTAGATATTTATCAAGTTCCTCTGGGGAGTTGCCCAATACTAGGAGGCTACTGTCCCTGCCCACTAGCTGTTGTCCCACCGGCCAGGGGATGTTGCTCCACCATTTTGAATGTGCCAGTCACTTCCTAGGACTCGGATTGAACGTTCTACACTTCCCAGCAAAGTACACTTTCCTTGTCTCAGAAGCTGGAGTCGAAAGGGATCTAGGAGGTCATCTAGCTCAGTGGCTTGTGATCTCTTTTGGGGCACAGCTTCCTTTGAGAGCTTAATGAAAGTCCTCTCCCTGGAAAAATGCACATGTGCATATGAGTACATTCCCTTTTCATTCCAAAATCCTCACTGAGCCCCTACAGTGCCCCACACCCTGTTCCAAACACTGAGACACAGCCGAGAACCGACCTGGTGAAAATCCCAGAGCTTACCTTCTGGGGTTAGAGGTGGGAAGGAAGGATAGGCAAAGATAGTCATTCATAGACAAATATACTGGATCCACAGTGTGATAAATGCTAAGGAGAACCGTGCAGTTGGGGAGAAAGGCAGACACATTTGTGGTGCAGGGCAGAGGTGGTATCTCTTCCCGCTGGCGCTGCACTTACCCAGAGCCTGACTGCTGAGTGCAGGAAGCCAGGCTGGGGTCTGTAAAATCTGGCCAGAGGGGACGGGATGGATATGTCACAGTGGCTGCAGGACTCTCCGCCTGTGCAGACCTCCCAGAAGGGCAGGGCAGGCCTAGGGAGAAGGAGCCAGTGGCTGATGACTGTGGAGCCCACCCTGGAGTCGGAGATGGGAGGGTCTTTATGTGCTCTATTTCCCCAGCGCCCTGAGCAGA
>NW_017731404.1:2235497-2260446 GCF_001890085.2 Hipposideros armiger
GACGGCCCCATCAAAGGTGGGGTCTTCGGGGTCTAATATAATGCAGTGCATTCAGAAGGCATCTCATAAAGGCTGGATGGCAAAATGACGACAAAGTGCTGTGGCTTGGAGAGAAAAAAGCTACCAACCATTTGCACATCTCTCCCTGCGAGGCTGTGGATTGCAAAGCATAGCAATCCTTTGGTCTTTGTTTCATCAACATTTCCTTGTCTTTTAATTTGTGGTAAGAGGACATGAAAAGAAATAAACACAGTGATGAGGTGAGGAAAGGCTGCTGCCTGGCTCCCATCGGGGGAAGCACACAAAATGGATTGAGTGCTCTGCCTTCCTCTCAAAGTTCACGCTGTTTTTACTCCCAGGTTGTTTCTTTGCCTGATTTATTGTGCTATCTGGAAAATCAATTTTTTCTTCCTTCTCGAGACTGCAGAAGAGTCTCCGTGTTTCAAAACACATTTGTGCCCTTAAAACTAACATATTCAGTCTTATTGCCTCTGGTATCTGTAAGCAGACCCGTTCCGTGCTATTTTTAGAGTCATTTCCAGAAAAATAATTTACTTTTCATTGTGGAGTCTGTCAAGCTAAGTGGAGTTATTTTCTTTGTGGAGTTGGACAAGTAAATCTACTTCTAAAAGATGGAGTTTTAAAGTATTTCCTGCAGAGATGGGGCTCATAGCTGGGTTTATCTTGTGAAGGAAAATCTAAAGGAGCTACCAGAAAGTCTACGTGTCCAATATGCTTTGTTACCATCTATCAGGCCTATTTTTTAAAAGTAGTCAGAACTGTTTGCATTAATAATAATAATAGCTCTATCAAGAATTGCCTTTGGGTGCTAAAAAAAAGCTCCTTTCCTAGGGTTGAAAGCTAAGAGTTAAGGCTTTGGAGTTGGTGGATCAGGATTCAAATTTGGGCAAGCGATTTAGCATCTCTGGCCTCAGTTTCCTGATCTGAAAAACAGGAAGAATAATAGTACCTACCCCATCCTATACTCTTAGGGGTCCAGTAAGACAAAGCATGAGTATCAGGGTGGGCAACCCAGAAGGCACAGGGACCCATGAGTCTTTAGGGACCCACGCAAGTGTTTCCATTTTATTTTTTTTTAATCAGAAGAAAAATATGCCCATAACAATAATGAATACCTAAGAATGAATCCAACCTGGATTGTATTTGTCTTTATGCCAACACAGTCTTAAAATACAATTTTTAATATTGTTTATAGAGGCAGGAGCCCACGAAGGTAAAAGTGTCCAGGATTTATCAGTGTCACAATGCAGCCCTGGTGTGTATCCACTGGCATTAGATTACCCAGGAACAGTAGCTTCAACAAATGGAAGTATATTTTTCTCTCACACAGAAGAAGTCCAGAAGTTGGCAATCTGATCACGGTTTGGCAACTCCTTGGTCTTCAAGGCCCTGGACTTCTATTTTTCTGTAGCATGTCCCTCAAGTTTGCCTCCTGGTGCAAAAGGGCTGCTGGAGCTTTTGCCATCATGTCTGCATTCCAAGTATCAGGAAGGAAGAAGGGAGAAAAGGCAAAAGGAGCCCCATTTTCAACTGGGGCAGCTCCCTGTAAGGGAAATTCTAAGAATTTCTGCAACATCAAACTTGTGGTCACAAGGCCACAGCTTAGCTACAAGGTGGGGGGCAGGAAATGTCAGGTTTGGGTTGGGTGCGTTTCCTTTCCAGATAAAAGTTGGGTTTATAACAAAGAAGGGGAAATAGGGCCAGACACACAATTCCTCTCTCTGTGGAGAACACCTTGATCACACAGGGAGACAGGAGAGAGCTGGGCCTCCTGCCAGGTCCCTCACCTGTGCTGTGGTGCTTCGTCCATGTCTGAAAGGGAAGGAATACCCCTGCAGAGGTGGGGCTCTGATCAACCGAGAGTGTCAGGAAGGAAGGGATGGAGGGACTCTGGCAGGTGCGTGAGCTCTGTGCCCCGTACAGGGGTACCCTCCCTCCATCAGGTCTCTGCTCAAGTATCCCCTCCACGCCCCCACCCCCAGAAGCCATTCTTGATCACCGGATCTAAATATCAGCCCTCCTTTCCTCTCCTTCACTCCTCACTCACCTTGTGCTATGTCTCCTTTACTGCACATCTCACCGCCTGTGGCGTTACTCGTTTATTGGCTGTCTCCCCGCTAGAATGGGAGCTGTATGAAGACAGGGATCTTACCTGTCCTGCTTAGCACGCATCCTGCCTCCAGCATCTCCAGCTTTTCACACCTGGCATGTTGGGGGGAGCTCACGCATGTTGAATGCATGGCCTGATGCATGGGCTGTCTTGCTTTCCCAGGCTCTCACACTCGCCTCCATGCTCTTCAGCTACCTGGCTTCATGAATTGTCATCGGACAAACGGTTGTGGAGAACCCACTCTGTGCCAGGTTCTGTTCTGGGTACCGGGAATTCAGCAAGCAGAGAAAAATCCCTGCTCTCATGGAGTCTATCTCCTAATGAGTGAGGGGAGTTACATATGTCAGCTGATGATGTGTGGTGTAGAGAAAGCCAAACCAGGGAGGGGGCTACGTTCCGGGAGTGGGGTGTTGTCATTTTACATAGAGCAGCCAAGGGAAGGCTCTGCTGAGGGGCGCTAATACTGGAGCAAAAGTCTGAAGGAGCTGCAGAACCAGTGGACGTCTAGAAGGAAAATGCTCTAGGCAGAGGGAACAGTAAGTGCAAAGGCCCTGAGGCAGGAGCCTGCCTGTGTTTCTGAATAACAGCGAGGCGAGCAGTGCCGCTGGCGGGGAGAGCAAGAGAGGAGGTGGAGGGTGCCAGAGCTGGCGCAGGTCACTTAGGGCCTGTCGATCACTGTCCGAACTTCGGTTTGTGTACTGAAGGCTATGGGAAGCCATTGGAGAGTTTGGGGCAGATGAGGAGCATGACTTAGCTCTTGTTTTAATAAGGGTCCCTCGGGCTCTGTGTTGAGGATTGACTATGCGGGGTGGGAGTGGAAGCAGGGGGACGAATGAGGAGCCTACTGCCTTATGAAGGTTAATTTTCTGTGTCAATTTGGGCCAAGGGATGCCGAGAGAGCAGGCAAAACATTTCTGAGTGCGTGTGCGGGTGTCCCTGGACGAGATTAGCCTTTGAATTGGTAGGCTGAGAAAGAAGCATGCCTTCACCAGTGTGGGTGGGCCTCACGCCACCAGTGAGGGCTTGACTAGAACAAAAAGGCAGAGGAGGGGCAAGGTTGAGGTCTCTGCTTGAGCTGGGATGTCTGTCTTCTGCCCTCAGACCACAATGCCTCTGGCTGTTGGCCCCTCAGTCTCGGACCGGGACTTATTCCATCAGCCTCCCCTACCCCCCAGCTCTCAGACCTTCAGGTTGGGATGGGAACTACACCACAATCATTCCTGGGGCTACAGCTTGTAGATCTCAGCCTCCATAATCGAGGGAGCCAATCCCTCATTCCAAAAACCCTTTCTATAGATACCCTATTGGTTCTTTTTCTCTGGAGAACCCTGACGATTCATGCCTTTTCCAGGTGAGAGATGATCGTGGCTTGGACCAGGAAGGGGCAGAGGGAGAGGTGAGATGATTCAGTTTAGCTTGACATGGCAGACTTTTCCCTTCTCCCGTGAAGCCTGATTTCTCAGCGGTGCCATAGACCCTCTCCCCCTGGCAATCAAGCTTCCACATGCTTTGTTGGAGGTTTATGTATGGTAACCCCCACAATTCTCAGTGAATGCAGATGTGGGGGTTTCAGCTGGCAGGCTCCAAGATGTGAAGAATCTGTGAACTTCTTTTACAGGAGTTTGCTGCTGCTGCCGGGTTTTGTCGCAGTCCCCACTGCTCTCTACTGCCTCCCATTCATTGCCAGTTCCGTTCATTCATGTTATCTGTCTGGTTTCTGAAGAAGATCTAGGAGTTCAGTGTGAAGTGACATTGCTCTGTATGTACCTGCTGGGATCCCTAGCATACAGATCTTGTTAACTCCATCTGATAGATGGGGGTAAACAAAAAACAAAAAACTGGCTCAGAGCAATGAAATGACTCACCCAAGGCCACTGAGTTGGTGATTGCGGTCCTTGGCTTTCAATCTCTCTCTACTCCAATCAACCAGCCTTGGAGTTGGAGAGAGTTGAGAGAGAATTCTCTTCCTTCATCAGACAGATGTCATACCCTACTTGCATGTAGATGATTCAAGAAGCAGAGTAATAGAGAAGGGGCTGTGCTCATATTCCCTTCCCACACTCTCCAGTAAAGAAAGAAAACATTCACCCCTGTGTTCATCATTTGCGCTTCGAGACCCGGGCAGCAAGTTGCTTGGTGTTACTGTGTACAACAAAGCTTTCATAAAACGTGTGCCCTCAGGTCTCCGCAAATGAATGGTTTCTCTCCAAAAGACAGTATCTGCAGCCCGTGTGTGGTTGTCAACACTCATTATTACATTTTTACATTCACAGCCCTATACTTAAGCTCCTGCCTACCCCTGATCCTTGAAAACAATCTTCAAAAGGTGGTGCTTAGTAAAACCAGCCATATTCTGAATTAAATTTCTATGACTGGATGAAACCCTTTTCAGGGAACACAAATGCAGCAAAATTAGAATTGTAGTCTCAATTGTTCCCGGAGCCTGCCCCAAGCACCAAGATACTCAGAAGGAAAAAGGCACTTGCCTTTTGTGGGTTTCCAGGAACAAAAGACACTCAGCAGTCATTTACCTTTTTCTACAGTTTCCCAATTTTCTCAATCTGTTCCTATAGCAACCCTAATACAGATTGGGTTGCTAGAAAAGCATTCGTTTCTATAGAAACAATTTGTTCTATAAGAGAAAAAGTTTACTTGGTAGCACATGAAATCTAATATTAGGATTTTGGTTTTGTTGGTAGATTTTTTTTTTTTGTCAGCCAGAAGAATATTCCCCAAGCCACCTACAGACGTATGCTGCATTTTTAAGCTCAAATGTTCATTTCATATGGGTTTCCAATGGAGGTTACAGTTTTTGGCCCCTTGGGATCTTTACTAAGACTACAAAATTCAAAAAATTTTAGATCACTCACACACTCAGTCAGATACAAGGGGCTAGACTAAATGATCTCTTGAGGCTTTTTTTTTTTTTTTTTTTTTGTGCAGACATTTGCTGTTTCTCTTGATTTTCTTGTAAAACCCTTGAGGGATTTTTACTAAAAACCAAATAGGTGGTTTTGGGTGTGAGTGACAGAAATCTAACTCAAAATTGGTTAAGCAAAACAAAAAAAAGGGAGGTGGTGGGTATATTAGTTCTCACAGTTTAGAAGTCGGGAGGTTTCAGGTATGGCTGGATCAGGGCTCATTAAGGCCTAGTCACTTTCCCACCCTCAGCTCTACCTTCCACTTTGTTGGCGTCATTCTCAGGCAGGCTCTTCTCATGAGGTTCCAGCAGCTCCAGGCTTATCCTCTGTAGCTTCCTGCTAAGCATCTCTGATAGTGCTAGAAAAATCCTGGGGGTGATTTTGACAGGACTGACTTAGGTCACATGACCATTACTGAACCAATCACTGGGGACCTGGGCGAATGAAATGAGCTGATTGGCAAGGCCTGGGACAGGTGCTTACCTTTGAGGTCAGAGGTGAGGTCAGCACTTCCTGGCCCCGACAGACTCCAAGAGAGGAAAGAAAGTTTCTACAGAAGAAAATTCAGAAGCAGAGCTAGGAAAAAGGGGAATGGGTGTGATCCAGTCACTCCAGGGACTGATTCCAGATTCCCAGAGTAGACCCATTTGCCCACATTCTGAAAATAGAGGGCTGGATCTTAAAACACCCTTCCCTGCAGCTTGGGCAGACAGAGAGAGAAACAGCCGGTAAGGTTTTTCCTCTCCCCATCATTTTGTTTTTCTAATTAACCTGTTACCAGCAACAGTTCGAGAATATCTTTCAAAGAAAAAAAATTTTTTTTCCTACTGAAGGGAGTTGAAAAAAAGTCAGAATACATTTGCATGTTACCTATAACATTCTAAACCTCTGTCTTATCTTTGTCCCTGCACAGTCTTTTATTTTTAAGGCTGGTAGCTATATAATTACAGACACCTTGAGCCTCACCAATTACTTTTTGAAAAGGTTACTGTGAACAGGGGACAAAAATTCACTCGGAAACACAGCATAGGCCTGTTTTTCTGTCTTGTCATCCCAAACTTCAGAGAGTTCTAGAAAATCATGTGTCAGCAGAAGCAGCCCATAACCCCATATAATTTTTTGGGGGGGAAAAAAAACCTCTTCCTTGAGATGATTGAAGTTAGTTCAGAGAGGGTGCTGGTGTGTGGCCGTAATTTAAATTAACTGGATTTTCAGGGTTTATTAAGAGCTTACAATAGGATTGTTAAAATTCAGAGAGCGTGTTAGTTCAAAGTTAATTTCTGCTACAGGAGCTCTTTTGTTTTTTTTTTTTTTTTAAAAGCTTTGCTTTCATTGTTATTAGCTTGCAAAGATATTTAAAAGATTAAAATACCTGTAGGATTTCTTTTTTTCCCTTGTAAATAAACTGGGTTAATAATTTCCACGGGGATTACTTCCAGCAAAGCTCTTGTATTTTAGGCCAGCAGCTATCCTGCTGGGATCAGAAATAAATCCTTTGAAACCTTTAATCTCCTGGCAAGACTAAGTGTTTCCCAAGAATGAAGCCTTGGGTCTCAGCAGGACATGTGAAAGGCCCTTCAAGATACAAAGCCTTGTGCTTCCGAAGAGAGGACCTTTCAAGTACGGCTCACAAGTGAGGGACTTTGACAGGCCTGGTTGTAGGAAAGGAGCTTGTGGGCATGTGTGTGTGTGTGTGCATATCGTGCCCTCATTGGAGGTTGAAGGAAGGTGAAGATATTCTTTATAAGACTGAGGATGAAGGCTGACATTCAACTTAAAAACCCCATGGGGGGCCACCCCAGAGGCTGTGACATCAAGAGAGGTTGAGATGCACACAGAGAAGCAGGGACCAGTGTGCTAAGGGGAGCATTTCCCAGCCTTGAATCTGCAGCCACCTCCCCTGGGCTTCTTGCTCAAATGCATGCTCCGATGCATCAAGCTGGGGTGGGGCCTGGGTTTCTGCATTTGTGACAAACTCCCAGGGGATCCCCGTGCTGCTGGTCTGTGGGCCACACTTTGAATGGGGAGCTGGTGGACTGTTTCTCTGTTGCACCTCGACTGGGGAAGAGTTTGACAATCATATTTTGGTTTCTACAAATCCTGAGCAGATACACCCGGCTCTGGTGTAACTTAGGGCTTTATGTCACACCAGAAAAAGAAACCCCTTATGAAGGGTAGGGCCTGTTTACTGTCTACATCAGAGGCGCTAGATGATGTCCTGACCCTGGCAGAGAAGCAGACTGCAACTAGAGAAAGACAGAGAGGACAGGTCAGCAACGAGTCAGGCAAAGCTCACCTTTCAAAGTGGGACTGGAAAGGAAGCCTGTTGTCTCTTCAGAATTAAAAAATAAAATTAAAAAATCTTTCTTTTCTTTTTAAAAATTTTTATTGGGTAACAGTGTGTTTTTTCCAGGACCCATCAACTCTAAGTCAAGTTGTTGTCCTTCAATATAGTTGTGGGGGTGGGTGGGGCGCAGCCCACCATCCCATGCAGGAATCGAACCAGCAACCTTGTTGTTCAGAGCACATGCTCTAACCAACTGAGCCACCCAGCCGTCCTTAAGAATCTTTCTTAGCTATGGAGACTGTGTTCTCTGAGGGACTAGTGATATTCAGGAGTGTCTTGGTTCATTTAGCTGAAGGCAGGTTTCTCTGTTCCCTCCTGGGGGATGGTTTTGTACCCGACTCTTCAGACAAGAAGCCACACTGAAGCATGTCATTAGAATTCTCAGTGAGGTGGCAGACTCAGAGGGGAGACAGGGGCAGGCATCACTGAACTTTTTGGGGAATTGCAAAGCAGGCAGCCTGTATCAGGTAGCTACTGCCACATGACAAGCCACCCCAAAACTTAGTGGCGTCATACAACAACTTTTCATTACGTCTCATGAGTTTACAGGAGAGCTGGGTGGTTGTGGTGATGTCAGCTGGTGCTGCTCACGTGTCTGTGGTCAACAGGTGGGTCGGCTGGGGACAGGTGGTCTAGCGTGGCCTTGGCTGGGATGATTGGCTTTCCTCTACGTACCCCCGCTTCCCTGACAGTCCGGGCATGTTTTCATGGTGATGGCAGTGGTCTGAGAGAACTGATATCCCAGTCATGCAAGAGGACAAGCCAGAATACCGACGTGGCTTTGAAGCCCTGCCTTACATCACATTTTCTGGTACCTCCCATTGGCCAAAGCAAGTCATGTGCCCAAACCCAGCATCAGAGAGGGAGGAACAATGAAGTTGAGACAAAACAGATGGATGCAGGGAGGCCCTTAATTGGGGCCATTGCTAAAATTCAACGACACAGCCCTGATTGAAAGCTTGAGGTTGAGTCTGTAAATCTCTGACTATAGTGGGACTATTTTATTCATTCACTTGTTCACTCCTTCATTCATTCATTCATGAGACATTTATTGTCTTTCTCTTATGCAAAGTACCAGGCTCTGTCAGACTTTACTTCTAAGTTTCACACCCATTTAAATTCCACCTCCAGCTCATCTCGTGTGGAAACTGTGAAAAGCGTTTGCTCACTCCTCAGGGAGGCTGTGGGGCCTGTGGAATCATAGTCTGTGAAATGAGGGGGAGGGTCCTCTTCCCCAAATCCATGGGGATAGCTACTGCCTGTTGCCATGGAGATGTTGGGGCGCTTTTAACAGACCCTACCTACACCCACTCCTGGGGCTGCTGCCTTTCAGAATAAAAGAGCCTGGCTAGAACTCAGAAGGTCTGTGGTCCACTCAGACCCTTGGGTTCATCTTTCCTTGAAGCCTGTTTTTGTCATCATCAAAGCAAATAACAATTCTTGTTTCACAGTGTTGTTTGTTTGATTTTGATGGATTTAGAAGCATATTGTAAACACTAAAGTGTCATGAAAATGTAAGGGTTTCTTATTACTATATGTAGGAAGGAGGACCCTATGCACCTCCTAGTTTCGTAGTCAGTGATGTGCCGGCAAACTGTCTTTGGGCAGGGGTGAGGTGAGAGGGTGAGGAAGAACCCGTGTTTGTAACAATTGCAGATTTCCTTGGTGTAAATACCTCACGGCTGATTTCTATCATGGTTGCCACCAATGATTTAATAACCTGCCTGTAAAATTCTCAAGTAGTTAATCAGAATTCCTGGATAGTTAAGAATTTGCCTTTTCAAGCTGGTAAGAGCCTGCCCCGGCTCACTCTGGCCCTGTTCAGGTACAAGCCTTCTAAATTTAAACCAACTTTGCTTCTTACTGTCTCTGTGATTTGGTGCAAGTGACTAAACTATGTCTATTTCCTCATCTGTAAAATGGAGAGATAATAGTACCTGCCTCCTAGGGTTGAAATAAAGGTTAAATGAGATTATGTATATGAGATGTTTCCCACATAGTAAGTGCTCAATAAACGTCAGTTAGCTGTGCTGTATCTCTTGGTCAGCTGATGGTACAAGGGTCTGGGTAGACATTCTCACAACAGGGGTACCCAGTCCTGTTGGCTGGAAGTTGGCTCACCCCATATCCCACCCAGGCCCATCCTGAGTGTTGAGCTTCTTACAAATCCTTCAATCATCTTCTCCCTTAGAGCTCAAAGCACGCCCCTTGGGTCAGGCTTCTTACAAACAGCATCTCAAGTGGTCCCCACAGCAGCCCCAGCAGGGAAGGACACTTTTAATATCTCCATCATACAGGTGGGACAATTGAGATTCAGGGAGACTGAGTAAGTCCCACAGCTACACATAAAGGGAAGCAGAATTTAAATCCAGAGTCCTTGGGTCTAAATGTCCTTCCCACTTTTTTAAAGAAAAAAAACAAACCCCTTTTATTTAGAGTAATTCCCTGATAGTCTCAATTCTTTTTTTAATAGCAGCTTTATTGAAGTTTAATTTACATACATAAAATTCACCTTTTAATGTGTGCAACTGCAGCTTTAATATATTCGCAGAGTTGGGCAACCATCACCATGATCTAATTTTAGAACATTTCCATCACCCTGAAAAGAAAACCTAGACGCCCCCTCTTCTCCCCAGAGGAGCTCAGAGACACTGGACGTATCTCTTGGCTCCCACAGAAACCACCCTCAGCTCGGCCAGCCAGCCCCACGGTACATGGAGAGACGCTTAAACAAGAGTCTCACGTTCACTGAACACCTCGTCCATGTCCCAGAAATCTACTCCAGATTATACTGAGCTATTTATTCTGCCCTCCCTCCCACTGTGAAGGGGGAATATTTAATTATTTCCAGGGTCACAGGCTGATCTCGTGTTATTTTCTTGGTTTCCCCTACCTCCCACCTTTCTTGGTTTGGGGAGAAAGCAGATAAGTGGAGGGCACCCTCCTACCTTTGCCTCTGATTAGAAAGAAGCCTCTTTTGTTCAAGGTTTTGCTCTCCTCCCTTATTCCCCTTGCCTTTTTTCAGCAGTCCCTTCCCATAGTCGAATAGCATCTGATTTTAGGCACTGGGGATAAAGGAGCTGTGATTGGAACCCCCTGGAGTGCCAATCAAAAATAAATATGAAAGTGGTTTTTCTAGACCAACCTGGAGGCAGCTGTTTGGTACTTAAAAATCAGGCTGTTTCATCACTGGGGGGGAATATATATCAATTGCTGTCTGATCATAGTATTGTCTAAACAGCCCTTGGATTTATAAATGACATGTGGCAGGGGTATTTTTAGCTTCTGTTTTTTAGAAGCTGAAGAGTTTACCCCTCCTTTCTCCATATTACACTTCTCACATGGCAATCTCGGGTTCTGTGAATTTCACCTTCCTTGGGGCTGTTCGGTATGCAAATCACGTTCAACTCCCTCACCTTCTTGAGTTTTCCTTTGTTCCGTGGTTGAGGGTGTCAAGAAAAAAAGGTGGATGAGCAAAATAATTTATCTTTGGTTGTTTTTGTGGCCCGGGAGTCTTTGATTTGTAAGCAGTGCTTGTGGGTGTATTTGCGCTCCCTGGATGCTTTTTTTATTTGTGCAATGAATCCTGTTGGCGTTTGAGAAGAAAGAATTTCAGCAACAGTCCAACCCATTCCAAGGTGAGAGACAGACCCAGTGGTGGGGCCATCTCAAGACTCATAATAGGTCTTTTGGGACCCTCATCCCCAGGGCTGTTGGGTGTGATGTCCTGGGTTGTATGTTCAGATGAAAAAGTCAGCGCTTGACCTCATGCACAAAACAAGACACTTCTCTCCTTTGTTGCCTGCAGGAAAGAAGGAAGTCAATGAATTCTCATTAAATAAATAAACTTCAGAACCAAAGTGTGTGAGTGCTCCAAGTGCTTTTTCTTCTTACTGTAAATAGCCCGGACTTCCCCAGTGTGATCGTGTTGTAAACAATATCATTAACAAAAATACTAATAGCTCCCCACATGGCAGGCGCTGGTCCAAGTGTTCTACATGGACAAACTCTTGTCATCCTCCGATGATGGCCGGGTTTGTCATTTGACATTTGGGACTTGGTAATTCTTTCCTGCGTGAGGGTGTCCTGGGTATTGTGAGATGTTGACAATGTCTCTGGCCTCTACCCACTTACACCCCCTCCCAATATGACAACCGAAAATGTCTTCAGACATTGCCAACGGTCCCCTGGGGGGGCGGGTGTCACCCACTGATGAGAACCACTGGAGTGTTAGAGGGGTCAAGAAAAACAGCAGGACAACGGTAGGGAAAGGAGAAAAGGGAGGTGAGAAACCCACAGAGAGGAGAGGCGAGGTGTGGGCACAGACGGAGAAAGATATGGGCAGAGTCAGGGTTAGAAGACCTGGCCTTGGTTCTTGGCACCACGCCTGAATTGCCTGTGGGCACCCTGGGCAAGTTTTTCCTTCCCCATGACTTGGTTTTCTCACCTGTAAAAGGGGCATCTGCCATACAAGATTAGTTGAAAAGAGCAAAGACATGGCCTGTGGAGAGAGTGCAATGCAGATCCAAGGTGTTGTTAGTACTGCTACACAAGCTTGGGACATCTACACAGAGTCAGATCATAGGCAGCTGGGCTATGGAAAGGGATACTCTTGAATTTGCCGTCTACCTGTGAGAATGAGTAGTATAGCATTATGCCACTCATGTACAATCAGAGAATAACCTGATGATTAAGAGCACGTTTGGACAAGGTGCAAGGCAGAGCCCTGGCGAGGCTGGCCAGAGGCGAAAGAGCTCTGTGGCAGGGAGAATGGATGTGGGGTTGCCAGAGCTGCACGCTTCTGATCGCCCCTCCTCGTCCCCTTCTTCTCTCAGCAGAATTCAGCTACAGGATCTTGTCAAGTAGCTTGGAAAATGCAGCCCTGAAAATTATACTTGGCAAGTATGGGTCTCTGTTCACGCACTTCGGAGGACGAGACATAGAGCATTTCTTTATTTTCTTTAAGTCTATTTCAAGTCTGCCTCACTTGTTCTTGGGGCTCCCTGCACCCATCTCCAGGGTAGAGAAAGGTTCAGGGTCCTTGCATACCCTGAAGCCCTAGCCCTATGGTCATCTGTCCATATTGGTCATTTTGGAGACACATATTGTCCCAGCCAATTCAAGGTCTGCTGCTTCCTTCATGGCCCCTCTTGGTCAGACTGAGACCCTGTGACCATTCCCTTCAACGGGTATGACACCCTCCCACCCACCTGCAGCATGGCCAAGGCCCACAGTCTCAAGGAATTCCTTTGTGCCCGGGGGTCATCCCTCCGTCTCCCTTCCTGCATTCCTCAGGGGCACATGTGTGTCCTCTCCTGGTTTTCCAGGTCACGTGGCTGAATCATATCCACAAGCTACTTGTGCTTTAAAAACAAAGCCAGTGGTGAGACTGTTCTGCAGACCACTCCAGCTTTCACCCTCCTGCAAACGCCTTCTCTCCCTGCCCCCCACCCCCCCCCTCAGATAAGCAAGCACAGGACAGGCCTCGCTAGAATGGGGGACAGGAAATTGAATACACTGGGTGAAACCCAGACATTGCAATTTCAAAAAAATGGTCTCCTACATTTTATTTACCCAGGCCAAGTTTCTAAAGCATGCAGAGCTACCCAAGACTGGAGGAGCCAGGAGACAGACAGCGCTGGCACGTAGTAGGTGCTTAATGCACATTTGGTGAGTGAGAGGATGAATGGGGCTTTTTTTTTTGCTAAGTTCAAGGATCTGCAGCCTCATCTTCCACGTTCATGTCCTCAAATAGAAATTCACCCAGTGGGTTAGTGACTCCGGGAGATTGGGGTTTTGACATTCCCCCCCAGCCGCCTTCTTCATGTAACGAAGCGTCATTTTTGTTCCCTGCTCGATTGCTTGGTATTAGTTGGGAAACCTGCTCAGCCATGCCAGAGGGGCTTTTTCTTCTTTAATGTAGCTTCGGTGCTCTGATGTTTCCCCAACTCTTCAGGCCCCCTCCATCTTCCTGGTTGTCAAGGAAACAGTTTCCTGGACAACCTGTTGACTTACTTGGCTGCAGAGTTTGTATTATCCAGTGTAGGAAGCTGTAGTGGAGAATTTCTTTTTTTTTTTTTTAATGTCACCAAGGTAACCGTCAGCAGCCGCTTAATTATAGTTTTAGGTAAAGATGAATCCTCTTTTGCAAATGTTAGTGTATTTTTGGTTTGGGGGAGGGTGAAGAACCACCCAGAGATTAACAATCTCTAATTATATGCTTTCAGCTGTGGACAATTCAGTTTCATTTGCAACTAAACTTGGTTTCATTCAGGATTGATATTTTTTCTTCTAGAAAACAAATAAAATATTGAAAACCGAGAGGAAAAAGTGTGGTGGGTATGGCTGGCCTGTAGGCATTGCTGAATGATGTTGCTGGTGGAGGTGTTCTAAAAACATGCATTGTTTTGTCGCCCTGCGAGGTAATTCAGTGTAGCGGTCACACACCTGGACTCCGGAGCCAGATTGCCTGGGTTCAAATCCCAGCTCTGCAGCTCGCTAGCTGTTTGACCTCATTCAAGTGACTTAACCTCTCTGTGCTTTAGTTCCCACAGCTGCAAAATGGGGAGGTGGTAAGAAGGAGTTAATCTTCACTACAGGTGTGCTGTGAAGGTTAAAACATGTTTATTAGGTCCTTAGGAGAATCTCAGCATGGCATAAGTACTCTACAGTATTAGTTGTCATTCTAAACCATACTTTGCATTCAACTGGCTACCGAGGAGGAAAAGAGTACATTTTTAAAATTTTTTAACTAAAAGATCAAACTTTTAAGGAATTTTAAAGTAGCCTTTGAGCTGTGTGTAACTTGTCTTCCGTTTCCTCCTTGGCTGCACATTATTGATCAAACCCAGAATCCAAGTGGAGCCTTTGCAGTTAACACACGAGCTGGGAAGTGCCCTAGGAAGGGGCTCTTGGGTTTGGTCCAGGAGGCTCTGTGGGGGATGCTGGGTAATTGCAGGCCCTTTGGACCCTAAACGGTCACTGGATGTTCAAGTCCTCGGCCCTGCTCAGCCTCCTGCACCCCAGGCCCTCTCCCAGGCCTGGGGCAGTCAGGCTTCAGAACCACGATGCTGAGGACAGGTCGCACTGAGGGAGGGGATGGTCTCCCCGGTCATCCCCTGGACAGGTGAGCCTGGGATGATGATGGATGATGACCTAGTTCAGTCCAGAGCGGGACAGCAAAAGTCCAGCTCTGTGAGCTCGGGCCAGAGCTTCCCTATGCTCCCAAGATTCTGAAACTATAAAACCGAGGAGTTTCAATAAACCATCTCCAGTAGTTTTCCAAAGTTTAAAATACTGTGAATCTATAGGGGGAAAGCGAGTCACGGATCTGGCGTTCACACCCTGACTCCAAAGACTATACTTTCAGCCACGTACTAAACTCCGGCTCTGGTACTGCTGAAACCACGGACTCGGGCGCCAGGGTCCTGGGGTTAGAATCTGCCATTTCCTGAGTGGAGTGACCTGGGCAAGTGATGTGCCGGCCTGTGCCTCAGCTTCCTCACTGGCCAAATGGAGACACTAACAGAACCTACCTCTCGGGGTTGTTGGAACAAGAAATGAAAGAGACTCATCAAGTCCTCATCACGGTGTATCCCTCCAACAAATGTTAGGAGTGGTTCTAATTACTCGATTACACTGTAACACAATAACTGCTCGTGTTAGCTGGCTGGGTGGCAGAGTGATGCTGGCACAGTACGCAAACAGCCAGGTGTGTGCAAAGTGGTAGGGGTACATTTTCTCACTGAGTCCTTACCATCGTCATCAGGATGCTTCTCGTATTGTTCCTCCACAGGTTTCTGTAGCATTGACCTCGTTTTTTTTATAACTTAAATTGTGTAGGCAGGTTCTCTTCACATTTACAAACCTCCCATAAAGGCTCTCTTTTAAAAAACAAAAAAACAAACAAAAAAATGCACCTCCTTCCATTGAGATTCAGCTCATGGGTCAGCCCCCATTGGAACTGCTGCACGCAGACCGCGGGGAGCATTTGTTTTGCATGCTTTTCCCTCTTCCTGTGGATTATGCATACTTGATCATTTCAGTACCAAGACCTGAATAGCAATGAACATGTTGGTTGAGAGCAGCAGCAGCTAGAGCCGCTGAGTTTGGACATCCAATGCCATGTAGGCACCAGGATGTTGATTAATTAAGGTCCCCGAGGCTGCTTCTTAGGCCAGCAGCTACCGAGAGGGTGAGGAGCAAGCAGTTACAGCCCCCCTCTTTCTCCTCCCCCCAACGCCCCACCTTGTATTTTTTATTCATTACAGAGGTTCACGAAGAACAGCAGTCAGGAACACAAACGATATCCATGTGCTCACTCTCCCCTCCTGGGACCACAAAAGGTCCTTTCTGGGCATTGAAAATACGCCTCACCCATTCCCTACTCCCATTTTTTAAAAAGCCTCACTATGAGATTGAAAAGCACACATTCCACCAGGATGATTGAAGAAAAGTAATTATGTTTTATTAAATGCAAGAAAAGAAAAAAAAATTGTTCTTTGCAACACCCCTATGGCTTAGCAGAAATGAACTAGCAAAATGCTTAAATGGTTTTCCTGCCAGCGGAATGAATAGATGACTTCACTCTCTATTCGAGGTCCTGGCGGCAGAGCCTATGCTCAGCATGAATGGGGACCCTGAGGATTGGGGGTGGTTGGCCCCATCCTGGGATCCTTTGTGGGGGGACCTGGGTTCAGAAGGTGGGTGGTCTCTGTCTTTGAGCCAGCCACATAACCTTCCTCTATAAGATGAGGATAATGAGACCTGGTAATCGAAATTCCACGTTGCAAAGTACTGTGGTGCAGAGTGGACATAAGCTCGGGCCGGAGGGTCAAAGTGCTGGGTTTGGAGTCTTAGCTCTGTTGTTTATCAGCTGTGTGACCTTGGGCAAGTTCCTTCATCTCTCTGTGCCATTTCCCCATCTGAAAAAATGGGGGTGATAATGCTATATATCTACCTTATAGGTATAGCAAAATGAGTTAATATATATAAAGCAATGAGAACAGTGCCTCCCAGGCACTCCCTTAAGTGTCGGTCATTATTCTTCCATCTCTCTTCCCATCACCAATATCCAAATAAATGAAGTCAGCGAGGCTGGCTCAGTTTCATCACAGGACTGCTAAGTGGAAAAAACCCAGATTTAAACTCAGGCCTCTGGACTCTACATCTTGTTGGATTTTTCTTTACGCCCCATAGCTGCCTCCTGAAGGGTGGTGTTTATTTTTCAGAACTCCAATGCTGGTTATAGCTTGTTAACCAGACCCAAACACAAAGTCCTCCATGGTTAGCCGACCCCAGATTGAATGTTCAGAACCCACCTTTCTGGTCCTCTGCTTTTCTTTCTCCGAAAAATAGACTTTGTGATAACAACTGTGACAGGACATCGCTCAGGGCAGAAGGTCAGTTAAAAACAAAAGCCAAACCACGAGCTGCCGGGAGGGCAGAATCAACCAGGCCACTATTTACCGGGCCCTGGAAGGTCAGACGGTTTGCATCAGAGGTGAGCTCCCACCGTGAGCCTTCTAAGAAGAAGCGGGCTGCCCGTTTCCAGAGTGTCCAGCTTGCAAGGTGACCTCTTTTTTGACCCTGGAAAACGGACACAACTCAGACTTTCCAAAAAGGTGCTTTATCTTCTCAGCTAAATTAACCAAGTATGTCTGCTGGGTGTTTCTCTCCTTTGCCCAACTCAACAGAAGGCAGTGACCGCTTCTTTGAAACAGAATCACTGAGGGCCTCTCTGTGTTGTCTTTTTGAGTCTCAGGTTGGGGTCAAGGCCAAGGGCAACCGATGGAGTTGGAAATCCGCCCCCTTCCAGAAGCTGTGGGCTACAAAGAAGGGGAGGCAGCTGTGCCATTCGCCCTGAGAGTTACCTCTGTAACGGCTCCGTCCCAGGGAGCTTACTACAGATGGGCGAGTGGAGACGCTTTTCTTGGGCGGCACAAGGCAGTTTCCGCAGCACAGGAGACTAGGTCGTGGGGAAACACCGCAGCTGTTGGAAGGCTGTCCTCCTCCCCACTCTGCGTGGGGTGTTTGGGGTATGGATGATGGAAGTGAAGACAGAACCTGCATCTTGTTCTGTCAATATGTATTAATGAGATGCTGATGAGGAAACTGCTACCATTTATTGAGAGCTCCTTTTGTGTTAAGTGCTTTATTCATATAACAGTGTGGAGTGCTGCTAGGATATTGTTATTGGCTTCCTAATAGCCACCCTTTTCCTTCCTTGCGAAGTAAACCCAATTTTAGGCTATGTGGCAACGTACCCAGCTCTGGGTGAATCGCGACTGGTTTAAGGCTTACACTTTAAGCCCATCATAACAACCCTGTTTCTCATTTTTTTTCCATGAAAGCTTGCCTGTGAAGCTGTAGATGGCTGTCAGGCCCATTTTAGACCAATGAAGCCTGTGGGGATGTCTGCTCTGGTGGCTCAGGAGAAAGCTTTATTTTTCTCATCTAAAAGGAACAGAAATGGCTGGCATAGCCTTCTATCATGCCCCTTTGTGGTTTGCCTGCAAATGAGATGGCTGGAGCTGCAGCACTCATTTTGTAGCCATGAGAGAAAGGCCAAATGTCTTGTTAATTCAAAGTATGGTCTGAGAGCTAGACTGTTAGAAGTGCAGCATCTTAGACTCCACTCCAGACCTACTGAACCAAAACTTGCATTGTAGCAGGATCTCCAGGTGGTGTGTGTGCACCCAGAGTTTGAGAAGCCCTGTTAGAGCTGCAAAGAACTCTATCTTGATGTTGTTGATCTGTTACCGATAAGAACCAACCTCTGGGTTTTGTGTGATAGGCTTTCTGTTACTTGCAGCCAAAAGTGTGCTTAGCTGATAGAAGCAATTACAAGCTCAACGGCCTTATGTGAAGCACCTCCCGAATCCACCCAATAGCCCTATAAAGAAAGGACTGTTATTATCCTTATTTTACAGGTTAAGGAAACAATCTGAGAGAGAATACACTTTCCCAATGTCAGACAGCTGGTGAACTTGGAGAACCCAGGTCCGCCTGGCCCCTGAACCTTGGCACTGAAGCGTGGTGCTGTCTCCCCTTTTCAGCTGTCGCTCTGATTGGGGCACCGCCTGTGAGCCAGCTGCAAAGGGCCATCACTGCCACTCACACGGCCTATCTGTCTCCCCCTCGCCCTCCCCCTGAGCACAGGTCTCTGCTCAGCTGTACGCCCTATGTCTTGCTTTGTAGCCCTGGACACTCTCTTCACTCATCATCCTTCCTTTCAGCTGTTGCATCCCACGAGCTTCCCCGCGATGTTTCATTGGCTTCAGAGTTCAGAGGAGAGTCCAGCCTCCCTCTGGTTACCCTCAAACAGGCATAGAAGCCCTTTTCAGACACATTAAAAATCAGAGTCCAGGGCCATAATGCTCAGAGGGTTTGATGCAGCAGGTCTGCGGCGCGGCCCCAGAAATCGCCTTGCTCAGTGAGGGCTCCCCAGGTGCCTCTGAGGGTCACACGTGGAAGGGTGCCCATCGGAGCTGGGAGTGTTTGGCAGAGCGCTGAGGGCAACTGATGAAATGTCATTCCGCCTTCTTTCTCACATTTGTCACAGTCACTTGATTAATGTTTTCTTTGGGTGGTTGCAGCCCGCTTGGTGTTGGCTGCATAACAACCTATCAAAATGCTCTGTGAGTGCAGTTTTTTTTTTTTAGGGGAGAAAACAAATACCTGGTGTGGTCCCCAATCCAGGCAGCTGGAGTTGGTGGGCCAACATTTGGAGATGGAGACAGCTGGGACTCACCTGGGTTGGATGCAGAATGGGAGGCCCGTTCTGATGCGTGGCTTCAGATGATCAAGAAGTGAGGCCAGGAACTTGGGAAATTGGGAGCAAAGAGTCTTGGGGTCTGTGTCAGGCAGAATGGCCCTGCAAAGGTGTTCACGCCCTAATCCCTGGAACCTGTCACTAAGGTATGTCACCTGGCAAAGGGAACTTTGCAGATGTTGTTAAGGTTATAGACCTTAAAATAGGGAGATGATCCTAGATTATCCAGGTGGGCCCAATCTAATCACACGAGCCCCCTTAAAAGCAGAGAAATTTCTCCAGCTGGAGTCAGCAAGTTAGGGGCAGAAGATGAAGTCAGTGAGGTTAGAGGTGTGAGAAGGACTTGAGCCGCCATTGTCCGAAGGGGCCCCGTGGAGAAGGAATGCAGGTAGCTGTTACGAGCGAATCCCAGTCCTGGATGACAGACATACAGACAGGAATAGGGACCTCAGCCCTACCATTGCAAGGAACTGAATTCAGCCAGCAACCCGAATGAACTTGGAAGTGGATTCTTCCCCAGAGCCTGCAGTAAGAACGCAGCCCTGCTGACACCTTGATTTTGGCCTTGGGAGCCCCTCAACCAGGGACTCAGTCCAGCTCACCTAGACGTCTGACCTATAAAAACTGTGAGTTAATAACTCTGTGACTTTAGGACTCTGCATTAGTGGCATTGGTTACGGTGGCTGCAGAAAACGAACACGGGGTCCCATTTCTGAATCCGAGAGAAGACCTTTGCTTGACATCTCCTCATTTGAACCTTGTCCCCCGCTGACCTTCCAGCCTCACCTTTCCAAGTGGACGCTTAAGGAATGACGCCATAATGCACAGACGTCCCACCTGCAACTCACATACTACCTTGGATTGTTATAATATCATTTTCTGCAGCTGTGTCATCCTTGCTTACGCCCCCGCTCCAGGTAACATTTTAGTGTATTTCCTTTCGGTTATCTTTCTAGGCAATGTGTTCACACAGTGCAGATGTATGAAACGTACAAACGTGTCCCCTGCTTTGCTCCCCTACATGACATGTTCTCGCACAGCTGAAAGCTTTTTCATTAACCTCATTTTTAATTTACTTGTTCAGTCTCCAATTCTCGGACTTCAATTTATTTTCCTCCCTCTCACCCCCAGTTGTGAATCATTTAATTTTTTTTTACATAAAAATATCCCCAGCATTTTATATTCTTACCACAGATTCCTAGAAGAGGAGTTATTAGACCTAAAGGCACAAACTTTTCTGAGGCTCTCGATACAAATGCTATATTGTATTGGCTACCATCCTGATATTGGCTACCATCTAAGCAGTTTAATTTCTCACTCCCTAAGAGTGGGTGGCACCATCTCGTCTCTTTTTGTCGTCTCCACTGAGTCTGCCCTGTGGAGCTGGGCACACAGTGGGTGTTCCATCAGCACCGGCAGCTCCATCTTGTTCTTTAATCATTGTCCTGGACTCATCAAAACCTATGACCTTTAGACAGAAAGGGGGGTGTGTGTGTCTGGGAAGCGGTGTGTCCCTCACCTCATCTTGGAGATGCACTCTGCCCATTGGTTCTTGTTGGAGACGTGAATCTTAGCCTATAGCCTTCAGGTGTGCGCTAACTATGGCCTTTTACTGTTGTTACGGTGCATCTTTAACTCACTCACACCTTCTCTGAGCTGCTGTCCCATCGGGCTGGTGGGGAATTCAGTCTCCATCATCCTTGGGCTTTTCTTTACCTGGTGCTGAACAGAGTGTTAGGTAGCAACAGTGTGTGTGTGTGTGTGTGTGTGTGTGTGTGTGTGTGTGTGTGTGTGTGTGTGTATGGGGAGCACTCCCAATTATCAGTTATCATCTGAGAGATCCCTCCCTTTGGAAGTTCTGCTGCCTCTGGAGAATGGAATTCTTTGCTGGGATCCTTCTTCTCTGGGGTCTTGTCATATACCTGGTAGGGGCAAGATTCAGTGTCTGGTGAGAGCTGTTAGTTCACAGATGGCTGTTTTCTTGCTGTGTCCTCACTTGGCAGAAGGGGTAAGAGGGCTCCCCGGGGCCTCTTTGATAAGGGCACTAATCCCATTCATGAGGGCTCCACCCTCACAACCTAATCACCTCCCAAAGGTGATTACCATCATCTTGGGGATTAGGATTGAACATGAATTTTGGGAGACAAAAATATTCAGCCCACAACACCTTCGAAACCCATCTCCCTTTCTCTGCTGCTATAGTACACACCTCACATTCCCATGCTGCTTTTATGAGACTTACTACAGGTTTGTGGCTGCTTTCCTTCCCACCTTGCAATAACCCCTACCTCCCAGGGCCAGGAAGCCCAAATGGGTCTCCATGTCTTTAGGGAACAGGACCCAGGAAAATGTTGGAATGGAAAAACAAACAAACAAAAAAAACCAGAACACCAATTAATTTTTCAAGAAAAATGATTCTATCCTTCTCCATAAAGGCTCTGAGAAGTCCTGCAATAAAGAAACTTGCCTAACTTCCTTTAACCCAGTTTTTCCAAGCTTATTTTACCAGGAGGCCTTGCCTCATGACACCTCATCATTTTCTTTTCTTCAGAGTTGTGTCAAATACACTGGAAAATATTGGTTTGGCTCAATTCTTGTAGGAGTAGATAAACGAGGAGACTGATGCCAGAGAGAGAAAGTTTTTCACACCATGTTCCTTACTCATCATCCACCCCCCAATCTATGAGGCAGTACTTAAATGTCTATCATGTGAGAGAGACGTTCCTAGAAAGCATGCAATAAATCAAGCTTTTTTTTTTTTTTTAGGCAAGCCACGTTTTTGTTCAGACTCAACTGTTTGAAGGGGTCCCATTTAAATTCTGTTTATATAGCAATGGTTCCAGCTTCCACCCCCAGCTATCCTTTGTGTATCTGGATCTCATATTTCCGCTTTTACATCAGCCGGGCTGTGAAGTGTCACAGAGGAGTTGAGAATCCACCCTAGAATCAGGGACCTGTCATCGCCCAGGCTCAGAGTGTGGCTTCTCTCTCTGAAAACCCAAGCGGTGGCCGCCCCATTGCTTGCACAGCGGGGGTTCGTCTGCAGGACTCAGAAACTGATCTCAAGATGGGAATCGCTGATACTGTTCAAGGAGGCAGAAAGTGACAGATCAAGAAATACCTGTCTGAGGCTCTCTGAGAGGAGCTTTGGCAGTGGGGAGGAAGGAACGAAAGTAGCCTTTATTGAGAATGTCCCAAGCCAGACAGTGTGCTGGATGTTTATTTTTAAAATTCTATTTGCTCTTTAAATAAGTAACACATGCCCAGGGCACAAAATCCAGGCAAAAAAAATGTAAACGTGGACTGTCTCCCTCCCGTGTCTATGTCCAGCTGGGCTTGTACCCTCCCAGGAGGTGACCATCATGATATCTTGTGCCCCTCTACCGACATCTTATACATATAAGCATATATGCAAATAAGGTGAACACAGAAGTAAGCTTACTATACAGGCTGTTCTGCACCCTGACTTTTTCACCTGGAGATGGTTCTGTGTCCATTTAGGGCTGACTTGCTCTTTGTACCTGCTGCATACATTTCACTGGATGGATGTGCCATGATGTAGATCATTGATTCCCTATGACTAGACTTCTAAATTGTGTCTAATTTTTTTATGCTACGTCAGTGGTTCTCAACTGGGGGTGATCTTGCACCTGGCCTCCCCCAGGGGACATTTGGCAATATTTGGGGAGATTTTTGGTTGTTAAAACTGGGGTGTGTGTGTGTGTGTGGGGGGGTGTGCTATGGGCTTTTAGTAGGTAGAGGCCAGGAATTCCAGTAAGCATCTTGTGATGCACAGAGCAGCCACCTGCAGGGAACATTGATCCAGCCCAGGGTGTCAGCAGTGCTGAGGCTGAGAAGTTCTGTGCTGAGTGTTATCTCCAGCGAGCTGTAGGATAGGCGTGGGGAGTCGGGAGAGAGTGAAGTGTCAAGTCCAAAGGTAGAGGACTGGAGAGAATGCTCATGCCAGGAGAATGCCTCCCTTTTCAGAGAGGAGGGGCAGGCGCCCAAGTTTATACCCCCTCAGCGTCTCCAGGAGACACGTTTGGAAGAAGCTAACACCTTGGGTGGGGGAGGGTTCCATTCATCCCTCTTGAGCTGTTTCTTCCCTAGATTCTGCCTGGGAGCTCCAGTAGAGCGGGTAGGGGTTGCAATTATCCTCAGCAAACCCAACGCAGTCATTAAATGGAATCGCGAAGCTTTTAATTACTAGTATATTAGCATATTATGAATGGGGAAGTAGCGCTTCGTATATAATAGCAGAGGCATCGGGAAGACGTGTCTATTTTTTTTTTACCACTAATTAGGAGAATATTATGGAATAGTTAGAGAATTAGCTGTACTTTAGTACATCTTTATAAGGAAGACAATTGGATGAAGATTGTTTCTTCCTTCCCACATCACAATATTTGCGAGCAGATGGCGTTGTTCTGGCTGAGGGAGTGTGTGGTATCAACACAAGCCACCTCCTCCCTCACAAGGATTTAATACATTAATTGGCCTCCTCGTTGCAGGCTATTATGATTATTTACATCTGTGCAGCGCTTGATGGTTTTCAAACACGCCCATGAGCACTGTCATGTGAGTTCTGTGGGATGGCCCGGGTGTCATTAGCCCCCTTTTTACGGGCAATAAAACAGCTAGGAGAGACTTATGTGACTTGACAAAGGACAGCAGCTCAAAACAGGGGCAGCCAGGATGTGAACGTAGGGCCCCGCCACTGAGATCCCTACTTCTGGAGTCGTCTTCTTTCTCTCTCTAACCTGGATGGTCCGGTGCCTTCCCGGTGGAGGCGTGCAAAGCGTTCCACTGGGGAAGGGACATCATGAAGCAAGAAGCAAACCTTTGTGGTCAAGGAGACCTGGGTTCAAATTCCAGCTCTGTCATTTCCACCTGATTGACTTTGGGCAAGTGTGTTCATGTCTTTGAACCTCAGTTTCCTCATCTGTGAAAGAAGGACCATGACTCTTATCTCGTGGGGCTACTGTGAGGATTCAAAGAAATGATGCTTGCGTGGCGCCCAGGACGAGGTTGATTGCTGCTATCAGTATCACTCCTGCCTGAATCGGCGGGTTCCTCACGCTCTTTTGACTGTACCTTGGGCCTCACATGTGCCCACACACTGGTCCCAAGCACTGTGGCTTCCTCGGCCATGGGTTTTGGTTCCTCTTCTGGGCTTCTGCTCTCCTCCAAGCCCTGCTGGTCCCACCCATGCTGAGGAGTATGTCCCTTTGGTCCCCCCGGTCACCAGAGTTGTTTTGTCCTCTTGGTAACCAGCAGCTAAGGGGCGATGGGTCCTGCCCTTGGGGGTAGGCTTCAGTCAGGGATCACCACAGTGGGCTGCTGGGCCCCGATGCGGCCCTGTGCTCAGGGAGATGGCTCTCATTACATCCAGAGCCTGTTCCTCCTCAGGGTGAGCACACACGGTCAAGGTCACCGGACGAAGGTGGGGTCCAGTTCTAGACCTCACACTGGGCCAAGAATCACTCTTTCCCTTCAAGTCCCAGGCTCAGTTGTGAGTTAGAGTCTGTTCTCGAGATAACTCTCAGGAGCCTATACTGGGTGATGGTGGCGCTGGTCTATTTAGCATCTGTTCCCTTTTATTTTGGTAAAACCTTAGTTTTACTTTGGAGAACTACCTGTTCTCCACTCTTAGTTTCTGAGGTTCAAGAAGGGCTGACTCCAGGGCCGGCCGAGTGGCGCGATGGTTAAGAACTCACTTGGGATGCCAGAAGGCCCCGGTTCGGATCCCACATATGAGGGCCAGTGACACTGCCCTC
>NW_017731404.1:2260776-2270661 GCF_001890085.2 Hipposideros armiger
AAAAAAAAAAAAAAAAAAGAAGGGCTGACTCCAGACCCTTGATGCCAGGAGAGAACATGTGACGGGATTGGCATGTGACCAAGTCAGGCCAATCAGAGCTCATCCCAAGACTTCCTCAGGAATTACTGGAAAAAAGGTGGTCTTTCTGCTGTGGTTGCCCAGCTGGTAGGTGTACACCTGGGATTGTAGAGGTTATTTGGCAAGGACATGGGGATGCCTTCTGAGAATGTAGCCAACACAAAGGATGACAGAGACCAAAGGTGGTCAAATTCTTGATTCTATTACAAGCGCCCGGATTCATCTGTGCCTAAAGATGGCCAGTTTGAGTTTCCATCATTTGCAACCAGATGAGTCCTGACTAATTCAGGGTTCCATGGCAGCTCCTGGCATTTATGCTTCTCTCAACCCTCCCCCTCGAGTCCACCAGAAGTGCCAAAATTTGCCTGAATTTCAATTAATGGGCTGACTTCAAGTTCTTTTCACAGGCATCTAAGAAAACAGACACCTTTAAGAGAGGGATGGAGAGAGAGGGGAAAGAAAAAGTATTTCCTAATTTTCCGTGCTGAATCTCCATGCTTGTCCAGCCTAGTCAAGACACCATCTTACATTTTATTACACTCCTTTCCCCCATTTATTTCCCAAGACCATGTTTGAAACTGTCCATTTTCAAGAGGAAAGGACATAGAATATTTTTGCATCATGGCTGCCCATTTGTAACCCAGCAGATATTTAATTAAAATTCTTATTACCTCCTAAAGTTAGCATAGAAATTCATTTATTGTGGCAGAGGAAGGGCCCATGTTTGACACGCCCCTTTTGTGCCCCAGGTGACAATCCTATCTTTAGCCAAATCGCAGCTTTTTCTCTTAGCATCTCTGAATAGTATGGGTGACGAGTTTATAGCCCTAAACTACAGCTTAGACACACCTTACCTTATAGCATGTCTCTGGAAACTCCCCCACTCAGCCCCAAGCATGTCTCCTTCTTTGCTTCATGTGCCCTGCCCTGAGTCTTCTCTCAGCACCAGTGATACCTGATACTATGATTTGTTTACCTGTTTGTCTCCCTTGCTAAGTCCCTGGAGGACAGCGAATCTATCTTCTTCATACTTAGAATGTATGATAAGTATTTTGGTCTGGTGTTTATTCATGGCTCTCTTCCCACAGCTTAGAACAGTGCTTGGTACTAGTGGATGCTCAGTAAATAACACATGGAATACATTTCTGTACCCCACACGTGCTGCAGAGGGCTTAGCTCAGCAGAGGGACACAGGACCTGTAAGAAGGAAGGAATGGGGAAAGTTGCTTTTAGTGCTTGTTATTCTCAAGGCTCAACCAGTGTGGGCTCGTCCCGCTCCTCCCATCCAATCAGACACACCAGCTGCCTTATTGTTCACCCATTCATTTCATGTATCCCGCACAGACTGATTTGGTGCCTGTGCTGTGTCAGGTGTAAATGGAGCCACTGAGTCTTGACCACAGAGCTGGGAGAAAGGCATATTGCTCCCAATTCACAGATGTGGAACCTAAGACTGCGAGGTGAAAGAGCCGGAGATCACCGAGTTTAAGAGGTCGAACTTGAATGAACCCTCTCTGCTTTTTCTCCAATTGTCTTACAGATGCATCTTATCTACCAGCTTTTATAGCAGTTTCTGGAAAAGCAGCATTGGTGTCTTACAATTTGAGGGAAGGGCTTGGTGAGGCACCCACTAGGCTCTCAGTAAACAGACAGCTAACACTTTGTTGCATGTATTGCTCTGGTGTTTTTTTCTTGCAAGGGGGACCCAGTCATCTCACCTTTACTGGGAGACATAAATTCCTCTGTTTCCTGCCGATTTAATTCTGAACCTTCTGGGCCCTTTGCAAACACCGTTAGCTATCCCTGACTGCAGCATGGACAGAGTGGCTGATGCCAAAGAGACAAGGGGGCTTGTGACGCTACCTGGAATGAAGTCACTTTTAACAGAGTTAATGTGAATGCAACATATCGACATTGCACGTCCATAACTGTATATGACAGTGCTAAATAATTCAGAGAAGAAGCTGGCAGCTCAGAGCCTTTTTATAGTAAATAATTCAAGTCCTCTTTACATTTCCCCACCAGGAGATAAGTATATCTGCCTGTGGTGGAGAGAGACGCAGGAGCAGGAGAATAAAGAACGTAAGGGCCGCTGCATGTTTGCGCAGGGCAATGGGCCGTGCAGTTCGCATTTGCCCTTTGATTTAGGGCACAGCAATTCACACTTTCAGCAGACTGGCTCTTGTTATATATTTTAAAGAGCGGGGGAAATGAGAAAACAATTTCTCCACCTATTTACTCCGATTAGAGGCTAGCAAGTGTGCCGTGTGCCTGAGAGCTCTGAGTGTCTTGAGCATCCTGATACGAGGTCTGTCAAATAAGTTCATGAACTCATCCTAGAAAAAGTGCTACACACCTCATTGCTGAATATCACTACGGTCACCTTCGAAGTGCTCCCCTTGGGAAGCTATGCACCGATGCCAGCGCCTAGTCCACCCTTCAAAGCAATTTAGGAACTCTTTTTCTAGAATGGCCATCAGAGCTGTTGTCTTATTACCCTTGATGTCCTGAATGTCATAAAAATGTCTTCTTTTCAATATTCCCTTTATCTTCTGGTAAAGAAAGAAGTCATTGGGAGCCAGTTCAGGTGAGTAGGGAGGGTGTTTCAATACAGTGATTTGTTTACTGACTAAAAACTCCCTCACAGACAGTGTTGTGTAAGCTGGTGCATTGTGATGCAAGAGCCATGAACTGTTGGCGAAAAGTTCAGGTCGTCTAACTTTTTCACATAGCCTTTTCAGCACTTTCAAATAACAAACTTGGTTAGCTGTTTGTCCCGTTGGCACAAATTCATATTGAATAATCCCTGTGATATCAAAAAAGGTTAGCAACATTGTTGCAACAAGTTCACGAACTTAATTGTCAGAGCTCGTATGTCACTTGGTAATCTGGGTTCTACCTCACTAATTACACAACCCTGGTACGTGATGAAACCTTTCTGTGCCTCAGTTTCCTCATCCATATAATGGGGGTCATGAGGACCAAAGGGGAGTATGCATGTAAATGGCTTAGCACAGAGTTGGGCACGTGGCAATTGCTTTATAAGTAGGACCCATTGCCCATGTAGGTCAAACACCTCCCTTAACTAAGGGACGCACTGAGACTCAGAGAGGGAGGTGATAAGGCCAAGGCACACAGCTATAACTAGCAGAAGAGGGGCGGAGCAGAGGTCAAGTCCTCCATTTTCCATCTAAGTAAATTTATGGCAGAAGGGGATGACAGTGTGCCACAGGGGGGCTGGGATGGAGCCAAGAGATCTTGTGTAGCTAAATAATTCTTTGGAGTGTTAAGTTTTGTCATATAGAGTTTGCATTTCTGTTTTTGTATCAAATAGCATTCATTCCTTTTACTGAGCACATTATTTATTTAATCCCGACTAGGTACCTGGCACTGGGAGCAAGACAGATCAGATTCTCACTCACAAAGAGACAATCAGTAAGTAAACCAATTGACAGATTATTTTAGATTGTGTTGATTAAAAAAGGGAACCCTCACATAGGGTAAGGGGCTCGAGAGTGGCTGGCAGCAGCTTCTACTGGCGGCCTGAGGTCAGGGAAGGCTTCTGTGAGGAGGTGACATTTGAGCAGGTCAGGAATTATGTGAGCAGGAGCTGGACATGCAGTGAGCTGGGTATGACAGCAGCAGGGTCAGCATGTGCAAAGGCCCTGGGGTGGGGCAAATTCAATTACTTAACTTTTTTTCTTAAAATTGGGAATCATTTTCATAGTTGTATTCGTTTTCTGTGGCTGCTGTAACAGATTACTACAAACTGGGTGGCCTAAAACAATAGAAATGTATTCTCTCATAAACTGGAGGCCAGAGTTTGAAACTGAGGCTTCTTCAGGGCCACACTCCCTCTGGCAGCTCAAGGAGAGAATCTGCTCTTCGCCTCTTTGTTCTTTGCCCCTTCCAGCTCTGGTGGCTGCCAGCATTCCTTGACTTGCAGCTGCTTCACTGCCCTCTCTGTCTCCATCCTTACATCACCTCCTGTGCCATCTGTCAAACCTCCCTATGCCTCCCTCTTGTAAGTGGGTTTTTAAGAGTGGTTTTGTCATTGGATTTAGAGCCCACCCAGATAATTCAGAATAAGCTCTCCTCTAAAAGCCCTTAAATCAATCACATCTTTTCCCATATGAGGTAATAGTCACAGGTTCTAGGAACTAGGACGTGGACATATCTTTTTGGGTGGGAGACTCCACCATCCAGCCCACTGCAACTGTTGCGGAAGACGTGCCAAGTTCTAGACACTAAAAGCAACAATAGAGGCAAAACTCCGCCTCTGTTTTGAGATGAGCTAAAAAAAAAACACAATTTCCAGTGGTGTTGGGTATTTCTAACTACTTTGGCGTTTAAATATGCAGCCTGAGCTCCAAATACACTGCTGGACACTGCAGGGCAGATTCAACGAGAGACTTGAACTCTAAGTCCTCCCAGCCTGTGCTTCCTCCGGCCCTGTTTGTAATGACTGAGGCCTTATGATGTGCAGATTCCATGCCTTGGGGAGCTCGTCACAGTGCAGGTTCTGGGCTCCTTGTTCAGGAATTTTCCCTTAGGAAGTCCGGTCCAGGCCTAGGAATCTGCATTTTAACAAGCACACCAGGTGAATCAGACGCAGGCACTCTGAGAACCACACTTGGAGACATGCTGATGGAAGGGGATGGGGCACTCATGTTTAATGACTGGACAGTCATAGTGGAAAAAGTGTCCAGCCTCCCTGTCCATTGGGTGCAGACACGTTTGCAAGAACATATCCATTTGCGAGAAGGCTCAGGCTGCCTGGAATGCTTTGCCCATGGAGACTGTCCAGCTGGTGGAATGGAGCCTACGTGGCTTCCTGAGGCTGGAGAGAGCTTTGGGGGCTATGACCCAGAGACTAGGGTCCAGTGCTGCTCAGGCTCTTGTCTCAGTGCACCAGCCCTGAGATTTGGGCAGGTCACTCCTTCCTTTGAGCCTCAATTTCCCCGCCTGTGAGCAGGCTCGCCAGGCTGCACGATCCACCTCACAAACTGACCTTGAAGAGTCAGTTTCGTTGTTTGGAAGTTACAAACCCCAAGTGTGTCCTGACTTTTCTACTCTCTGAGGGCTGAGTGGGTGTTTCTCAAAGGCTGTGGCACTGGTGGTGTGTCAGGGGTCCATAAGACACCCCTAGGATGGAAGGCTCATGAGGAGGACTCACCGGGCCCAGTACAGCCTCTTCCTCAAAGCTGTGATTTATTACAGGGAAAGGACACACAGCAAAACCAGCAAAGGGAATAGGCAGTGGGGTGACGTCCAGAGGAAACCAGGTGTACGCCTCCCGGGGAATCACACAGGACTTGAATTCCCCCAGCTATGGGTTGTGACAACACATGTGAAATGTTTGTGACCAACCAGAGAAGCTCATTAGAGATTCAGTGCCCAGGATTAGTCCTGGGGCCTGGCCACCGAGGTGGCCTCTGCCTGGCATGTACCAAAATTTCAGACTTCCAGAAGGAAAGCAGGTGGCCAGCACAAACTCTGTTGTTTGTACAAATGCCTTAGGCACAGTGAGCCACCACTACCAGTAAAAGGTGGGTGGGACCCCTGCTGTAATCTTAAGTTCCCGAATGCTAGCAGAGGGCCAAAGGTGAAAGCAGTCCTTTCAAAAGAGAGCAGCCAGGCCTGCTGCTGAACCCTCTTTTGCCCAGGTGGTACAATGTGTGGTTATCTCTTTTTCTTTCTTTGACATTTGGGTGTTCCAAACCCCTTTCCGTGCCTGGGGAACCTCCCATCTTTCGAGACAAAAATCTACCTCTCATGATAGAAGCTGAAAATATCAAACACTCCTTTACACTGTGACCTCTGCGGTTAGGGGACAGTCACATGACTACAGTTGTGCCAATCAGATGAACCCATCCAGATTTTGAATTGGAAGCTAGTGACACAGAGAAGAAGCCGGGGCCACATTTGCAATGAGGGGGTGGCAGCAGCTATATCCAATTTCTAGGGGCGGCAATGGCTATAGTTCCATTGTCAGGAGCCAATGTCCAGTGACGATGGTGGTGGTGACACGTTCTAGCGTGGTCCTTCTGGAATGGCCCCTGGACCAGTTCTGCAGGATGCACTGGGCACTGTGGCCCCAGCCTGGTCCTCCCAGTTGGTGGGCTCCCCAATAACTCCTTAGCAGAGTCTTGTGTTTACTTATGTCGGGCAGGGCTGGGTTTGTTTCTTAGGAAGGAAGGTAATTTTATACCTTCCTTGTGTTTATAGATGTTGCTAAACAAAGTCAAGTGACAGAGTGGCATGTTCCCTTTTCCATTCTCTTTCAGTCTTTCTGGATATTTGGGAGAAAGTCTCTGTTTGCTTTTACTGTTCTTAGTTTCTTTGTCCTCTTTCCAATGCTTGCAGGTCTCCCTTTCATATTATTTTTTCAGCTTTAATGATCTATAAGACATAAAATTGTATGATATTGAAAGTGTACATCATAACAATTTGATATGTGTATACATCATGAAAAGATTCCTTCCACACGACTCTCTTTTATTAGACAAAGGACAGGCCTGAGGCCGGTATCAATATCTAGCAAAAATTTAATAATATGAATATTGCAAAGTGTGTATTTCATGGTTACCTTCTATTTATGGCAACTGCTATGTGGTAATGATAGAATGTGTCCTTTAAAAATAAGATCAGTTGTATAATATTGTATGTCAACTATAAGTGAATATATCTATATAGATATAGATATAGATAGATAGATAGTCATGGGACGTGGAGTATAGTGTGGGAGTGGAGTCAAGGGAATTGTAATAGATATGTATGATGTTGGGGGGAAGTGGGACGGCGGATTGGGGGAGGGGGGTTGTCACTTTGAGGGGTAAAAAGTATAACTATTGCACTGTGTTGTACAGCTGAAACTAATTCTAAAAAAATGTTTATTTCATAATAAAAAATAATTAAAAGAAAAAAAAGTTAAAAAAAAGATCATTTAAGAAAAAACTTATAATCCAATTCATGAAAGATTAATAAATAATATATATTATGAACATGGTTCTTGGATGAGAGAACTTGAGGGAACAGTGTGGCTGGGACTCAAATTTGGCCTTTTGGGGTCCACAGAAGGTGGCACAGGGATTGTCAGAAAGGGTAGCGAAGCTTCTGGAAACCTGAGAGTTGAGGGGCGGGGCTGTGCCTTTCCCAGCCTCTGTGCCTGGGAGCTGGAAGCCAGGAGTCTCTCATCCCCAGCAGGGGGAGATGTAGCAGCTGCCCGCTCCTTCCCAGCGTGGCATCCCTGGCCTGGGGACAAGAGTGACTCTTCTGGGCTGACCAAGCCCTAGGGCTGGACCTAGCTCAGTTCTCGGAGGGATCGCCGTCAAAATTGGAAGGGACAGTGGGTGTCGTGCAGTCCACCTCCCTCACTGCAGAGATGGGGTGAGAGGGTTCTGTGGTTCTGGCAGTGACTGGGGCCGGGGCTCTGGACCTTTGGTCACGCTGTCCTCAGCAGCCCCTGCCTTGTTTTGGGTCGAGTGACGGGGCCAGCAGGGGCTGACCAGGCCTGGTGGCTCCGCCTCCCTCTCTAGCTCCCCAAGCTCCAGGCACATCAGCCTCCTCCCTGTCCCCACAACTCAGCAAACATGCGCCAGCTTTAGGGACTCAGCACTGGCTCTCCTGCCCGCCCACCTCCCACCCTGCCTGCTGAACGGCGCCTGCTGTCCCCTTGTTAGGAAGGCTTGCGTGACACCACTAGCCGGGGTCACCTGTCACTCGCCAGCCCACACTTTAGTTTACTCTCCTCATAACACTTCTCATGGTCTGAAATTGGGGTTCTGTTTAGTGTCGGTCTCCCCATTAGAATGTGAGCTCCCTGAGGGCAGGGCCAGGGCAACAACATGATTTGTGGGGCCCAGTGCAAAATGAAAATTGGGGTGTGCGTCCAAAACTGACTAAAAATATCAAGATGGCCTCAACAGAGCATCAAACAGAATATAAGCCCGGGGCCCCGAACTACCATACAGCCTGCGTGCGCTGGAAACCAGCCCGGCCAGGGAACTGTCTTGTTCACCTTTGTCCCCCAGGGCCTGGAACAAGCCTGACACACAGTAGGCCTCCAATAAGTATTTGTTGGCTGATATAGAGAGGAACGAATGAGGCTGTATGACTCCAGGGCTGAGGGCTGTAGCTGCTATTTCATCTGCAACATGGAAATAAAATATCAGGGTTGCCAAAACACTGTACACATATTAAGAGCTGTTATCTATGTATTACTTTTCGAAGTTGAATAGAATTACGGTAGCAATGTGTAGTAGGACGTTTGCTCAAAAGATGGCATTCATCAAATGAATGCTATTGTCACTCACTGTATTACAATTTTAATACAGTGTTTTCCTTTCTTAAACTGTGTATACATTTTTTTTGCCACCCCCTCTGTACTAACTCTTTATTACTGAGATTAATTTAGTTAAAATTTAAAGGCAGGGTCAGAGTGGGAGGGTCCTGGAGGCCGGACAAGGGTGGGAGGTTTATCCTAAGAGCAATTCTAAGAGACTCTGGAGGCTGTGACAAGTTGGGGTCACACTGTAAAATATCACCAGGCAGCTGTGGGCAGCACAGTGTAAATTTGGGGATGAGAATAGATGCAGGTATTGGGGTGAGGTGACCTCAGCAGCAGTCCCGAGCACCACGGTGGCAGAGAGATGGAGAGAAGTGGAGACTGCTGGTTTAAATCCACGTAGGGTCAGCCCCTATGTCACTGTCTTACTCGCCACAAATGCAGTGGGGTAGGTTTAAAGGTGTCAGTGAAATCTTAGTTAGCTTAGCTTCTACGTGGTGGTGTAGGTTCTAACCGCACAGGTTTCAGCTTGCCCCGGCTTTGCCACATACACACACGTCCCGTTCTAGGTTCCAGCCCTTCCTTTAATCCTGAGGGATGGAAGAGATGGTTTATGCTGAGAGTACTACACACCCCATAAAAGTTAAGTGTATTTATATATAACAGGCTGGCCTGGAAAACCCACAGCGGAGTCGTTATGGGAAGAAATGTAGCCCTTGGAAGAAACCTCTCAGAAGCAGTGACACGTAGCCAAGGACTCAGATTGGAGGGAAGGTGTCCCCTCCATGGCACCCAGCACATTACAGGTGGAGTTGAGTTTCTTGCAACTCACAGGGGCTCTGGGGCATGAGGTGAAATGGGTATTTCAGACGGAGCTTATGTGCTGAGATAAGGTGAGTGGGGATAACCCCTAACCCACAGAGCACCTCGCCCAGCAAAGAGAGTGATTTTTGGGGGGATCACCAAACACAAAGTGAGAAAAAATAATAACAGGAAATACCTCTAGAGTGGATTTTCTATACCCAGCTCCAGTCCAAAGCACTTACATATATTCACTCATTTAATTCTGACAGCAGCCCTGTGTGGTGGATATAAATATGATTTCAGGCCCAGAGAGTCTGATAATTCACCCAAGGTCATGGGCCAGAAGGCCAAAATCCAGGGTTCAGGCTCAGGTATCCGGCTCCAAGAGCTTTGACTGTCATGCAAGGTCAGGGACAAGGGACGCCCCTGCCTGGCATTCCAGTGGCCTTGGCAACGTGCGTGTGCCCAGAGCACACCTTATCTTTGAGAAGTGATACCCAGAACCTTAGTGGCAGGACCTACTAGCAGGACTCAATGTGAATGACCGCATTTGATTCTCATGCCTACCCTTTGCAGCAAGGCCTGGGATGTCCCCATTCTTCAGATGAGGAAACAGAGGCATAGAGCATTTATGTACCTTGTCCAAAGCCCCACAGTTACTGGGCGGTCAAACCAGGCTGGACCCCAGGGCTGACAAAAGGCTTCTCTGTTTTTCT
>NW_017731404.1:2275522-2276470 GCF_001890085.2 Hipposideros armiger
CAAATCATTTAGGAGTATTTTCCCAAGTTGTTAGTCTTTGAAAATCTAATTTTCACTGTATGAATATATACAATCTCTTCCTGTCGATCAAACAAGTTTTTTGTTGCCATTATAAATATTGCTGCAGTGAGCTCTTTATCTTTTATTCTAAAAACTGTGCTAGCTCTTGGTCCGACTTCTGGAGGCCTGTCCTAAAGGGCGGCGTCCTGGCCACATTTCTGGTCGGTTGGCCCCAGCTTTTGCCAGAATGTCTCTGTCAACACCAGAGACAAACAGATTTCAGCCTTGGCTGGTGGGCCTAGGGCTGCTCAGAGGCCCAATTTGTCACTCTCCGCCTCTTGGAAGCATAGCCTGCTGAAATGTACAAACGCATAATCCTCTTTGATCAAAGGGGAATCGTTTTTCTGGCCTCTGGACTCATGTATGACATCTCCATTTATTGCCCTTGTCGTTCCTGTTTCATGGAACTGGGGGGGGGGGAAAGTCTCCCCAGGTCCTGAAGTCTTCAGGCCCTTAACAAGCCTCCAGGGACGTCCCTCTCTGTCTCTTACCTGGACACAGGAAACCGTAAGCTCCGTCTGCCTTCCAGCCTTGTTTGGCCTCATAATCCGCAGTGATAAAGCCTTCCGATTTATCAGCAACCAGCGAACGGCATCATCCTTTCCCAGGATCCGGCTCCCAAAGTCTTGGGAAGAACCACCTTTTAATACGACGCTAGTATTAATCTACTTTTGGGCTGTCCTTGCTTCAGAAGCTTCAATGACTTTTGATAACCCCATGGATTTTTGTCTTTGGAGAAGTGGGACTAAATCCTAGGCCAATTTCACTTAGGAACATGGCTATCCAATAACTCAGTTGCAGCCAACTTGGGAGAAAAGAATCTTCAAATGCAGCACAAAGAGAAGAGAGCGCACACAGGGCAGACATGAGACACACTGAAACGATTCA
>NW_017731404.1:2276611-2278510 GCF_001890085.2 Hipposideros armiger
AATAGATGTTTGCTTAATAACAATGAATGAATGAATGAATGAATGAGTGAGCACTCACTGGGAGGTCTGTTAGAGCCTGGAAGGGACCAAGGTTGCTTCCTAAGTGGATTATGATTTGTAGGCAGAGAAGAGGCTGGCGTTCCAGGCAGGGGGACAGCCAGGTAAAGGCCAGGACGTGGGAGTTAGGTGGCTTCATCTGCCCTACAGAGGCCCTTTAAGCAGGAAGACAATTCAAGGAAGGGATTGAGAGCGTGGGGCTCTGGAGTAGGAACACCAGGCTCCCCCGTTACTAGCTGGTGGTCTTGAGAAAGATGTCACCTTTCTCTGCCTTGGTTCTCTCATCTTCCAAGTGGGGACAATGATGATATCTACCTTACAGAGCTGTTCTGAGCACTAAATGAGTCACAGGTATGGGTAAAAAGGGAAGGTACGACAAATGTTCACCGGTGTGTTTGAGTTCTAGGCAAAGAAATAATACTTGCCAAGTATTTCCTGTGCAGGGCATGCTCCGAGCTGATCTCATTTAACCCCTTTGGCAACCAGCAAGCTTTACCTGCTGTCTCGGTTTGACAGATGACCCTGACATCCGCCCCTGGAGAGCCCGCTGTCCCCATTTAGTGGCCCATCGCAGTGATGCTGAACCCTCACTTAGGCATTAGAACCACATGGGGAGCTGTTTTAACATTCCCACACTTGGGCCCCCCCTTGGCAAATGAAGTAGAATTTCTGGGAGTGGATTAAATGTCGGTAGTTTTTGAAACTTCCCAAGTGATCTCAATGGGCAACCAGGTTGAGAACCACTGGTCTAAGTTTGGGTTTGAAGACCGCGTGGTTGTCACAACGAGTCCCATGGGAATGAGTTGGGGGTAGAGTGGGGTGGAGGCTCTGAGTCGCCTCCCTGACTACCGACAGCAAAACCAGTCAAGTAACTATGCAGAGGGGGCTCAGAAGCCTGTTACCACCCAGTGTGGGTGTGCCCCGAAGTATGGCTTCTAAGTCCTCAGCACTATTGCTTGGTGGGGTCTGAGAATCCTAGCCATCCTTCACGTGTGTGCGGTTGTCTGCTCCAGGTAGCCAACCTGTATCAACCAGGAAAGCCTCACTCTCTTTTATACTGGGTGTCACCAAAGGGAACCAGGGACGTATGGTGGTCTTCTCTGGCCTGCCTGGGGCTGGCTTTGTTCCTGGATCTTATTGGAAGAGCGCTGGAGCCCTGACTTTTCCTGGGACACCTGGATTGCTGCTTTGCTTCCAAGCCTCTTCCATAGGCAGTTGGCAAATGGTGGTTATTTCCGTAGGAAAAACAAACAAAGATGACCAGTTAAATTAGACTTTCAGATACAGAGTGAATAGTACTGTATGGGACATACTTAGACTAGGAAAATTATTTGTTGTATAACAGAAATTCAAATTTACCTGGGCATCCTTTAGTTTATTTGGCAACCCAACCTGGGGCCTCACTTTCTGGCCAGTTTCAGGGTGAATAACATGGACATTAGCACCAAATATACCCTCATTGGAATTAGCTGTCCCTTCGGGGTGACTGAGCTGCAGGCAAGACAGCTAACCTCTGGAAACTTCCATTTCCCCATAAGCAAATGCAGATAATAATAATACCTGCCTTTTGTGGTTTTATTAACTATAAAATAAAATCATGTGTATAAAGCACATACAAAGCTCTCAATAAACAGTAACTGTTATTAGAAAACAGAATCAACGTATTTTCAATGTATAGCCCTTATTTTTTTTCTAATTCTAAGAGGAATACACGTTGATTATGGAAAACTAGAAAATGCGGACAGATAGGAGAAAGAAAATAAAAGCCACCCATGTTTCCGCCATTCAATGATAAGTATTTTTAACATTTTGGTGATTATTCTTCCAGCATTTTTCCCCTTA
>NW_017731404.1:2279708-2289760 GCF_001890085.2 Hipposideros armiger
GCTTCAGAACCTCCTTGGAATAGAATTCTCAGTGCAGATTTGAGACAGAGAATTGATTTATTTGTGGGGTTTGTATGAGCCCCCAGCATGTTTTCTTGCATGCACTGATTTTTTCCCCCCTAAATTGGTTGAGTTTAAAAATGTAATAATTGTACCTAATCTGCGCAGCCATTTTCTTCCTGGAGAGTTGATGTAATCTGCATGTGTATTTAACCCCAGGACATACTGGAGCAGCGTAGTCTTTGATGTTTTTGCACAGGGGCTGACTGCCTTGTTTGAGGTGTCTGGGCCCAGGAGGGCAGCCAGGATGGTTCAGGGCTTGTTTATTCCTAGGTGAATATACCAGCTGAGCGAGGGGACAGTAGGTGCCCATCGGCCTGGGTTCGAATCCCAGCTTCAGCACCTGGCAGCTTTGAGACTTTGGCAACTTACTTCACTTTTCTGTGCCTCCCTTTTCTTATCTGTAAAATGGGGACAATAATTGTCCCTACCTCATAGGATTATTGTGACTCATAAATGAATGACTATGCATTAAGCACTTCGAACACTGCATAGTTCATAGCTGTTACCTATCACGCCCAAAGTCGTAGTTGGGTCCCTTCCATAAGCATCACTGAGAGCAGAGTTTCTGAAACTTTCACATGCACATGAAAAAAACGTAGGTCTTGTTTAAATACAGATTCTTATTCCGAAGGTTGAAAGTGGGGCCTGAGCGTCTGCATCTGCTACGAACTCAGGCAAGAGCCAAGCGGCTATTCACAGGCCACACTTGGAGGTGTGAGGAGCTGGAGAACTCAAAATAAAAATGCAGATTCCCAGGTCCCGGCCCAGGCCCACGAATTAAGGATTCTTCTTGAGCCTTAAGATCTCATGGAGTTTGCCTCGACCAAGTGTTAGGCTTGCTCGGGACCCAGCATCCTTTTCTTCTTCCCTGTTTTACCCTTTTGAATGGGAATGTCTGTCCTATGCCTGTCCCACCACTGTATTTTGGAAGCGCATAACTTGTCTGGTTTCAAGCCAGGAAGAGAGCCCTCACCAGAAGCCGACCACCCATGCTGGCACCCTGATCTAAGCTTCTAGCCTCTAGAACTGTGAGAAATAAATGCCTGTTGTTTAATCCATCCCCATTCCCCCAATCTGTGGAGCCTGAACTGACTGAGACACTGGGGTGGGACTCAGAAACCAAGTGTTTAACAAGGGGATTTGAATGCTTCCAAGTCTGACTGGCTGGACTGTTAATTTTACTGTTAAAAAAGGTGTCCACGTCTCTTTCAAAACACGAGTTTTGGAGAAGCTGTGTCATTATTTAATGCTTCAGTTTCTCCCAGCCAGATAGTATAGCCCAGTGGTAACAGCGCCCCATCTGGGTTTGCCTCCCAGCTGCCACCCAATTTACAGCTGGATGACCCCTCTACTGAAGCACGTGCCTAGCACTAAAGCATCTATTTCCCTTCTTGGGTTCATATAGAACTGAGTTCCAGGTGTTGCTGTTCAGCGTGGCCAGGAAATAGCAACTTTGATGCAACAAGTTGAACCTGCCCAGCTGTGGCGTGGGTTAACATGCACCCCCATCCCTGAAACTTTACTCTGGTTTTTTTTCAAAATCTTTGCTGGAAATATTGAGCTGGAGCAGAGAATTGAATTTGCTCAAGTTCAAATGTGGTTTGCTGTCATTCGAGCAGAATGGGTCTTTCTCCCCTGAATCTGTACATCTCCCTGTTGGCCGTGTTGGTGGACTTTCCTGAAGAAAATGATAATTTGCTGGAATCAAAGTATAATAAAAATGGTCCCCGTGTGCTAGCAAATGGAATGCAAGTAGAATTGAACTTAATCGAATTCTAGAGCGGAGATGAGACAGCGGACTCCTGGTCTCAGACCATTCTGGCGGAAGACTTTAGAGGAACAAGGGCACATTTGTTATCGTCTTTGTCCTCCTGGTCTGTCCAACAAGGACACATCAAACTCTGCATCTGTGTTACCTGTTTATTTTCACATGGATCCCAAACCCTGAAACGTTGGTCTGCCAACCTTTGTGGCCAGCCTTCCTTCCCTTCCTCCCTCCCTTCCTTCCTTTCTTCCTGTCTTTCTTTCTTCCCTCCCTCCTTCCCTCCCTCCCTCTCTCCCTCCCATAAGTATTTACTGAGGACCTTCCCTATACGGTGACTATGTTGGTCTCTGTGGATACAGCAGTGAACAAAACAGACTCAATTTCTTGCCCTCATGGAGTGCGTATTCTAGTGGGAGGAGATGAAAGCCAAGCAAGCAAAGTAAGAGCCATAGTAATTTCAGATGGCGGTCAGTGCTACACAGACAAACTGAGGCAGGAAAGAAGGGTTGGGAGTGTCAGGAGGGGGACATGCAATTAAAACAGAGTGGCCAGGGACAGTCTTGCTGGAAAGGTGATCTTTGAGCAGAACTGAATGAGTTGAGGAGACGAGTGATGTGGATCTGGAGAAAGGGTGTTCCGGGGAGAGGAAGCATGTGCAAAGGCCCTGAGGTGCGAGCGAGCCTGGTGTTCCCCCGGGAACAGCAAAGGGTGGAGTGAGTGAGTGCTAGGTTATGAAATCAGAGCAGTGATGGGAGACAAATCATTTAGGTTCCTATAAATCATGGGGAGGTCACTGGGTTTTATTCTTAGTGAGGTGGGAGCTAGGGGGGCGATTTGAGCCTGGTAGGAGTAGGACCAGTTTGGTTGCTGTGTAATATTGAGAACAAAGGTGGGGGAAGGGAGACCATGGAGGAAGCTAGTGTGATTACTCAGATGAGAGGTGATGGTGACGGCGTGCAGGGAGCTGCAGTGCAGGTGGGCAAAAGATGACAGAGTCATGAAATATTCAGAAGGAAGACTGGTCTGGCTTTGGCGCTTGGTAGGATGAGAGGAAGGCCCTGAAGTGAACAAGAAGGAGGAAGCCCAGGTAGCCAGGCTCTGGACAGAAGGTGCCAGTCATGACAACAGCAACCGGATTCCCAGGGTCCCATCCCATTCACTTCCCATGCTGCAACCTGAGGGATTGTCCTCAGACAAGGCTCCGGCTGTCTGCTTCCCCAAGAAGCAGACTTTGTGACCCGGGTTTGAGTGCAAGGCCAGCCCAGTTAATACTGTGAGGAGTGGGGAAGGGAAAGAGGACAAGAGAGGGGCTGCTGTCAGGAAGTGTCTGCGTGGGAAGTGTCAGTCCTGCTGGGGAATGCGGAGAGCAGGGTAGGGCTGGGGGCCAGAGTATGGACCTCCCTGTCTGCCAGTGGTGGAGGGCTGCAGCCTGGGAGGGGCACTTTGGGCTGGTGTTCCTGGCTGGCAGAATGGGCTTGCAGTACCAGAAACAGCCCTCAGGTAGGCTTGCAGGAAACAGCCTCATCCAGGGAGAATGCATGACAAGGGGCGAGGGAGGGGGCACTGACAGCGGCTGCTACAGCCGCCATGTTACCTCCTCCTCGGAACCTGTCAGTGGCTCCCTAACGCCTTCTGGATGAGGGCCAAACTCCTGAGCATGGCCCGCAAAGTCCTCCAGGAGGTCTTCCTTGTTCTACTGTCTTGACGGGCCAGCCAACGTTTTCTGTAAAGATCCAGGTAGCAAATGTTTTAGGCTTTGCTGGTCCAAGACAATCTCACCTCTGCTTGCGCAGGAAAGCAGCCTCAGGCAAAATGTCAGGGTCTAAGCCAGCACCGAGCACCACTGTGTTCTGAAACTTTATTTACTGAAACAAGCATCTGGCTGGATTTGGCCTGGGGCTGGGGTTAGCTGACCCTTACACGATGGATAGGAATGGGACAGGTAAGTAGGAATGTGGGTATTATAAGGATGCTCCTAATAATTATAAATAATTACCAGCGCACAAAAGAGCTCGTAGACATGCCCCCGGGAAGGAGGGGAGCCCACCTGAACTCAAATGACACAACACGCACAGTTTCGATCCAATTGCATTTCCTGAGTATTGTGTTTTCCCTCCGAAAATCTCAAAGCCGTGTTTATACTAGAGGAAATTTAATTAAAACCACAAAGAGATCTATGCTTATACAACTAACGGCCTGGTGTAACCCACAGTTAATTGAAGTCATTGGAGAATCGTTTGAAAGTGGATTTTGTTCTCCTCCAGCCTGCGGCCCACGCCCCTGTTCTTGTCACTGTAATCGAGTCCTGTGGTTCTGTGACTCCGGAGACCATCTGGCAGTCACTGAGTGGATACCTAATTCCATTTGCCATTTGGGATGACTTTCTCGATGCACTGAGACCAGCTCTTCTATCACCAAGGGTAATTGTCTTTAATCAAAGATCTCAGTAATAACTTGAAGCCTGCCACCCAGAAGGCCTCTTTGTTGTTCTTTATCATGAGGATCCCAAATGGGAATAAAAATTCTCTGATTTTCCTTGTCTTGATTACCTAGTTCAAAATAATATTTGACTCTCTAGATTAGGTTTTTGGGTTCAGACCAATCTGGGTTTAAATGCAAATTTGCTTATTCATTTATGATTCGGAGGACTTGAGAAAGTCAGTTTTAACCTCTCAGTGTTTTAGGTTTCTTACCTGTAAAACAGACTGGTGCCTAAGTTCCCCCTTCCTCCACTTCCCACCCCACCCCACAGGTAATCACAAACATTTAAAGAGCGCTTTTATGGGCAAGGCACCTTGCTGAAAACATTACGATCATTATTTTATTGAATCATCACGAAAATCCTCTGAGGTTGGAATGACCATCGTCACCATTTTAAAGATGGGGAAACTGAGGCAGAGAAAGGCGAAGGCCCTTCCTTGTTAAAGTCACACAGCCAGTGAATCTCAAAGACAGGACCTGAAGGCAGTGGGATGTGGGAGAGGCACCCTGAGGAGACACGAAGGGACTTTAAATGGGACACTATGTGGTCCTTAACAGGCACTCACTTCATTCCTTATTGAGTGAATTGGGGAAAACATGTCCCTCTCGTTGAGTTCACTCTCTTCCACATCGCGAGTTTTTGGCTTATCAACCAATCCCCCTCTTCTCCCCTCCCCCCTTCATCCCTTGCCCCCCCCATCTCTCCCTCCCTCCTTCCCTCCTTCCCTCCCTCCCTCCCTCCTCTTTGTTTTCTTCAATGTGGCTGGCATGATGAGACTGGGTCTGGGGGTGCCTCATCCTCATGAGTTTCTACAAGGTCAGGTTAGGGCCCTGAGAGAAGGAAACCAGGGAGTAGGCTGCTCTCAACTCTGTGGGAAAAGCAAAGTAGTTCTTGAGGGCAGCACGGTGTCCGTTAGGATATGTTCAGTTGCAAATCACAGTGTAATGAAGGAACAGTGTCCTAAGCAGTGCATAAAGGAATCTGCAGGTGGGTTACCTCAGGAGTGGTTTGGTGGCTTGACCGTGTCAGCAAGGACTGAAGCTCTTTCTATGCTTCCGCTCCACCATCCTGAATCTGTTGACTTTTCACCCTTAGGCTTGCCCCTTGGTCACAAAATGGCTGCCACAGCTCCGAGCCTCTCATCTCCATACAGATTCCTTAAAGCAGGAATTAGGAGAGGGCCTCCTTCTTGTCACTACTTTTATCAGGGAACAAAAACCTCTTCTTGCAGCTCGTTGTTCAGAACTGGGTTACACACCTTCCCTAAAGCAATTAAACCAAGAAAAGGGGAGTGAAATGATCATGCTAGGGACCAGGCAAAGGCTGGTGGAGGGTATCGCCTTCCCTGAACATGTTGAGCCCTACACAAAATTGCAGTTCTAGAACCTAAGCAAGAAGGATAGCCATGAGCAGCTTCTGCACAGAGAGCCACCAGGATAAGTGGGTACAGAGCAGGTTATGTGTCCTCCTCCTCTCACATCAGCCTAAAATAAGGGGTCTCAGCTCACCTGCATTAGAGAATCCAGGGAGTGAGACTGCAGTCCTACCTGATAGCAGAGTCTTCCAGCTGTGTAGGGCTCCAGCTATCTGTGCCTCAGTTTCTCACCTGGATATGGCACCTACCTCACAGGTTGCTGTGAGGATTAAGTGAATTAATTTGGTTAAAATGCTTAGAACTATACTTAGCATGCGACACATAACATCTGAGTGTTACCTGGTATGTTTAATTGGGGCCAGATAGGTATCTACAATTGCCAACCATCTGGGTTTGTTGGGGACTGGGGAAGTTCCTGGGACGTGGGACATTCAGTTTTAAGGCTAGAACCATCTGGGGCAAACCAAGGTGAGTTGATCATTCCATAGGGAACACACATGAGTTTTCAGGAGAAGCCGGACAGCTGGATTTTTATGCTAAATCTTTGAATTTTTACATATTTTAAACATTTTTTAAAAAACCACCCACATTGCTTGTTCCAAACAAAACACATTTGCCGACTATGTTGGGCCCTCAGGCTGCCATTTCACTTCTTCCTCCTCTCTTCCCGGCCACCATCCCTTACAAGATGGGGTGTTTCCTGGCTCTGAAAAGCACACATTTCCTGTCTTCCCAGAGCAGCTCCTCAATTCATTATTTGTTTCTTCAGGAAGTGCAAGATGGAAATTAAAGAAGAAAAATGTTCTATAGGTTTCTACGTATACAAAAAGATTTCTCCCATAAATATTGTTCTCCATCACTCATTTGTGAAAGCTGCCTGATGTGAAATTCAACTTGGGCGGGGGTGCTGTGCGTGATTATCATGGTGAGTTGGGGGAAATGAAAGTCATTCATCTCAGCCCAGTGTGACGGGCAGAGCCATCGGCTTTCTCTGGCACCTCACAGCTGTGGCGCGTGCAGACCTTACGATTTTTTTGCAGTGAATTGGTACCAATCCAATCAGTGGCCTTCATTTCAGGAATTCAGGGAGGTTTTAGAAGTAGAAGGGCCTACCCCATTGGTGGTGAGATTAGGTAACCCTTTATGAAGGTTCAACAGCTCATAGAAAACATTTTGTGAATGCTTATGAAATATGTGCCTGAGTTCTTTTACAAAATTCTTCCCACGTCCCTTGAATCTTGAGTACCCATGTGCAAGTCCACACTTTCCCCTCCTTCCTACTTGTCTCTGTTCAGTCTCAGGGGGCAGGCATCAGGGGTGCTGGTGAGGATGTTCGATTCCTCAAAGGAGTGTTTCTTTTTGAAACAAGAATCACTAGTAAATGGGTCACCCCCATAAATATAATCTCATGATGACGTTTCTAGATAAGCACAAGAAACAATAGAGAATGAAGTTTAAAAGACAACATGATTCACAACAGTATCAAAAATCAGCTACCTAGGAATTAATCTAATGAAACGTGTAAGACTCTATGTAGAAAACTATAAAATGTTAGGGAGATAAATAATGAAAGATGTAAATAAATACACTATATTTGTGAATTGGGTAGTTCAATAGTGAAAGGAAGTCACGCTCAAGTTAAGGCAATCCCTCACCGTGTTAACAGGTTTCTGTTTTTGGGTGTGGGAATTGATAACGCTGATTCTTTGCTTTAGATGAACACGTAAATGTCTAGAAACAACCAAGACAATCTTGAAGAAGGACAAAGTTGGTGTGCTTGCATCCTAGATATTAAGACTTATTCACAATAACAGTAATCAGCCTTCTTATCGGTGGACGCTGCAGAAGAAGCATCGTTAAAGTCTCTCCTCCCATGGTCCTCACGGCTAAGTCAGAGTCTCCCGAAGAGCCCGGACAGCTACAGGCGCTCTTCACTGGAGGTCTGAGCTTTGAAACAACCGATGAGAGTCTGAGGAGCCATTTTGAGCAATGGGGAACGCTCACAGACTGTGTGGTGATGAGAGACCCAAACATCACGCACTTGCAAGGCTGTGGGATTGTCATGTGTGCCACCATGAAGCGGGTAGATGCAGCCATGAAAGCAGGCAAGGCCACAGAAGGTGAATGAAGAGTTGTGGAACCAGAGGGCTGTCTCAAGAGAAGATTCTCAATGAGCTGGTGCCCGCTTCACTGTGGAAAAGATTTTTGTGGGTGGTATCGAAGAAGACACTGAAGAACATCACCTAAGAGATGACTCTGAACAGTGTGGGAAAACTGAAGTGATTGACATCATGACTGACCCAGGAAGTGGCAAGAACAGACGCTCTGCTTTTATAGCCTCTGATGACCATGACTCTGTAGACAAGACTGTCATTCAGAAGCACCATCCTGTGAATGGTCACGACTGTGAAATAGGAAAGCCCTATCTAAACAAGAGATGGCTAGTGCTTCATCCAGCCAAAGAGGTCGAAGTGGTTCTGGAACCTTCGGTGGTGGTCGAGGAGGTGGTTTTGGTGGGAATGACAACTTTGGTCATGGAGGAAACTTCAGTGGTGGAGGTGGCTTTGGTGGCAGGCTTGGTGATGGAGGATATGGTGGCCGTGGGGATGGCTATAATGGATTTGGGAATGATGGAAGCAACTTTGGAGGTGGCGGAAGCTACAATGATTTTGGCAGTTACAGCAATCAGTCTTTAACTTTTGGACCCTGAGAGGAGGAAACTTTGGAGGCAGAAGCTCTGGCCCATGTGATGGTGGAGGCCAATCCTTTGCCAAACCACGAAACCAAGGTGGCTATGGCGGTTCCAGCAGCAGCAGTAGCTGTGGCAGTGATGGAAGATTTTAATTATGTCCAAGAAATAAAGCTTAGCAGGAGAGGAGAGCCAGAGAAATGACAGGGAAGCTACAGGTTACGACAGATTTGTGAACTCAGCCAAGCACAGCGGTAGCAGGGCCTAGCTGCTACAAAGAAGACATGTTTTAGACAATACTCATGTGTATGGGCAAAAAGCTCGAGGACTGTATTTGTGACTAACTATATAACAGGTTATTTTAGTTTCTGTTCTGTGGAAAGCGTAAAGCATTCCAACACAGAGTTTTAATGTAGATTTTTTTTTTGCACCCATGCTGTTGATTGCTAAATGTAATAGTCTGATCATGCTGCTGAATAAATGTGTCCTTTAAAAAATGTGCTGTGTAAAGTTAGTCTACTCTGAAGCCATCTTGCTAAATTACCTCAACAGTGTGAAATTAGAATTCCTTTGGGGTGCTGCCAGGTTCCATTTGAAATTTATCTACAACCTGCTTGGGTGTAGAAGCCATGTCTTCAAAAACTTTGGTGTAGTTGAATTGACAGTTAACTGTGTTGTGACCTGGAGTTCACCATTAAAAGGGTCATCCAAGCAGAGTCATGGAGTTTATTTGGTTATTAATGATTGTTGGCACATTCTATGAAATATATCTAAATTAAATTATGGTACCAGATAAAATTATAGGTGGGAATGAAGCTTGTGTATCATCCTTATCACGCATAATCAATAAACAATTTAATATCCTCAGAAGAAAAAAAGGAACGAGGCCGGCCGAGTGCCTCAGTTGGTTAAGAGCTCGCTCAAGAGTGCGAACTTGGAGCAACAGGGTCACCGGTTCAATTCACGGCCCGAGCTGAGCTGCTGCTGAGCTGCCAACAGGTGGCAGGATGGCTCAGCCAAAAAAAAAAAAGAAAACAAGTAACAATAATCAAGACAATGTGATACTGGCATAAGGATAGACAGGCAAATAGAAAGAATGGAAAGTTCTAGAAACAGACCCACAAATTAATGTAATGTAATTTACTACAAAGATGGCCCTTCAGAGCAGTGGGGACAGAGAGTCTTTTTAATAGTATTGCTGAATCAGTCAGATATCCACAAGGAAAAATCATGCAACTTGACTCCTAACTGCAAATCAGTTCTAGGCAGATTTGAAATCTAAATGTGGAGGTAAAACAGTAAAGCTTCCAGAAAATAAGGTAGGAGAATATCTTTCTGACTTTGGGTTAAGGAAAGATTTCTTAGGGCGCAAATAGCATTAACCATAAATAAAAGACCTGTAAATTAGATCACACTAATATTAAGAGCTTTTGTTTATCAAAAACATCTTAAGAAAGTGAGGAGATAAGTCCAGAATGGCACAGATGTTCACAACACAAATTACTGAAGGGTCAAATTCATAATATGATATACAACATTCCTACAGATGAATAAGAAAAAGGCACACATTGGGCCGGCCGAGTGGTGCATTGGTTAAGAACTGGCTTGGGATGCCAGAGGGCCCCGGTTCGGATCCCACATATGAGGGCCAGTGACACTGCCCTCTACAGCTAAGATG
>NW_017731404.1:2289883-2299439 GCF_001890085.2 Hipposideros armiger
ATGGTGCCAGCTTGGGCCAGTGAAGCAACGTCCTCCACAACTAGACTGAAGAACAAAACAACAGCAACTTGTCTGTTCCCCTTCCCCCTGATTCCCCAGCACTGTTCCCCTCCCCCAATTCCCCAATAAAATCTTAAAAAAAAAAAGAAAAGGCACACACAAAAATGGGGAGAAAAGAGCATATCTACACAAAAGAGGGTATCCAATGATCCTAGTACTGAGGAAACAGTAAGTAAGTCAAGGTCCTTTCCCATAAAATACTGTGTGTGTGTGTGTGTGTGTGTGTGTGTGTGTGTGTGTGTGTGTGTGTGTGTGCGCACATGCACGCGTGCCTGTCTTATGGCAAATAAAGAATTACAATTTGCTTGTGAAGAGCAGCGGGCAATGGGGCCTGTGGGAGGTTTCTCTGCTGAGAACTGAAGACTAGGATTTCAGCAGATAAGGGAAGTGAGAAGTGTTGCAGGCACAGGCATATGCAAAGGCCCAGGGAGGTGAGAGACTGTAACACCTCTGAGTAACCCAAAGAAGTTCGTTTTGAGAGAGTAACTGAAAGGCAGAAGTGTTAGGTAGTGGCCAAGTCATGCCAGTTCCTCTAAGCCATGCCAAGGAGCCTGGACTTGATTCTGAGGGCAACAGAGAGCTACTGAACTATGTTAATGCATGAGGGGAGCAGATAATAAGGCCGTTTTTGCTTCTTGAAGAGAAAACGGTGACTTCTGGATGGCCAGGGTGGAAGGGTGGTCAGTGAGAGGGGACATAGAAGGGCGGCCAAGAAAAGGGCGGAGTCTGAGAAAGATTTAGGAGGGAGAATGGACAGGAACAGGTGCTGAGTTGGCTTGGCCGGAGGTGGGGCGGGTGGATGATACCTCGGTCATATGCAGTCATTTGCAACAAGGGTGAAGGGGGTGGGGTTGGGGGGGGGTGGAGCAGGTGATGGAGGAGCCCCGGCAGCGAGGGACCTCAGGCTTCATCCCTCATCCACTGCATAGCAGCTTGGGTATCTCACCACTGCCATTTTGCTCTTCCCGGCTCCTATACATCCAACCTTCTGTTTACAATCAAGCCTCAGGGAGGCTTCCGGGGCAAAACAAAGCCTGGCACTAAAGACACATCCTGACAACACAATTACAGTGTCAGCAAGAGAGGGGTGAGCTGCAAATAAAACTTAAATAATCTGAGTCCTGCATCCAAGCTGGGGAGTGAATCAAATACTCCATGCCTCATTTGTGGTCCCTGTACTCCTTTCTGATCTGGGCCTGCCTTCCAGAAGCTAGGAATTGAGTGGTGAGTGGTCTGGGTAATTCAGGATCACCAGGAAACCAATGGTCGGCTATCTGGCAGCATGTCAGTCCAGTTCCTGGAACCCCCTGGTGATAATGTCTGTGATGACCATCTGTTGTTTTGACCAACCTAGCCCACATTTCCTCTGCTTCTGGAAACAGTGTCTCACTTTCCTTGGGGGGAATGTTCCCTCCCCCACTCCCAGTCCCCTTGGTTTCAGTTGAAGTGGACCCTCCCACACACACCCTGCAGATGGGAGGTGGTGGCCTCCAGCAGGCCAGGCTTAGCCACTCATGCAGAAAGAGAGGTCTTTTCGGGAAGTTCCCGCAGGGATTAGATTGGTCCGCTTTGGGTCCTGTGCTCATCCATGCCCCAATCACTGTGGCAGGATGGAGGGAGCACTCTGATTGGATGAAATTGAATCACATGCCACCTCCCTGCTGGAGGAGGGTTGAATGACTCACAGCTGCACCACCCTAGAAACGGGCACCCTTCACAAATGATAGGGGAAGGATGGTAGGTGCCCTCCATCCCCTGCCTCAGCTCATAGCAGCCTATAAGGAAGTCACCAATGTTACCCCCCACCTGCTCCCCCTACAGAGAAGGAGGGAACGTTCAGAGTGGCTGAGTCACTTGTCCCAGATCATAGCAGGAAGTGGCAGACCGTCTTAATCAGGGAAGAAGAGGTCTGTAAGGAGGCAGCTCAGCATCCGGCTTCATATGTATTTCTAGCCTGTTTCATGAGCCCCTCTTCTGGGGTGTTTCGGAGGGTCCCTCTTCGTGGGGAGGAGTGTGGTTCTGTGGGTGGGAGCAGCTGCTTGGGTTCTAGTCCCATACCTTAAGGGTGGTGGAAACAGCACTGATTTTGGAGTCATATACTAGCTGTATAAGTTGGGCAAATGACTTAGGCTTTCTGAACCTCAGTTTTCCTCATCTGTTAAAGGGAACAGTAGCAGGATCTAGGTCAGGATTATTAGGAGGATTAGGTGAATTAATGTTCACAGGTCCTTTGTAAACTGTGGTAGCCCCATGAATTTGCTTTTCTCATAGTCGGGACCCCTTCCCCGCTCCCATGTTATCAAAGTGCATCCGTGTCCCAGTCCCCTGCAAAGCAAGTGCTCATCTGATAAGTACGTTGGGTGTTGATGGGTTAAGAGTGGCCCTCTGGGACCAAGAATAGCTAATAGTGGTCACCCATGAAGTGTCCCAAGCACTGTGTCAAGGACTTCCCATACAGTCACTGACCCTCACACTCACTACTCCCCGAGGTAGGTTCTCTGACAATGCCCACCTTACGGATAAGGACACTGAAGCTCGGAGGGGGTGAAGAATGTGCAGGAAGACCCTCAGCCAAGAAGGGCGGAGCTGGGGCTTGAAGCCGCGTCTGTCGGATTCAGAACCCTGTGCTCTTTACTCTGTGGTTGAAGACCTAACTGGATGGGGAGCAGGGATTCCTCTGCAGGAGGCCACAGCAGCCCGCCAGGGGTCCGGCTGCCTCCTACACGCTTAAAGCATCACTAATGATTGAGCCTGCCTGCACAGCTCCCTTCACAGATGGCGGTGGGGCTGCACGCTGGGCTCCAGGAAGGAGGTGGGAAAAGCAAGAGCAGCTGGCATCAGGTCAGACTCAGATAGAGGCATGGGGCTGGGAAGTTTTTACCACGCACCGTGAATGCCTGTGACCTGCCGAGCAGTGGCTGAGATCCCAAATGAAAGAGCTGCGCTGGCTCCTGTGTCTCTCAGATTCCAGACATAGACAAGGGGACGTGACCAATTGCCTACAGAGACAACTGGCCTGTTCTGGTCATCAGTGGGAGCCATCCTGGGCTGAGATAACTGTTTACAGTATGAGTTGATTGCATTTGTAAAGGAGAAGAGCATATCTGTTAGGGTGTGTTAGGCCACCAGTAGCAAAAAGCCTGATAACAGTAGCTAAAAGATGGTAATTGTTGTTGGTCTTTGAACAAGAGGCCTAAGGAGCAGAGGTATAAGGATACCTGAGACCATAAGAGTGTCACTAGGGGCCCACTGGGTGGACCTTTTGTCCTCAGACTTATCTCATAGTTGTTAGTAGGTTGCCACAGCTCCATGCATATGTCCTTCTGGGGAGGACGCAGAGCCGCGGGCAAAAGGTTCTCTCTTTGTAAGCCTATGTCTTTTCACCAGAGAAGGTCCACTTCCCAGCACCTTTGAGAGACCTTCCCCTGAGGCTCACTGGCTGGGATGAGGAGTGAAGGAGCCTGGGAAAACCCTAGGGCCAGGAGGCAGAGGAGACAGGGGCTGGCTGGGGACTTGGTGGTCAGCCAGCGGTGGGCGGTGAGAACATAAGTCCTTGATGTTCCTCCTGTCTGCTTGTCCCTGGGGTGCTGAGTGGGGGCTGCCTTGGAGATGGTCCAGTCCCCGCATTCTTCTCTTGGTTCCCCCGCTTACCCGTGCACAGCACAGACTTGGTTAAGGAGCTTACTTAGCCTTCAGCCTTGGCTAATGGGGGGTCACAGGAGGCTATAATGCAGGAAAAGGAAGGGAAAAATACACCTTTAAGAAAGACACAAAGGTGGAGTCAGAGAGGGTTCCCATCCCAGCACAGATAGAAAAGCGGTCACTGAGGCCCAGTCTGAATACAGTCATGATACAGACCAACACTGCAGCCCTCAGCCCTTTCCCTCCCTGTAGGGTTGCTATATAAGATACGGGACTCCCAGTTAAATTTAAACTTCAAATACACAGCGAATAATAAGTATAAGTATGCCCTAGATATTGCATGGGACATACACTAAAACAAATGGTTTTCATATGCTCCCTGCAAACAACTGCTAACCCTGGCAACCCCACCTCCATGGGTCACAGCCTGGAGCTGACTGGTGGCATTCGGTGGCACACCAGGTGCTTTAGTGTCACCTGAGCTCAGCCCGCAGTCTGCTGAGGGCATAGTAGCATCTTCGCAAGGTGGAGACGAGCAGACAGAGGGGCCCCACCCAGCCTCCTTGGAGCCTCATGGGTGACTTCTTTCCTTTTTGCTATAATAGCTGGCTGTCCCCCACCCCACCTGGCTTCCACAGAAGGCTGGTCTGGCCCTACCCGGCCTTTGTCCCCAGCCTGGATAGGGAGGCATCTCCCTGAGTCCGTCCAGATGCTGAATACTGAGCTAGTTCATCCCAGGTCCCCTCGGGCCTGGAAGGATAGAGTGAGATGGATACGACACAGCCCTTTATGCCCAAGGAGCTCAAGGATGCCAGTTGTACGTGGAATTCTTCAACTGTCTTCCATGGCAGTCTTCGCAGGGTGCCTCCATGAACAGGAGCAGCGGACGCTGCCATTGCCGGAACATTAACTTGCCGGCTGGTGTGGAGTTGTACAGCGTGGAAATCAACCACTGGCCTTGAGAGGCAGACATCTTTTGGTTTGAGCCTCATTTTGACCCCCTTTCACGTATACATCCTCTCCTTCCTGAGGTTCATTGTCTGATCTCATAGGCTTGTGGGGAATTGAACTGAGCTAATGTGCAGGGAATTCTTTTTTTTTTTTTTTTTCCTGTTGGCAGCTCAGCGGCTGCTCAGCTCGGGCTGGACTCGAACCGCTGTCGTGCAGGGAATTCTTAGCTCCACAGTGCCCGGCCCCTGGCCAGGCATCCGGGAGAACTACTGTGTCACAGACCCAGGAGGTTATTGCCTCCACGTCATTGATGAGGAAACAGGTTCGTTCAGAGAGGCCAAGTCTGAGGGTGAGTATCCACTAACCCGCAGAGCTAGCCCTGACCCTGACCCGCCTTCCCGAAACTCAGCATCAGATAAAGAAATGGCAAGCCAGAAGGATTCTCCAATGCAGAGCCTGGGGACTTCTTTAAAAAGCTGAAACTTATTTGATTGCAAGACTAATGTATATTCATCAAAGATAATTTAGAAAAGGCACGTTTGCCAAAAAGAAGAAAATAAAACTCACCAGTGTTCTCGCCACCCAGAGATAACCACGGCTGATGTGCCATGTTGTGTATTTTAAGGCTTTGGGGGAGATTTTTAAAACTTAGCACTGAGATGGCTGTACTGCTTTTATTCATAGCCCAGGGTTGAGGCGGGGTTCCCAACCTCAGCACAGCTGACATTCTGAGCTGATTGTTCCTTGCAGTGGGGACCGTCCTGGGCATGACAGGCTGTCCGGCAGCATCCCTGACCTCCACCCACCAGATGCCAGGAGCACGCTCTTGAGTCCAGACAACCGAAAAGGTCTCTAGATATTGCCCAGTGTCCCCTGAGGGCAAAATAGGCCCTGATTGAGAATTGCTGGGTTTAGGGGTCGAGGCTCTTAAGTCAGCCACACCTGGCTTTTAATTCCAGCTCAGGTATGGGACCCTGCTGTGGAGAGACACTGGGTGAGAGAGCAGCCTTCCCCTTCACTTCTTTCCGGACCCTGGGCAGTGTCACTGTCCCTATTGCCTGAGGCTTCTGAATGACGTCTAGCTGCCCCAGAGATCTGGAACCCTGGAGTCCATAAGCCAGGGAAATTTTAGTTTGAAAAATTTATTGTGTCCTGGGGGTTCCTAAGTGTTTGGCTTTTTTAAACAGTTTTTTTCTTTTTTTAATTGTGGTAAAATATACATACCATAAAATTTCCCATTTTAACCATTTAAAGTGTACGGTGCATTCAGCACATTCACACTGTTGTCCAACCATCACCACCATCCATCTCCAGAACTTTTTCATCTTCCCAGATGGAAAGTCTGTCCCTATGAAACACCAAGTTTCCTTTTACCCATATCCTCCCAGCCCCTGGTGATCGGGACTCGACTTTCTGTCTCTATGACTTTGATTACTTAGGCACCTCGTGTAAGTGGCTTATTTCAGTGGCTTATTAAGTGGCTTATTTCACTAAACATGCCTTCAAGCTTCATGTAGTTAGTAGCGTCTGTCAGAGTTTCCTTCCTTTTTTGAAGCGTATGCTTCCTTATATGTATAGACCACATTTTGGGTATTCATTCATTCACCGATGGATACTTCAGTTTTTTTCCACCTGTGGCTATTGTGAATAATGCTGCTATGAACATGAATGTACAGATATCTGTTTGAGTCCCTGCTTTCAATTCTTGTAGGTAAATACCAAGAAGTGGAATTGCTAGATCATAAGGTAGTTCTATTTTTAATTTTTTGAGGAACTGCCGTACTGTTTTCCATGGCAGCTGCACCATTTTACATTCCTACCAGCAAAGCGTGAGGGTTCCAATTTCTCCACATCCTCACCGATCCTAAGTGTTTTTAACCCAGCCTTCCTTTGGACTTTTACACCCTGAAAATAGTGAGTGTGTGTAAGGAAAGAACCTGTCCTCGTAATAATCCTTTGTTTTTTAAAGCACTTCAAACATTTCCAATGCACAGTTGCAGGTTTGAACCTCATCACTGCACAGCAAGGGAGACAAGTCTGAGACCACCCCTTTTCTCTCAGCCAATGTCCCCCTTTTGGCTTAGTTTTGAACCTTGGGCAAGGCAGAGGGATTATCTCAGGGCGTCTAGAGGATTCTGAACTAGAACCCAGGTCTCCTCTAGAACAAGCAATTTGCCTTTTATTGGTTCCCTGTTCACAGAGCATTGTCTTGGGCTGGGGAGGTTTGCAACCTGCTCAGACGTGGGAGTCATCAGGGGTGTGAGCCACTTCCCACGCCAGCCCCACCGCCTCACCCCTAGCCCCCTGTGCTCAGGAGCTGTTAACATGTCAGATGGGTCTTCAGCATGGCCTGGATTACAAAACCTCACCTTGTGTGCAGGAGCCAGAATGGGAAGGGAGAGGTAAAGCCCATCCTAGAGTTCTCCCACCTGTCCTGACAAGCCCCTGCTTTCACAGCTGGGACGCAGATGTTAGAGATGGGCAAACCTCTGTTGTTTGTTGGATGGACAAGATTGCATCCTCTCTCATCTGGTTGCTCTCCCCCATCTTTCATGAGATAATACCAGCAGGACAGTTTGTTCTTTCTTGCCCCCATCCTTCCTGTGACACCAAGTGCTCTGTATTGGGTCAATCCTAGTTGTCACCACTTCTTAGCCATGTGGCTTTGAGAAATCATCCCACAGCTATGCCTCAATTTCCTATCAGTAACATGGAGCTAAGAACTGTACCTACCTCTTAGGGGTTTTGAGATGATTAAATGAGCTAATCCACATAAAAGTGTTTAACATAGTGCTAGGCGTATAGTAAATACTCCATAAATATTAGCCATTATCACTAGACTAAAGATTTAAATCACTCAGCATAATGCCTGACATATTGTGGCCAATAAATGAACAGTAATAGCATTATTTCTCCAGTTTTCGATACTGACACCCAATTAATTGTTTTTCCTTCTGCCAGGCCAGTGTATCTTGTCTCCCTTATTGGAGCTAATGGAGAAGGGGCAGTGAAAAATCAATAATCCAGAAATTGCATATTGGCAGCACCATCAGAAGCCACCTGGAGAGAGTCCAGTGGGGAGCTAGGGCTGGAGGCGGCTGCTACCGGGAAGGATGCCACCTCCAGTTGTTATCTGGTGTGTGAAATAACAATTTCAGAAGTGAGAAAATGTCGGCAGGATTCCAGGGGCTGGACCAGTGCTATAGACCCAGTAGAGTTAGGTCAACATTGGAGATGCTTCAAGAAATGACAATTCTTTGCTTCCTTCATCCAACAACACTTTCTGTGCTTGTCTAATACATTCCTGCCAAAAGCCAGTCCTTCTTTCCCTGCCGTCTCTGGGTGGGCCTTATTTAGCTTGGACTCACTTTCCTTCCATCCCCTAATAAAGTTTTGATGCCCCTCTACTACCATCCACTGCCGTTTATTAAATTCTCAGAAGAGCTCAGGGAAGAAGGCATCCGTTTTGCCAGCCCAGCTGGCTTTGATCTGATATTCATCAGCGCCTGGCATGCTTAGGGGTGCTGCTTTGATTTTGTTTTGTTTTTAATTCCTGGGGCATAGCTGCTTTGTTTTTTTGTTTGCTTGTTTTTTGTTTTTTTTTTTAGCTGAGCCATCCTGCAACCTGTTGGCAGCTCAGCGGCAGCTCAGCTCGGGCCGGACTCGAACCGCTGTTGCTCAGAGCTCAAAGCTTTGAGCGAGCTCTTAACTAACTGAGCCACTCAGCCAGCCCTGATTTTATTTTTTTTAATTCCTAGGCTCTCAGGAAACACACCATTTAGAGGAGCTGTCAGAAGAAATGGGTCTACAGTACCGGATTGCTTGTAGGTGGCAGGTACTGAGGACTCGGGTCCAGGCTCCACTTAAGTGGGTAAATGTACCACTCGTGGGCTGTGACTCAACCGCCTCTCCTGATCCCACAGCCCCACTGTGGGTCAGGTGTTCTGGTTCCAGGAAACCAGGGATGTGTTCTATAAAATGGGGACATTGAGACCTTGGCCTTTCCCTTCCTCAGTGTCACTTGACATTAGTCATAAACTGTTTCAGTTGTGAATAACAGATGGAAACAACAGTGACTAAAATAAGGTAAAGGCTTATTTCTCTCTCATGTAACTGTTCAGAAGGAGGTCATTTAGGTCTGCTCCCAAAAGTCCCCAGAGATCGAGGATCCTCCTCGCTTGTTGTTTTACTAGGCATGCCATCCATTTTCCAAGGTCAACTCATTGTCCAAGAAAGCTGTTGAAGCTCCCGCCATCATGGCTGCGTTCCTGCCAGCAGGAGAGAGAAAGGGCAAAGACTGATATGTCTCTTTGACGGACTCATCTCAGAAGTTGCGCATTTCTCTTCCCTTCATATCCCTATTGGCCAGCACTTAGTCACATGGCCACTTCTAGCTGCAAGAGAAGCTGGGAAGTGCAGTCTTTATTCCTAGCAGCCATGTGCTCAGCTACCAAATTTGTGAGATCTGTTACTAAGCGGCCTCTGGGGAAGAACTAGCACGTTGTTTGGGAAAGAGCAACGAAGCCATGGAAAACACTGCTGAGTGCATCCTTCGAAGGACCAACGTTGGAATCTCAGTCTGCCCTATCTCTTCCCTGAGTCTCAGTTTCCTTACCTATAAAGTGGGGATGATGGTAATTGCCTTATAATTTGTGAAGATTAAGTTATACGTTGCCTTGGAAAATACTTTCTAAGGTTTTCAAAACTTCTGCGGACATTCTAGGACGTGCTGTGTGCTGATTCACTGCTGATGATGTGTGTATCAAATTTATGGAGGCCTTTGTATGAAAAAATACATAACCTGTCTCTAGGCCTCCTCTTGCCCAGGTCTGGCAGCCTGAACTTTGTGGCTTCTCTGTGGCTGGTTGGTAAGAGAAATTATTTGTAAGGTGTCCAGGACCAG
>NW_017731404.1:2300076-2302697 GCF_001890085.2 Hipposideros armiger
CTGCGCCCTCTACAGCTAAGATGGTGAACAACAGCTCGACCTGGAGCTTGGCTGTCATGAGTTGCCGGCAATGGCGTAGGCTGCAGACCCTGTTGCAGTGGGCTGCCGTGAGTGGCTGGCAGCTGGCGTGTGTGTCTGTCCAATGGCTAGCAACTGATCTGCCTCACCCGGAAAGTGCGCAATGATCACAATACCAACATGGGCCAGTGAAGCAACGTCCTCCACAACTAGACTGAAGAACAAAAGGACAGCAACTTGTTGGTTCCCCTCCCCCAATTCCCCAATAAAATCTAAAAAAAAAAAAAATCACACCATTTCCTCATTTATAACATGGTGACAGGAAAACATACTTGTAGGGTTGCTAGAGGAACAAGGGAGGAAATAAATGTAAGCTCTTACTGAGCTTAATGACTGTTGATTAGGACACAGGGCTGTAGGATCCATCCCCACAGGAACACATCTGCCCAGTTCCATGACCCCAGGGATGGGCAAATCATGGCAAAATTCAATAAAGCTTTAGATTCTAGAATTTGGCAGAACTTTCTTTATAGCCTACCTATTTAGTTTCTTGACTCTTAATTCTCTCCAACCGTTTTAAAAGGGCCTGAACTTGGACCTAAGCCTGATGGGACATTTGATCATGAAAAATACTGGGCTGCACACCATCTTTACCAGGGAAAAATCAGAGGCTGATGCTTTGGGGTGTGGGGTCAGAAGCCAGGACACTTAGGGTACAAGGCCTCCATTGAGCTTCCAGATGAACCTTTCTGTTGGGGCCTGGGGGAGAAGTGCTCTGCCCAGAATTTGGATGGGACAGCAATGCATAGGATCCCAGATCAAGACTTTTCAAAATCCATCGGAAATTATTTCTTAACTAGATAAGGGAGCCAGTGAGAACAGTGTCTCCATCCAATTTGAATTTTGCTAATTAGGAAGATTCCATTGAAATTCTGTAGCAAATTCATTGTAGCCAATTGCATGATTCCTGGGGGTGGGACCAGAGCAGCCCTCCAGGTGATTCTGATGTTTATCCAGGACTGAGAACCAGTGGTCCTTGGACCTGCAGTGTCAGTATCCCCTAGGAGCTCCTTAGAAATACAGACTCTCAGGCCCTGCCCCAGACTTGCAGAATCAGAACCTGCATTTCCATAAGATCCCAGATAAGTCCCGTGCATAATAAAGTTTAGGAGACACCAACGAAGGTGAAGGATTCAGAGGTTTCCAAGCACATTGGCTATGACAGCGTCAAGGATGTGCTTTAAAATGCAGATTCCTGGGCTCCCCACCAGAGGTCCCCACTCAGTAGCTTTGGGGCTCCAGGGATCCCTATAAGGGTGGGAGTATCTCTCTGAGTGATTGGGATGCACTTCGGGGTCTCCAACCGTGGCAGAGAGGATTCACTTTCATTATAGTTCTATAGGATGAAAGGGGAAACCTAACAAAGAGGGAAACTCTTCAATCTGTACCTAGTAAAAGTCACTAGGTAAAGAATGGAACGAAAAGGACACGGTGGAGAACACATGATGTTGAGGAGGCCGGCGGCGATGCTGTTAATGGGGTCCCTGTGCCTGGCGTGCAGAGGATGTTCCACCAGCGTTCCTTTCCCCCCGTGGAACAGCGCTCCGTGGGAAGAGTGCGGAGTTTGGAGCTAGGAGGCCGGTCACAGAGGAGCAGTTTCCGAGCTCCTTTGTGCCTCAGTCTGGTCTTCTGTGAAATGGGGTTGTTAATTCCTCCCCTCGCAGGGTTACTCTGAGAAAAGAAAATGAGGCGATCTCAGCACACGCAGCTACACCAATACGAATCCTGGTGCGCGTGCGTGCATGTGCGTGCGGTTATGTGGTCACCACTATGGGTGTGCAAGCAGATGAGGAGGAGGGTAGCAAGATGTCCCCGCTGGTGAACCCCAGAGCTTAATACTGAGTTCAAGAGCAAACCAGACACCAGGATAAGAGGAAAGGGGCCTGGCTAATTGGAAAGGCGTATAGCAAAGTCGCCCAGCTCAGGGATGAGGAACTAGATCAAAAAGCTTCAAAGGGCAGAAAGAATACAAACGCACAATGTGGCAGAATGCTGGGGGAAAGAATGGAGGGAGGTGGAAGGAACCACTGCTTCTCTATATCTGGGAGGGAAAAAACCCACCAAGTGAAGAGGCTGGACCTGGACTATTTACGTGAGTCTTTTCAGCCAAGATAAGTCACACATAGCTGGCTGGAGCACTTCCCTAGAAAGCCGACTGACAACAAGGCTGTAGTTGAAGATGCAGAGCCCCGAAAGCGTGAAACCCACGGGCCCTCCCTAGGTTCTACAGTGAAGTTGGCAGCGATCACCATGGAGCTTTTAGCCATTACTTTTTGAAAATGCACAGGAATGATCCCTGCCTCAGAGGAGCAGAGGTGAAGCAGGGTGCAGAGGGGGTGTGTCTTCGAATAGGAGGTATCAAGTGCCCTGGGGCACAGGGAATTTAGAGGGGGGAGGAGGGGGCCAGGCTTGTTGGCATCCTATGGGAAGGTGATCTTCCAGTCCAAGTTCCTGGCACAGTGAGTAGCTCCTGGTCGCCTACCGGGGTTTGTTCTAGGCTTTGAAAATGCAGCAGAGATCAATATCCTTGCCCTCAAAGAGCT
>NW_017731404.1:2309747-2313117 GCF_001890085.2 Hipposideros armiger
GGAAATCTGGTCACAAAAGGGAATGGTTATTGGGTCCACGTGACTCCTGGGAGGTCATGGAGGTCTCAAAGGACGGGAGAATTTATTGAGCAGCTCCTGTGTGACCAAAACATTAGCTCTAGGACCTTGTTTAATTTTGGCAACAGCAGCGTAAAGAGAGGTATCACCACCCCAGTTTTAAAGAGAGAGGGCTGAGGTTTGAAGAAGGAAGGTCACTTGCCTAGAGTCACCCCATCAGCAAGTGTAGAACAGGCTCAAGACCAGTTCTTCCTCCTTGTCTCTTCCTTCACCAACCACACCCGTGGGCCACCCCATGCAATTGTTGGCGACCACGTGTTTATTATATGGAGACGGTGGCCTTTCTATAACAGTTCTTCAGTAGAGTGTAGGGCAGAGATCACAAAATGGCAGCCCAGCACTCAACTCCAGCCCACAGATTTGTTGTTTTTATTTTCCATTTTGTTTAAGATACAATTTACATATAGTAAAATTCACTTGTTTTAGCACCCTGTCTGACTACACTTCCCCAAGCTTCTGTTTCCCCCTCTGTAAAATGGGGGTGGTTATAGCCCCACCTGACAATGAAATTGGTCAGGGCTAAAGAAACGAATGCATGTGAAGCCCTTAGCATAGGGCCTGGCACCTAGTATGTGTTCAATTAAACTCTTGTTAGGTGCATTGGTATGAATGGCTGAGACCAGTTCTATGAGCAATCTGCATGCAGCAGCTAATGGCCCTCTGAGGTGGGGGGGCTCAACCACATACTGAGCCGTGCAATGGCCAGCCCTGTGGGGAAGCATCAATACACTTACTGTACATAAAGCCCTGTTCTTGGGACACAAGTGGGGCCTTAATGGATAAAACAGGTCTCACATCAGCAGTGTATTCATCCTACCTGCTGGAGGTGAGATCTAATGGACCCTGGTTCTAAGTCACAGTCAGCTCGTTGAGAAAATTTGGAAAAGCCTGGAGGCTCTCATGTCTGTCTTTTCTTCCCATTTTAACCTTTGTTAATTATCTATCTCCCAAAAGATCTTTAAAAAAGAAGAAATGGCACATCGCCTGGCTTTCCCAAACCACTGGTCATTTTTAGCATGCTCTGTTTACGTTGCCAAAGATGGAATTCCACGGAGGTTTAATGTGAAGTTGGGGTGAGGTGAGGGGAGACTCTTGGAGAATTATCCAGAAAGAAGCAGGGGTGGGGAGTATGGCCTGTTCTCTAATTCTTCTGTGTAGCAAAGCTTGCAGAAGGAAAAAAGCTGGGAGTGGCAAGCCTCCATGGAACCCTCACATAGGCTACCCTCCTTTACTGTGGGCTCTGAGCATAGCAGCAGATGGGGCCGCAATCAAAATAGTCATATGCTGCCACTTGATCGTGAGCTCAGTGTTCATCACTTGCCTCATTTCCCTGGACGGTCACAGCCCCCTCAGTGAGGAAGGCAGGGCTGGTGTTGACGTCTCATTTTACACGTCAGCGGACTGAGGCTCAGTGAGGCGAGGTGACTTACTCAGAGTCACACAGCAAGGAAGCGGTGAGTGGTTCCAGTATTCAAGCCTCTGACTCCTGATTTCACTGCGGTAGCCCTGGTTGGGCCTGTGATGGGATTTGATGACTGGGGAAACCGTAGGGGTTGTCATTTACCTGTACTGCAGCAAGATGCCTCGGAACCTCCCCGGGGACACAGCCTGCATCTAATGCATGGTGTGTCACTACCCTTCCCCATCGCCCACGGTGCCATGACCTCGCTAGATGTCTCATCTCAGGCAAATGGCTTCTTCTGTTTGTGTCACCTCAGTTTCCTCATCTGTAAAATGGATATAATGGTCACTGTTAATGTCACCATTGATAATGNCAGTGTCACTGGCCCTCATATGTGGGATCCGAACCGGGGCCCTCTGGCGTCCCAAGCCAGTTCTTAACCATCGCGCCACTCGGCCGGCCCTTAAGGAAGATTTTTAATGTGTATATTAACATGTTCATTTAATTTTATTCTTTTCCCTTGGGGCATGTAGTCGAGGTAATCATTTCATGACATGCTGTATTCATTATGTATTGCTGTGCAAGAAATTACCGCAAATTTAGCTTAAATCACTGTACATTCATGACCTCATAGCTTGTAGAGGGCCAGGCGATTGGCACGGCTTAACTGGGTCCTCTGCTCAGCGGCTGCAATCAGGGCCGCAGGGGTCCATGTCTTCCTGGAGCTTGGGGCTCTCTTCTAAATGCATGCGGCTGTTGGAAGAATTCAGGTCCTTGTGGGTGTAGGACTGAGGTGCCCACTTTCTTGATGTCGAGAGGTCACCCTTGGTCTCTAGAGTCCTCTGCAGTTCCTTGCCATGTGGCCCTCTCATGACTTGTGACGGAGCTGTCAAGACATGTCAGCTATGTCTTCAAAGCCAGCAGGAGAATCTTCCCCACCAGTCTGCCAAGAGGAATCTTATATAACATACTGGTAATCAGGGGATTGATGGGCTATCCATCACCTTTTCCGTGTAATGTAACCTACATAGGGAAGATACTCTCCTATCAGCGTTATTTTATTGGCGGGAAGCAAGTCATATTTTGCCATATTTTATTGGCGGGAAGCAAGTCACAGGTCCCACCTACACTCAAGAGGAGGGAATTATGCAAAGGGGGGACCCATTGAGGCTGCCTTAAAATTTAGCCAACCGCATATGCTGTCATCATTTGCCATGCAAAGCCTTTCATTTTTATTTTTTTAATTGAGTTTTGCTACTTCACTCCTGATCCCATGCTCACTGCTACCCGGCCACCCCCATCCTGGCTGTGGGTATCATGAGTGTCATTTATGTACTGGGAGGTGAATGTATATTGTGAAATACTTAGTGTGTCCTGGTGTGAAAGTGCTTTAATTCATAGGCTTTGTGTTATAAATCTCATTCCGTTTCTTTTTCAGCCAACATTAGATTGTAAGATTTATTCATGTTGCCATATGTAGTTCATTGCTTTATATATATATATATTCAAAGATGAAAATGGGATCAGGCTATGAATATGGATTAGTAACTTGCTTTTTACTTTTAATATGTCTTTGACATCTTGCCATGTCAGTACTCATCAATTGTCCTTATTTCTTTTAACCACTGCATAATTTTCCATGTAAGGGATTATTTAATTCCTGCCTTCTCATGCCTGAAGGCCTTGGAGGGATTGTTTCATTAAATGGGGCAGAGCGGCTGTCCTAGGGACCAGGTGTTCCCATCCAGCACTGGTGGTCACCCACCTGTGCTGTTTGCTATCTGTGGGTCTGTTCCTCTTTGATTCAGTTCTGCAGAGTGTGGGGAAGCACAGAGCCAGGTCTGTGCCCACCTCAATGCCCACATCAGTCTGATGGAGAGTGTATCTCCT
>NW_017731404.1:2321437-2323991 GCF_001890085.2 Hipposideros armiger
TGTGTCAATGTGTTTGAGTAGTGGCTGGAGGAGAGGTGACAGGAGATGACCACAGAGCAGTGGGACCATCTGGCTCTGGTGGGACCTATGGCTTTTACTTGCTGTAGCTGTTTGAGGCTTTTGAGCTGAAGAGTGACAGCTTACTTACATTACAAAAAGATAGTTCAGGCTGCCATGTGGCAAACAGACCATCTAGGGAACGTGTCAAGGTCGAGGTGATGAGGGTTCTCAGGCCAGGATATAGCAGTGGAGGTGGGGAAGTGTGGGCAGGATCTGGTTGCATGTTGAAGGTAGAGGTGACCCGATTGGAGTGGGGAATGGGCCAGATAAAGGATGATCAAGGATGACTTCAAGGGTTTTGGCCTCAGCAACCACAAGAATGGAGCTGCCATTTTCTGAGATGAGAGATTCATCAGGATCAAGGTTGGGGAGGAGACAGGTCAAGAGTTCGGTTTCGCCATGCAGGGTTTGAGATCCTTTTAGATATCCAAGTAGAGATGTCAAAGGATCAGTTAGATTTATGGGTCTGGAATTCAAGGGAGAGGCCTGGCCTGGTGGAAGACAATTGAGGGGCATCAGATGCAATTGAAAGAGGTAGTCCTGGTGGAAATTCCCCAGGAACAGTCTGAGCACTTGGCCCTGGGACCCTCGGAGGTTTAGATGTTGGAGGGAGAAGAAGGAGCCTGCAAAGGAGACCAGAAGAATGGCCAGGCAGGAAGGAAGAAAGCAAGAGCATGGTGCGGTCGGGGGTGAGGGGAGGGGGGCTCCTGGAAGCCAAGTGCAGCAAGGCTTCAAGGTAGGTGGCGTGTCCAGCTGCACCTATGTGTTGATCGAGTGGGCTCTGAAGTGAGAATAGCCATCGGATTGGCGACCCGGGGTCAGTGGTGACCTCAAAAGCTGCCTCCACGAGTTGGTAGGAAAGAACACCTGATTGGAATGGGCTCAGAGACAGTGGGGAGCAGATGAGGAAACACAAATAGAGCCGGTGTTGCCATAAACAAGTTTAAAAGGGAGCCGAGAAATGGGGATGGTAGCTGAAGGAAGATGTGGGTCTAAATGGGGAACAAGGCTGTCGGCTGAGCGTAAGGACAGGTAGAGAAGGACTGGGGAGAGAAAGAGGTGTGACATAGTCCCTCAGACACCTCTCGGTCATTGTGAGGAAGGGACCTAGCATCGTTTTACTTGGTCCAACGTTTTCCTTGGAGAGAGGAATTGCCTGGCTTTTTTAAAATAACAACTCACATTGTGTTAGCGAACGTTTCCATCCAGGCTTCCACTGTCACTAAAAGATGCTTTACATAAATAACTGAGCGATTTAAAGAAAATTTATTTCATTCCGACACNAGCCAATCAGATTGGGTCTGTTGGCTTTAAATCAGGGACTCACCTTCAGTCCAATGAGCAGGAGGTGTGAGCACCCATTTTGCTTAATATGCTCAAAACCCCCAGTGGCGAGATCATTAACTGACTGCTTCTATCCATCGCAGTCGTTGGAGTTTGCAACCTCAAACTTCCACGCCAGCATTTCCCAAGTTTTAACACACACACGAATCACGGGGCCATGTCAACACACATACTTAGTTTGTCTCTAAGGTGCAGTCCTAATACCACTGACACTAGTGACACTACCAATTAGGGCGATGATGGTGACAGCAGATGGTGACAGTTATCATTACTGCCTCTACTATGAACCCGGGATCACTAGTGCTTTAGGGCATTCAATCTTCTGTACCCCCTGGAGAAGGCATTCGAATAGCCCCTTTGGAAATATGCTTAGAGATCACCTGACTTGCTCACAGCTAGTGAAGTACTAGTGCTGGATGCTGACCAGGTCCCTTGATTCCAGAGTCTACGGCCTTAAAGTCTTAAGGAGTTGGGGAAGTGAGACATAAAAATCCTGGAGGGTGAGGGGCGCAGGCAGTACAGGCTGTGAGAATGGATGGGTGGAGGTGTTCCTGTGGTCCTTCTCATGAAGGACCCTGGAAACCTGTCCCCAAGTTTGCCTAATGTTGTTTTAGCAAGAAAAGAATGTATAGTAGCTCTGTTTCCTCCATCGGCTCCCGCTGAACAAAACACAGCTTCTGAACAGCTGAAGCGACAGAGGGAGAGTTCCTTCCTGGCAGTCAGGGTTGCTAATAATCTGATTTTTCTCTCCAAGCCTTCTTTTCGGCTACTGCCTAATTATCCTGCCTGGTTTGCCCATGGAGTCCCTTCATGAAAGGAGGTGGCTCGCTTTGACAATCTGGGAGGCCCCGGGGGGCACAGGATCCTTTTTGGCGTTCCCTTGCTAACTCACTCAGTGATCTCGTGTGATGGGTTTGGTCCGTTTCCATAGTTCTGTCTGTTCTCTTGTGGATAGATGAATGCTTAGTTTTTCTGGATGTTTAAAGAGTCCTCTGGGTCCCTTTTGATTAGTGTCAATGGGGCGCAGACGCTTGTAATTTCTGCAGTAACTGTGTTTCTGGCATTTTGGATTCGAGAATCCACTGTCTCATTTGTACGTGTCTGTCTGGCTCTGAGGTGTGACCTTTTAACAATAACCAACAGTAGTGAT
>NW_017731404.1:2329181-2332303 GCF_001890085.2 Hipposideros armiger
TAACAACTCACATTGTGTTAGCGAACGTTTCCATCCAGGCTTCCACTGTCACTAAAAGATGCTTTACATAAATAACTGAGCGATTTAAAGAAAATTTATTTCATTCCGACACGTTGCATGATTCCTGAGCATATAGCTGTGTGTATGTGTGTTTTGTTACAAAAGGAGACATGAGGTTTCTGTTTCCTGTCCGTCCTGTTCTGAGTGCATGTCTGCCGTAACGCTTTGCTCCCTTGCTTGCCTTCCAGCCCGCCTGCCAACCCCGCATTCAGGTGTCCATCAATCATAGCTGACCTAATAGAAGCCTCTCCCCAGTCTCCCTGACTCCCGCCTCTCCCTGCCCCTATTCATCTTGCTTCAGTAATATTGAAATACTGCACGCCCCATGCTGCTAAAATACAATCGTGTCTCTGGTTCTACAGGCATAAAATATAAATGACCTGGCCTGAGTTCACCTCATTCCAACCTCATTTCCCCAAGACTTATCCTGAGGTCACACGAGGCAGATCTCACTCTCTTCTGAACACCCCACTTCTTCTGCCTCTTTCTTGCCTTTACTGTCTTCCCACGACTCTCAGGATAAAACCACATCCCTCACTGTGCCCCTCAAGGCTGTGTGCCATCTTCTCCAACACCAGACAACCCCCACCCTCAACAAAGCAAGCAGATTCCCACCTCAAGACCTTTGCAACTTGCTATTTTTTCAGCCTGGGGTGCTCACCCCATCCCTTCACATACCCACATCTTATTCACTCTTCAGCTTAAACGTCATGCCTTGGGAAGATCTCTCAACCTTTCCGCCAAAACTATCCCACCCCTCTACTTTATTTCCCATTGAGTCTGTACTTTATTTGCTTCACAGAAATTGCTACAATTTGAATCGATCTCGCTGACTTCTTTACCACCTGATCACCCACTGGAATGTCAGCTCTGCAGGATGGGAGCCCTTCCTTTTCCTGGCTGCCGCCGGCTCCCCAGTGTCTAGCACAGGGCTGCAGCTGAGTGGGGTTCCATCATTGATCAATGCTGCTGAGTTAATGAATCCTTCCCCCGTGCCTGCCAGTCCGTCACTGCCCGTTTTGTTCACTGCTGTGTTCCTGGTGCCTGGGACCATGTCTGGCACGTGTGGTTGCTCACAAACAACTCTTAAAGACTGGTTGAATTGAACCCCCCATCAACCCCCTTCACCCAGGAATTCAGCCCTGACCACCGGATGCGTTGCTCTTTCCCTCTTGTGTTCAGCACCAAATGTGGCTTCTTCCTACTAGTTGCCACCTTGAGATACATTCAAAGAGCTCCGCTCACCACTGTCATACACACTCACAGGATCAGCTCAGTTTTACAGATGATGAAGAGTGAGAGTAGGGAGGTCTACAACTTGCTCCCACCCCCATAATTGCTACATGACAGAGCTATTAATTGATGGAGCATGATGGGGGCATGATGGGCACTGTGGCACATGACGGGTCATGGTGGGATGTGACGGGTCATGATGGGACGGGATGGAGCATGATGGGGTGTGATGGAGCATGACAGCACATGACGGAGCATGATGGAGATGTCAATTATCTTAGCATCGTGTGGGGCATGTTTTCAACTGTCAGACTCAATGTGCTCTTTTGATACCAACTATTTCGTAACATCCCCTTTGCCATCCTAAACTGATATTCATAGATAATGTAACTTACATATACACATATTAAGAGAACAATACCATAACATAAAGGAAATAAATAAGAGGCAAATAATTTATATAATAGTATGTATGTAAGTGAATGCACTGATATGACTAGAGAAGAGCATAATAAAGTGGTCATATACTTTCACCTAGTATTGGGTTGTCGGAAAAGTCATGACGTATTTTGTCTATGTTTTTCAAAGGTCATTTATTTATATAAAGAACAAAGGTCAATCAATGATATATTGCCCGTTTTGTTCGATAACCTTTTGCCATCTTTCAGTGAGCTTCAGAATTCCTCGTTCATAGAAGGACCTGTCTTTATTNAAAAAATTGAATGCAATTCCAATAACAATTCCATGTAGATATTTTAGAGGAACTCAGTAAAATTCTTACGATACCAGCCCTATGGGATCAGGGCCCCACCCTTATGACCTGTTTATCCTTTATCTTTATCACCTGCTCACAGGCCCTTCCTCCAGATACAGTCACACTGGGGGCTAGGGGTTCAACATATAAATTTAGGGGGACACAGTTCAGTCCATAGCGGTACTCTTGCTTTTTAAAAAGCTTTATTGAAGTGTAATTGACAAATGGAAATGATGTATATTTAAGGTGTACAACTCGATGTTTTGATATATGTGTGGCTTGTGAAATGATGACCACAATCAAGCTACATCCATCACCTCACATAGTTACCTGTGTGTGTGTGTGTGTGTGTGTGTGTATGTGTATGTGTGTGATGAAATCACTTAAGACCTAACCTCTTAGCAAATTTCAAGTATACAACACAGTATTGTTAGCCACAGTCCCCGTGCTTGCTGTACATTAGATCACCAGCACCTACTTATCCTACAGAGCTGAACCTTTGTACCCTTTGACCAACGTCTCCCATTTCCCGCACCTCCCCAACCCAGGCAACCACCATTCTGCTCTGTGCTTCTATGAGTTTGACTATTGTAGACACTACATATAAGTGAGATTGTGCAGTATTTACCCTTCTGTGTCTGGCTTACTTCCCTTAGGAAAATGTCCTCCAGGTTCATCCATGTTGTAAATGGCTGGATTTCCTTCTTTTTGAAGGTGGAATAATATTGCACTGTATGTATACCCCACAGTTGTTTTTTATTTATCAGTCCATCAACCAACACTTAAGTTGTTTCCATACCTTGGCTCTTGTGAATAATGCTGCAATGAACATGGGAGGCAGCGCCTTGCTTTGAAACATGTTGTCTTGCTTTTGAAAAATCCCAGTAGACACATATAAGGAATGTTACCTCTGCAGCCTCAAAACTTAGCTGTGATCAATTCAGATTTGCAGGGTTTCCATTGTACATTTATCTGTATTGGGGGCAAGTTGTGGTAAAGCAATTAGGCTGGCTTTGCTACTTACTAGCTGTGTGACCTTGGACTAGTCACTTTACCTCTCAGAGTTCTGAATTCT
>NW_017731404.1:2337183-2339848 GCF_001890085.2 Hipposideros armiger
TGAACCCTACACAGGGGGAAGGGTCCCCTTTAGGGTCCCTGAGTAAGTCAGCTAATCTCGCTGAGCCTCTTTTTTCCTAAAATGGGAGATCTTAAATCCTCCCTCCGAAGAAATGTTTGAGGATGAAATGATCTAGTGTGTGTGCTGCCCCTAACGCAGTCATCCAGCACACAGCAGACCCTCAATACCTGCCCGTTCTTTCCCCGGGGATGCCTGGCCTACAAAGGGCCAGACAATAAACATTGTAGGCTTTGTGGGCCATGTGGTCTCTGTTGCAACTATTCAACTCTGCCATTGTAGCAGAAAAACAGCCATAGGTGACCGGGAAACAAATGGGCGTGGCCATGCGCCAATAAAACTTTATTTACAAAGTCAGATGGTGGGACGGATTTGGTCTGTGGGCTGTATAGTTCGCCGATCCCTGGTCTATACCCATAAAATGTCAGTTCACCACTTCATCTGTCTGCTCCACTGGATTAAAATCTCCCTGGAGTTTGCATTTCTAAGTTTTATCATAATAAGTCAGGAAGAAGAGAGATACCAGACTGGCTGGAGCATGCCGGCTCCAAGGCGGTTGCCAGAGATAATTAAGTGTCTGCAAAGGAGAACAACCTCTCATCTGCAGCCAGCTGCCTTCAAGGACCCATGTGGATAGCGCGAAGCAAGGCTGCTAATGACCAAGCTCCGCGAAGATGAACTTTCAGGACGAGAGAGTATGGGTGAGACAGGGTGAGATCCCCATGGAGGGGGACCAGGCCTTGAATTTATCAGGTAGCGTGTTTCTGAGGGTCCTTAGCACTTCCAGAGGGAAATCCCAATTGGTTCCAATTTGTCCCTTGTATTTCTTTTCTCAAAGTTTCTTTTCCAACCAATGAAAGAGAAAACATCAAGTTTAAAAAGGGCCACAGATCATCTAGCAAGCCGATTGGAGCCCCACAGTTGCTAATCTCCAAGGAGGTGTTACCCGCCTTTAGTTTCCTCCTGTGGCATGTCATAGAACTTCCATTTTCAATTTTGGTGGTGGGTCTGGGGAGAAGGAGCAGGAGAGGGAAATACGGTAGCTCAGAGTCCGCAAACCAGCCGCCTACAGCCCAGCTTCTGCCTGAGGACACACTCGTTTCAATAACCACAGGAAGGGTCTGCCTGCCTAAAAGAAAATCAGGTTCCCACACAAAAATCCATCTCTGGAGCTACTCCTGGAAAATTAGGAGTCTCAGGGGNCGTTCTTCTCTTTATGGAAGTAAAACAGTAAAATATGGCGAAAATGTACAGTTTGGCTTCCATCTTCGACTTGTTGTAAAATCTCCAAAACTCAACCAAATCGCTCAATTTTTTTTCAGAATGAAGCTAGAACTGTCAGCTGTCAAATGACATAGCAATAGCATAGATATGAATGACTTTAGTACTTCCAGAAATGAACTAGTGCCATCTGTCGCAAACATGCGTCATGGCTTTTCCAACAACCCAATAAATAAAACATCAACTGAACCTCTAGTACTTTTTATTTTGTAGAGAAATAGGACTACAGAAGACTAACTGTGTGAACATGACAGTCACAAATGCAGACCAACACAGGTGTGTTATGTTGTGACGCAAATGCCGCAAGCAGTGCTGCATGTGGACATGGAACAATTCGTTTTCCTGTGCATGGCAGAGCAGCCAGCGCCCTTGGACCGCACCCTCTAAATGCCACTGTGAATTTCCAAAATGCCCCATTGGGGGCAGTTCCATTTTTATTGAGACCTATAGGTGCAGGGGAGGAGCTAGGTTTAGTTTGAACCCTACACAGGGGGAAGGGTCCCCTTTAGGGTCCCTGAGTAAGTCAGCTAACCTCGCTGAGCCTCTTTTTTCCTAAAATGGGAGATCTTAAATCCTCCCTCTGAAGAAATGTTTGAGGATGAAATGATCTAGTGTGTGTGCTGCCCTAACACAGTCATCCAGCACACCACAGACCCTCAATACCTGCCCGTTCTTTCCCCGGGGATGCCTGGCCTACAAAGGGCCAGACAATAAACATTGTAGGCTTTGTGGGCCATGTGGCCTCTGTTGCAACTATTCAACTCTGCCATTGTAGCAGAAAAACAGCCATAGGTGACCCGGAAACAAATGGGCGTGGCCATGTGCCAATAAAACTTTATTTACAAAGTCAGATGGTGGGCCGGATTTGGTCTGTGGGCTATATAGTTCACCGATCCCTGGTCTATACCCATAAAATGTCAGTTCACCACTTCATCTGTCTGCTCCACTGGATTAAAATCTCCCTGGAGTTCGCATTTCTAAGTTTTATCATAATAAGTCAGGAAGAAGAGAGATACCAGACTGGCTGGAGCATGCCAGCTCCAAGGCGGTTGCCAGAGATAATGAAGTGTCTGCAAAGGAGAACAACCTCTCATCTGCAGCCAGCTGCCTTCAAGGACCCATGTGGGCAGCGCGAAGCAGGGCTGCTAATGACCAAGCTCCGCGAAGATGAACTTTCAGGACGAGAGAGTGTGGGTGAGACAGGGTGAGATCCCCATGGAGGGGGACCGGGCCTTGAATTTATCAGGTAGCATGTTTCTGAGGGTCCTTAACACTTCCAGAGGGAAATCCCAATTGGTTCCAATTTGTCCCTTGTATTTCTTTTCTCAAAGTTTCTTTTCCAACCAATGAAAGAGAAAACATCAAG
>NW_017731404.1:2340793-2378157 GCF_001890085.2 Hipposideros armiger
GCCGAGTGGCTCAGTTGGTTAAGAGCGCGCTCAAGAGTGTGAGCTCTGAGCACCAGCGGTTCGATGCCTGGCCTGAGCTGAGCTGCCGCTGCGCTGCCAACAGGTGGCAGGATGGCTCAGCTAAAAAACAAACAAACAAACAAACAACTAAATAAATAAATGTGCCACTTTGTTGAGACAGACTCTTTCAGTGAAGATTGGGTTGGGTTGGACTTGACCAAAATTCAAAACAAACAAAAAGGATGCTTATTTGCTTCATAAAATGATGTGAGTGTAGCTGCCCGGGGCTGGGAGGCATGGCAGCTGCATGGTGGCTGGTGATTATACGCCTCCTGTCTTGTTGCTCTGCTGCCTATGGCCTCCTTATCCCACACGGTGGTATACAAATTCCAGACCACAGGGTAGAGAGAGGAAGGAAGGAAGAACAGGGCCCAGGGGGCATGCACACCACCTCTGCACTGGGGTTCCTGGAAGAGGCTTCACAGGTGTACTTCTTACTAAATTCTGGCCAATGGGATGACACAAGGCCACCTGAGCTGCAAGGAAACTGGGAAATGTAGCCTTTATTCCAGGAAGCCATGTACCCATGGAAGAAGGTGTAACTGCTGCTTTCCTGCCCGGGCCTCAGGTATCTCCAACAGTCTCTGTCTTCATTGCCGCTGCCACTGTTTTGAGTCAGATTTGGATTCAGAATCAAAGCTGTGCTCTTAACTATTTTGCCATACTGCTTCCTGACACGCAACACATACAGTAAGCATTTAATACCTGCTCCTAGGGTAGCTTTTGGACTTGGGTGCTTTTAGGAAGCGTTGGTCTGGATATACAGGCTGCTTCATTAATTTTCTTAGAGGAGAAGGCTAGCTGAGTCTTAGAATTTATAAAAACTTAGAACTGCGGAGAATGGCTTTTCTTTTAAAATGTAATCGACTTAATTAGGTAGGATGCACGTACCACAAAAAGCACTCATTGTAAGTATACAGTTCGATGAGTTTTGACACTGTAAATGCTCTTGTAACCCTCACCACAGTCAAGATATAGAACATGTCCATCAGTTCAGAAAATTGCTCGTATCCCTTTGTAGGCAGCCCTAACACCAACTCCACTGCAGGAAATCGCCAATTCATTTTCTATCATTATGTATTAGTTTTGCCTGTTCTCAAACTTCACATGAATGAAATCACACCCTTTGGGCTCTTTTATGTCTGGATTCTTTAGCTCAGCATTTTGTTTTGTAGTGTAATCCATGTTATTGCTTATATCAGTACTTTGGTCCTTTTTATAACTGAGTAGTGTTCCATTGGATGACTACACCTCAGATTGTATATCCATTTTCCTGTTGGCTGACACTCAGGTTGTTTCCAGTTATTGGCTGTTGAGAGTGAAGCTACTGTGGACATTCATGGATGAATCTTTTTATTTTCCTTCTCTTGCATGAATAATTAAGAGTGGAATTACTGAGTCATAGGATAGGTATATGGTACCCTTCATAATCAACTTCTAAACTGGTTTCCAAAGTGGGTTTACCATTTTACGTTTTCACAGGCGGTGTGTGAGAGTTCTAGTTGCTCCACATCTTCACCAAACCTTGGTATTGTCAGCTTTTTTATTGTTTCATTTGCTTTTTATTTTATTTCATTTTTTAACTTGCCCTGCTCTGATGGATACGCAGTAGTAGCTCATCAGGGTTTTAATTTGCATTTCCCTGATAACTGAAGACATTGAGCATCTTTTCACATGTTTACTGACCATTTCTATCTTCTTTTCTGAAGTGTCTGATCAAATCTTTATTCATTTTATTATTGGGCTTTAGTCTTAATTGAGTTTCCAGAGTTCATTATATACTCTGGATAAAAGTCCTTCAACAGATATATGTAATTTGATTACTTTCTCCCAGTTTGTGGTGTGCCTCTAAATTTTCTTAATGGGGTCTTTTGATAGTAGAAGGTCCTAATTTTGATGAATTTGTCCAGTTTATCCACTTTATCTTTTATGGTTGATGCTTCTGGGTCATGTTTTTACAACATGCTATGTGCCTGCTGTGTAGATAATCAGGGAATGTTTGTTAGAATGGTTGGACTCCTTCAGAGCAGCCGTAGCTTTGCAAATCTCTAAACACATGTCTCCATGTGCTCTCTCTGGTTTGGGGGGTTTATGTTGAAAGGCTCCTCCCTACATTCTAGGAGTCAGGCTGATGAAGGGCCAAAATTCTCTGTGTGTGTGTGTGTGCGTGTGTGCCCTAAAAACAAGCAAACCATTTTCATCTTCACGGGGTGAGGTCTTTCCAGGCGCTTTCTCGGCCTGATGTTCTCGGGAAATGTTGCTTCATAAATATTGAATCGTATTGTTACCCTCGGTGCACACCGCCGGTGACTGCTTCCTAGAAATGAATTTGGAGTCATGAGGTAATTACCCCTGGAAGTGTTCATTCAAGTCTGAGAGCAGATTAAATAATGGATAGGAATGTCATTTATTCGTTCCAATTTAGAACCCTTGTCTCATTATTTTTCTGGATGAAATTGAATGTCAAGAGGGGGAGAAAACTCGAGGGAAGGGGGGAAGTAGGGTTGGAACATGGGAAGGGTGTGTTGACTCATGATGCTGGAAAAGGGGGTTCTGGTGTGGGGTGCGGGACCCTCTAAGGTCTGAGCCGGGTAGCAGGGTCATGGGGGCCGAGAGGGTCAGGTAGGCAGAATTAGGACTGTGCCTACAGGTGCTGTTGTCCTTGCTCCTGGGACCATCACCATATCTCATCTTTGTGACATTTTTCCCTTATAGAGAACTGCAAAGTGCAGAAAAGCATTAAAGGGGAAAAAATTTCATCCATTGTCCTGCCAGAGCCAACTGTTATTAGCATTTTGGAGCGTTCCTTTTCCCAGCCTTTTTTCTCTACTGAGTTTCTTTTTTCTTTTAAACACACCTTGAGGCCATACTATAAATGCAATTGTACCTCCTGCAGTGTGTGTTGGTTCACCCTTAGGATGCGCGCATTTTTGGGGTAGGATTGTACGCACTTTATGAACAGCAAGCACTGTGGGTGCTGGGACTCTTGTCTTTTCCTATGTCTCGAGCACCCAGCATGGTGCCTGGCACACAGCAGGCTCTCGGGGAGTATGTCAGAAGGATGGGTCACTTTTAGTGCCTGCATATCACTCCTTAATAACAGCATGTATGTCAGACACATGCTAAGAGCTTTATAGCATCTACCACATTTATTCTGTACAAGAGAATAAGAGACTATTCTTTTTGTGGCTGAGAGCACAGACTCTGGAGTAAGTCTGACAGCATTACTGTTGTGTTTGACAAGACATAATTAGAACCAGACTTCCAGGGTTTGTATCCCAGACTCATTGCTTTTTAGCTGTGTGACCTCAGGTAAGTCATTTACCCTCTCTGTGCCTCAATTGCTTCAGGTATAAAAAAAAGGCTCTAATAATAATATCTACTTTGTAGAATTGTCAGAAGGACTCAGCGAAATGACTCTGGTCAGGGCCTGCCAGAGAGAAAGTGGTTTGGACTGTTAGCTGTAATTATTATTATTCCTAATCTTGGTGACCTTGAGCAAGTCATTTAACCTCTGAGACTTTGCTTCCTCACCTGGAGGATGGAGAGAGTGGTGTGATCATTGAAATGAGATAAGACATGTAAAGAGCTGAGCCCAGAGCCTGGTTCACAGTAGGAGCTCAACAAAGAATAGTTGTTAATATGCACTAAAAAAAAAGCAACATCTTTCAAGCGCTAAGTCCTCCTTCTAAACTCATATCAAGAGTCACTTCCTCCAGATGTCTTGCTTGATTTCTCTTATTTTACCTATGCCTCCTCCATGTTTCTCTAATTCCCTGTGCTATATCCTCTATCACGGCACCTCCATGCTGCCCTAGTAATCTCAGTTTTAACTTGTCTGGGTCCCTACCAGACTCCAAAGTCTTTGAAAGCAGGGACTACCCATTATTCACCACTGTATCCTTAGACACCAGTGTCTGGCACACAGTAGGTGCCTTAACAAGCATTTGTGGAGTGGAGTCATGATTGAAGCAGTCAGGGAAGACTGTAGGGGTAGCCAGATGGAGGTTGACAGCTTCTGCTGAGTCATCTCAGAGGGGAGATGTTAACAGAGGCTCCTGAAAAAATTCACTGCTTATCATAAATTCCAGCTCTGGTAAAGTTTAGCCAATCTGTCTTTTCCTGACTTAATTCAAAATTGGATGGGAGGGAAAGAAATTTGTCTGAGTGATTCCATGTTAACAAGCTGTAACGATGCGTTGGGAACCATGTAGCTCGGAGTCATCAATTTGCAGGGAGAGCAAGGCAGCAGTGGGAAAGTAACTACCGGATGTTAGATGGGGCTGTCAAAAGACCGAGGTGAGGAGATTGTGGGTATTGTCAGAGCTCCTAAGTTCTGAATACCGTATATTACTTGTTGTTAAAATAATCTTCATTGAGGTATAATTTATGTAAAATGCAATGCACTCATTTTCCTGGTACAGTTTGGATTTTGACAGATGCATACACATACTTGTGTAACCACCACCACGACCACGGTTGAGATATAGAACTCCCTATCTCTCAAAAATGTGTCCTCGTGACTATTTGACAATCTCCCCAGTTCCTGCCCTGGGAAGTGACTGATCCTCTTTCTGTTTTCAATTTCATTAGTTTTTGCTTTAATCTTTATTATTTCCCTCCGTCTGCTTGCTTTAGGCTTAATTTACTCTTCTTTCTCTAATTTCTTGAGGTGGAAGCCTTGGTTCCAGATTTTAGATTTTTCTTCTTCTCAGAGATGAGCATTTCACGCTATGAATTTCCATCGAAGCACTGCTTTAGCTGTATTCCACAAATCTTGATATGTTTCATTTTTATTTAGTCCAAAATTTTAAAGTTTCCCTTGAGATTTCTTCTTGAGACTCAATGAGTTATTTGGAGGTGTCTTGTTTAATTTTCAAATATTTGGGGATTTTCTAGTTATCTTTCTTTGTTGGTTTCTAGTGTAATTTTGCTATGTTCTAAGAACACAATTTGTATGGTTGCTATTCTTTTAAATGTGTTAAGATTTGTTTTACGCACCAGATTATGGTGCATCTTGGTGAATGTTCCATAGATACTCGCAGGAATGTGCATTCTTCTGTTGTTGGGTAGAGTGTTCTGTAATGTTAATGAGGTCCAGTTGATGGGTAGTATTGTTTAGGTCTTCTGTATCGTACTGAACCTATTTGTTCAATCAGTTACTGAGAAAGGAGGACTGAACCGCCCAACTAGATTTGTCTATTTCTTCTTTCAGTTCCATTACTTTTTACCTCATGTATGTTGATGTTCTGTTGTTAGGTATATACATATTTAGAATTGTTCTGTCTTCTTGGAGAGTGGGCACTTTTATCATTATGTAGTGGTCCTCTCAATCCCTGAAATAGCCTTTATTCTAAAGTCAGCTTTGTCTGAAATTAACATAGCTACTCCAGCTTTCTTTGGGTTGGTGTTGGTGTTTCTGGTACTCTTGACACGCCCACTGAGAGAGCCTGGGAGGAGCAGGGGGAAGAATCTCTTTTTTTAAACATTAAGCAGTCAATATTTTTGCACAGAGAAGCACGCTGTGCAAAATGGGAACCTGGAATGGGAGCCCCAGTGAATCCCAGTGCTGTCGAGATCCATGGCCACCTGTAGCCCTGTGTCTGCAGCCAGACTTCTCAGGGAAAGACAGACAGGCGTGGTGGGAGGCCACCATGGCTTTGGAGGCTCCTCTAACTTGGAAGCTTTATCATCTCGCATTTCCAACCTCTCTCACCTTCCAGAGCACTCGGCTCCCCAGGAACTCACCTTTAAAATTGACACTGGCATGTGCCCTGCAGAAAACAGAGAGGGATTAGCTGTAGATGTAATTTTTATTGAAAAGAAGCTCTTTCATAAACCCCACTGCTGTGTAATTGCAAAGTGGGCTGTGAAAGGAACAGGAAGCTTTCCAAGCTTCAACAGGAAACACATGAAACGCTAACTGGACAATAGGGGCCAAGGTCATGGCTCGAAGGGTGACAGTAAATTCAGCACCTTGCCGTCTGGCCAAAGCCTAATTATTGGTATTCTCCTGGAGTTTTAATTTCCACAAGGGTGGAGAATGTGGCAGGGAGGAGAGGGAATGTTACTCCGGTCCTCATCTATATTCGGGCACCAAGAATAGCCTTCCAATTGTAATTGAATATAATTGGAGACAGAGTCAGGTTGGCTGGATGGAAGCTAACAGATTGTCTACCTTCAGAGCCATGGGGTGGGGGAGTGGGAGGGAGGATGGGGTTGGCAGGATGGAGAAGAAAGGCTCTGTCTGCTCAGGCTCTGCTCTGTCCCCGACTGTGTTGGCAGTAAAGATTAGGGTCAGGCAGGCCCGAGTTCAAATCCCACCTCCCTGCTGGGCCACGTAGCTGTTCTCTGCCTCAGTTTCCCTATCTGTAAAAGGAAGATAAGCCCTATTTAGAGCATGGTTGTGAGGATGAGGTGAGATAACCCGTGTCAGCATTTCTCTGACATCCTTGCTTCTCAAAGTAGTCTGGTGCAGAGACCAGCGGCACTGGCTTCCCCTGGGAGCTTGTAGGAAATGCGGAGTCTCAGGCCCCCTCCCGGAACCTGCATTTTAACAAGATTGAAGGTGATTCCAATGCATGTTGAAGTTTGAACCTGACTGCCGTTCTATCATCTTCCTCCTTCCACGTTGAGTCCATTGCATTTTTGAGGGCACTGGGATTTCTGTGGTCCCTGTTCTCCACTCTCTAAGAGTTTTCTCTGCACCCACATGAAACAATACTCAGAACATGAAGCATTTGGGGACAGCAGTTTCCTGTCACCCTGAGAGCCCTGACCCCTGTCTTGAGCATTAAGGCTGAATTCCTTCCTTCCATTTGCAGCCCCCTGTCCCCCCCCCAAAAAAAAACCCCAAAACTAATGTCACATCACTTTGTGCATCTGTTAGCATTTATGAATGCATAGCCTTTTGGCAACTTGTAACCTATTTTTTATATGTACCTACGGGAGCCCACCATTTAAAGAAACCCCATGGTGAACCCTTCTGCAAAGCAAATAATTGCCAACTAATTCATCCATTTTACAAAGCTTGGCTTTTGCATATTATGATTTCAGAACAAAGCAGGCTGAGCTGCTGGAGGCTTTAGCAATATTCAGGGGGAAAAAAATTTTGTAGCGTGGGCGAAAGAGGCCTCTTTTCCCAGTCTCAGTAGGGCATCAAAATCACTTGTGGAGCTTTATATTTTTATATTTTTAAGTACATCAATCTGAAGTGCATGGCTTGATGATATCCGCACATGTATGCACCCGTGTAGGTAAGACATAGAACGTTTTAGCGCCCCCTGGGAAGCTCATTCGTGTCCTCTCCTTCTAGTCAACAATCCTTCCCCCAAGGGTAACCTTTCTCTGATTTCTATTGCATAGATTAATTTTTCCTGGTTTTGAATGTCATATAATGGAATCATACAGTAAGTATTCTTTCACCTCTAGCCAGGCTCTTGGCTTTAATCAAGAAAAAAATTAGAAAGTCACACAAAGCTGCATTTCCCCTTGACCAGCGGTTCTCAGGCTTTGGCCATCATCAGAATCCCCTTGTTCTAACACAGGACTTAGTAATACACAGCTTGCTGGGCCCCACCCCCAGAGTTTCTGATCCAGTGGGTCTGGGGTGGAGCCCGAGAATGAGCCTTTCTCACAAGTTCCCAGGAACCACCTTTTGAAAACCTCCGTGCTCCGGAGCAGTAGCCAATCCTGGGCAGAATTGTTTTGGTACGATTTGTTAAGAGTATGCAATGATCTGTGTGCCTTATATCTAAGTTGTCGGTGTTTGTTCTACAAGCCTTTCCCCCCCGCAAGTTGCAACGCTCCCCTTCACTGTTTGGGGTAAGACCGGGAGCCATCCGTAACTGCATTTCCCAGCAATCCCGGTGCCCTGATTTTTGACGGTCTTGGATAAAGGGGTAATTAACGGAAATGTATTTGTTTTCAGTGTATGTTTAATGAAACAAAACAGCTGTTTCTACAGATAGCAGTTCCGAGGCAAAAGAAACAGAAAAAAGAAGGAAGGTTTTTAAGCCTCAAAATGGGCTTTTCTCTATTAAACCGCCTCCCTGCACCACAGGCTCCCAGCTCACCCAGACCCCATGGAGGTGGTTTCTGGGTTCTCCCGACTCACTGATGAAACATAAAAAATCAGGTTTGCTCCATTGCTGCTCCTTCTCAGCCCCTAGAGAAGGGAGACAGGGTGGAGACCCCAAGCACTTCTGGAGGCTGTGTCTTCAGGACACTGAAGCTCTGAAAGAATCCCTGGGGTTGTTACCACTCCTTTGAAGATAAAGAAGAAACACCAAGTCTGCTGACTTCTAATTTTTTGAACAAAAATCATTTAGACATCTAAAGATGTTTTTAAGGCTTTTCCCATTACCTTGTTTTTAAATGCCTCCCGGCTGTAGCTACCTATTAATTTTTCACCATGGGCATTTCTCCCCGTGACTCAGGGGCCCACTTTCCTTGCCATACCCATTTCCAGTGATTATTTTTCTCTAAATGAATAGTTTCCCATCCTAGCAGACTCAATATTTTGTAGTGCCTTTTCCCATCATGAAATAAAATTAATAGACAATACAACCTATCCGTACATGCTATCTCAAGCAAGTGTGTGTGTGTGTGTGTGTGTGTGTGTGTGTGTTATCCTAAGTATAACGTGTGGAGAAATAAAATAAAGTGAATTTCTAATAAAATATTATATATGTCACTAAACAAATGCTCCTGTATAACTGCTAGAAGATAAAAAGAAGTAGCAGTGTGGTGACACCTGTACACAGCACTGGGAAAACAGAAGACAATAGCTACAAGTGCACAATGACCTACCTATGTCCCATCGGCCACTCAAATGACACAATTGGCATTTTTGTAGGTGGTGTGGTTTTCCAAAGTGGCAAATAACTCTTCTTAAAAGATGAAAACAAAGAGAGGTACAGTCTTCTCTCAATTTACATTTCATAATAGTTGCATTCCTGGAAAATCCAAGATTTGTCAAAGTCATGCAGAAATTCCTTTTTTTTGTATGTAAACAGGAGTGAAGTTCTAGGAGTTAATTTTAAACAAGTTTTTCTCCTATGTGAATGTCAGGTGGGATTTGGGACAATTCCTTTTATGGGGATGCCTTGCATATTACAGGTCACCTACAATAGCATCCCTGCTCAACTCCCCTCCCTGTCCATTCGCCAGTGGAGTTCCCCATCATTGTGTCAACCAATACCTTTCCAGATTTCCAAAGTGCTTATTCAAGCTGTGGGTAGTGATGGAGTAGAAATGAGAAGACTGTGGGAGCCATCAAGTTGAGGTGTCATGATGGCCCGAGCTAGGATGGTGACCATGGAGAATGAGAGATACATGGATGGATTCCGGAAGTAGCATCCAGAGGGCTTGGATAAGATGTGGGGTATGTAGGGAAATGAAAGGGAGATGCCAAGGAGAACTTGCAGATTTCTGCCTGGAGCAACTGGGTGGTCCCACTGACTGCTATGGAAAAGTCTGGAGGAAAATCGGGGATGGACAGAAAAATCAACACATCCACCTTGGACATAGTATTAAGCTTGAGAGGTCTGTGAGAGAGCAAAGTGGACATGTCCAGTAGGTACTTGATTTGTGAGTCTAGGCTTAGAAGCTAGGCCTAGGGTTGGAGACCCAATCTGCAGCCTTGAGGATGGATAAGGTCTCCTGGAAAAAGGGTACAGGGGGCCAGGAGAAGAAGGCAATACCTGGGCCCCAATGAGCTCTTACACCTAGAGATTAGACAAAGGAGAGAGCCCTGAGGTACTCCATCTGCCATTTGTATAAGTCAGATCTCCCCGACCGTGTACCGAGGTCCTTGATGCAGGTCTATGATGAATACATCACTGCATCTTGCTGAGTCCCCAGCACCTTCTCCCTGAGGATGGTGTGGGCTTCACGTGTATTGGTTGTTGGCTGCTGAGAGGTGCATATTAATCACATTTAGCCTTTTCATATTGTATTTGAAAGCAAGACAAAGCCAATCTGTGTGTGCCATTTGTTGCCCCCAACTCTGATGACATTTAGAAATCCTGAGTCATCTGATTGGCTGGGACTAAGTTGGTGGCATTCCAAGCTGTGATGCTGGAGGGAACAACAGCTGGGGGTCAGTGGGTGCCGGCTGGCATGACAGGCCTACAATTAATCTGTTTCATTTCATACCTCATGCTGTCCATTTCAATTTCATGAGCCTGCAACATTGTGAAGTCTCAAAACGGAAGAGAAATCTCTAGTTTGGGGGTCCTGAAGGTCTAGGCCACCAACTAAATAGGGTATTAAGAGATTTGATGATAGGAAACATATCAGCCAACTAATGCCACAACACTACTGCAAAACGAAACATCCCAAAATTCTGTGGCTTGTAAGAACAATTATTTCTTCCAGCTCATGTGTCTGTGGGTTGCCTGATCAAGGCTGGGCTTGTTTGGGCTTGGCTCCAAGCTGCATTCTTTTTGGACCAATGGCTACCTGGAGTATACTTCTCATGAAATGGCGAAAGGTCAGGAGCATAAGCCTACCTGCACTGGCCTATGCTGTGTAGCATCCGCCCAAGTCCCAATAACCAAGCAAGTTATATGGCTAAGCTCAAGGTCAAAGGGTGGGGAAATACACTCCATCTCTAGCAAAGTCGCATGGACAGAGGGATCGGTACGAATTGGGAACCGTAATGTAAACTACAAGAGAAGTAGCGGCCACCATAGCTACCCATGGCCACCAGGACCAGGCATGGCATCACAAACGAGAAAGATGCTGGGGAGTATTGATGCAGGGATAGTTGGAGTCAATAAAGATATAGGTATGCTCATCATATCCACAAACTGATGTGATGGATCCCATATTTTATGGAACCATTTGGCCCTCCATCTTACATTTTCCCACTTCTGATGGTGACATGGGTACAGAGACTAACTTCTCTGTGTTAAGAATACTAAAAGCATTGAAAATGGGCAGTGCTAGGGAGCCAATCAAGAAGAGCAGGCACTGGGCTGGCCGAGTGGCATGTTGGTTAGGAGTTGGCTTGGGACGCCAGCTCTGAGCAGCAGGGCCCCAGTTCAGATACCACATATCAGGGCCAGTGACGCTGTGCCCTCTACAGCTAGGATGGTGAACAACAGCTTCACTTGGAGCTGGGCTGTCGTGAGTCGCTGGCCACCGCGTAGGCTGCAGTGGGGCTGGCCCGCAGCTGGCATGTGCTTTCGTGAGGTGCTGTGAGCTGCCATGAGTGGCCGTCCAGAGGCCGGCGAGTGACTTCCTCGCCCGGGAAGAGCGCAATGATAATACCAACATGGGCCAGTGAAGCGACGTCCTCCACAACTAGACTGAGGAACAAAAGGACAGCAACTTGTCTGTTCCCCTCCCCCAATTCCCCAACACTGTTCCCCTCCCCCAATTCCCCAATAAAATCTTTAAAAAAATAAAAATAAAAATAAAGAATAGCAGGCACTGTGACAAAGTGGAGAGGGTATGCCTCATCTCACGGGTTTAAGCTGTCATGATTTTAGCCCATTGTTGTCACATGGAAATGCAGGCTCAGTGTGGCCTGGCCTCTGCAATGTCAACGGTAGCTGAAAATCTAGATTTTTATGTGAAGTTTCCAAACTTTAAAATGTTGAACAAACAAAATCCATTGAAAGGTAGAAAACGGACTGTTTGCCTCCATCTTATAACTTCTGTTCTCTAAGCGTGGATTTATAAGGTGGGTGGAGCCAAAGTAGGACTTTCTTTTGTTATTTTCCTGCTCCCAAGGGGCCACCAATGGGGCCGTGATTTCTGCACATATCTTTGAGGTCCTAACAGCCAGTTTCTAATTAGGAGTGAGGTCAGCGAATTCAAAGATGCAAGAACTCTTTTCTCCTAATTCTCCTGTTCCTATAGAAATTCAATTCCGTTTAAATTGCTAGTCGTCCTAATTACTATGTTTCTAAAAATTATATACAATTAGAGTGGGCCTTCAGGAACCAGGCCAATTCTCCCCAGAATGTACATTGAAAAGCACATTTAAAAAGGACAAAAGATGCTTTGGAGCAGCACTGTCATGTGACATTTCCCAGGGTCATTTTGGTCATTGGTTTTTAGGAGTGGAACACAGGTTCTTCCTGGGCTCTTGGCTCCAGCTTGGACCCAAACCACTCTAAAAACATCAGAATTTCTTCTCGGAGATTATAGGTAGAGTGGTTGTATTTCCCCGACTAACGGTCAGGGAGCATGGTTAGCCGAAGATGTCATGCACTTGACATCTGAAAGGAAATCAGGGGAGACAGAAGTGTTGCCTGGTGGTAGAAGGGCCAGGTGACCCTGGAGCCCCCAGATCCTCTCCAAGCATGTGACTTCCTATGAGAGGCATGGGACAAAGCCCTGCTAATGGCGAGTCAGGTGGCTTGGCTTCTAGTCCTTCTCTGGGAACCAAGGCTGGCCCACATGAGACCCAAGAGGCCACCTTTTCCTCAAAGCCAATCTCAGGGCTTACTAGTTCTCCATGCAAGGAGGGGCCCACAGAACTTTCACCCAAGCAAGAGGAGCGTGAGCCAGGAAGAACATTTCCCCCCAAAGCTGAGCATGCTCGGGGGCTCCCGTGAGACCCCACCTGCATCAGCCGTGTGCATCTCACCGTTCCACCCCAGCCCTGGCAATCCAGCACACGGGCCAGTTTGCTGTTGCCTGAACACGTGGCTTCTTTCTCTCACCTTTCTGCATGGTTTCTGTCTTCTGCTGGGGATACCATCACTTGCTTTGCCTATTTGTCCAGACCCAGTCATCGTGGCCTGATTACGGGCCCGTTCACTGCTGCCCACCCCATGCAGAGTTCAGCGCCTTCTCCTCTGAGCTCATGTCTCGCCGGATGCTGCAGTTGCTTGTGGGAGGTTATTCTGCTGAGTCAGAGGCTACCGTAGCTATGGCTTGAACTCATGCATTCATTTCCTCCTCTCGCTCTCATGGTATTACAGGTGTAAGTAGTTAGGGCGGACACTCCTTGTACAGGGAGCCAGGCACCTGCCATCCTATTGCTCCATCATTCCTAGGGGTCTCCTCACCAGATACAGTTACCAGGTCAGGTCTCCAGCCAGCAGGAAGGAGGAGGGGGAAGCAGAGGGCATGCCCCTTTCCCTTAAGGAAGCTGTATGCATTCATTAATTCATCTAACTTAGCGTTTGTTGAGTATTTTTCACATGCTAAACACTGTTTTAGATACTGGAGATTCAGCCATGAAAAAAGACTAAAACAAGAAAAATCCCTGTCAGGACGGAGTGTATGTCCCATGGTGGGGAGAGAGAAGTCAATACAATAAAATATAACATATATGCTGGATAGTATAAAAACTACTAGAAAAAGAGGAAACTTACTTCTTAGGGAGTTTCCAGTGCAAGGAAGGAGTCGTTTGCATTTAGTTAACAGCCGGGCGGATGGGTGGTTCATTACCAGAGTGTAACTGATAACCCAGGAGCGCGGTGCTGCCGCCTACAGGTGGTGCTCCTGAGCTTGTGCACCGTCAGCCTGTCTCCGTGAAGGCGAAGGATGCTACCACATGGAGGGGACCCGCCTTGGACTTTGAAAGCCCATTTCTGGGCTCCCCTTGGAGTTCTCTTAGCAGCCTGAACTGCCTCTCCTATCTTATCCAGGGTCTGAATCTTTCCTGGAGACGGTGCTTTTTTATCTTCAACAATGCACTATCTATTTTCTCCCGTCTCATTTCATTCATTTTTCAGGAGCGGCGGCTCATTTCTCTTTGCTTGCATTCAATCCACTCTTGTCACTTCTTTTTTATGTCTTCATTTGAAATAGCAGGCAGTTCCAACTTTTTCTTTTTTGTTCCTGGGTTTGACGGAGAGCTATCTGGCTGCCTTACAAGGCTCTTTCTTCCTGTTTTTCTTTCCTGGCTTCCAGCCCCATAGCCCTGTGTGCCACCTCCTCAACTAAAAACGGATGCCCACCTCGTGGCAGTTAAATGAAATAAAGCATATAAACAAGGTTGCCAGATTCAGCACATAAAAATACAGGATGCCTGTGCTTATTTTGATACACAATTTTTTTCAAGTATAAGTATGTCCCAACTATTGCATTGGACATACTTACACTCAAATGCATATGTTACAATTTTTATAGGAAATTCAAATTTGTCTGGGTACCCTGGTAATGACATTGATGAGAGTGATGATGTCTGTAATCCATTCTGATAGGTGCCTAACCCAGGTTGGGGGTGGAGGTGGATATCCATCAGAGGGATTTCCTAGAGCAAGTGAGGCTTAAACTGAGTCTTGAAGAGCTCTAGTCATTTATTCAAGAAATATTTATTGAGCATTTATTGTGTGCCAGTCTTTGTTCTAGGTGCTAGGGAGACAGCCGTGAGCAAGGTAGATAAAAATGACTGCCCTCATGAGCTTGAAGTATTAGCTAGGGAGACAGTAAAGAAGATAAAAATATGTAGTGTGTTGGACAAATGCTAAAGAGAGAATATAAGGCAAAATAGGGAGATATGAAATATTGGCATGAGTTGAAGTTTTGGGATGGGTGGAAGGGAAGATCTTATTGAAAAGTCAACTTAAATAAATATGTGAAGGAAGGAAGGCATGCACCATGCAGATATTTAGGGGAAGATCATTCCAGAAAAGGGAAACCGCAAGGGCAAAAGTCTTGAGGTGGGAGTGTGCCTGATAGTCCCAAGAAACAGTGAGGGGGCCGGTGTGGCAGGAGCAGAATGGGGTGTGGGGTGGAGGGGCAAACGCGGGGCTGGATTGTGCAGGATCCTGAGGGACACTTGGCTTTTAGTCCGAGGAAGATGGAGCCACCAGAGGCTTTGAATGATATATGTAACCTACGTTCAAATAGACCTCCCCTCACCCCCGGCTGCCTGGGGAGGATAAACTGTGCGGCAGAATCAGGCAAGTGCAGTCGTCCAGGTGAGAGAGCATGGTGGTTTGGACTAGGCTAAAAGGCTGTGAAGACGTTTGGAAGGGAGCGCTGCTAGGATTTTCTGATGGTTCCAATTTGGGGAGAGAAGGAGGAAGTGGAGGGGGGGGGAGAGAGATGTTGGAGTTGAGTACAATATAAGCCTTACTCAGAAGAGCTGAAAAGATGGAGAAAGGGGAAAGATGCAAGAATGGAGAGACCCTTTATCCAGTAAGCTGAGCAGCTTGTCAACAGAGCTAGGAACGAGGAAATGTCTTGGAGCAAGGCTGCAACGTCCAGTGTGCATGCACACGAGACAACCTGTTTCTCCATCCTCCCACCTGCCTGCATCTAAGAGTGGTGTTGTGGGGACCCCTGTTGTTCATCTTGCCCCCAACCAGTGTCCAGCTGTGCCCAGTGCCCCCCCACCCCAATTCCCTCTGTGGGATGGTAGGGGGCGGGGGTGGGGGGATGCACTTAGCTGCTCTGGCCGTTGGCAGTGGGCAGACTGTGTGACAGAGGTAGTGTTGCAGAGCAGGGGACTGGCTCCTTGCCTGGGCACGGAGGTTCCTCCCCAACAAAAAGCAAAGGAAGGTTCCCTGGCCTGCTGGGTCTAGCTGCTGCTCCAGTTATCTATTGCACCATAACAGACCACCCCAAACTTAATGGCTTGAACAGCAATTGTTTACTTGGCTCACAGATCAGACACTTGGGCAAGGTTCGTGCAGACGGCTCGTCTCTGTCCCTGGAGGCATTAGCTCCCTTCTGGAGGACGGGCTGCCAAAGTCTGGCTGCCAGGTTGGTGCTGGTCATTGCTGGGGGCTCAGGACGGCCACGGATCTTCTCCACATGGGTCTGTCCATGTGGCCTGGGCTTCGTCACAGCATGGTGACTGGGAGTCAAGGGTGTGTCCTAAGAGGATGACCCAGGCTGAGGCTGCGTTACCTGTTACGATAACCTTGCCTTAGTCACGTCATGTCACTGCAGCAGGACTGCTGTTGGAGCAGTCACGGAGCCTGCCCCAGCTTCGGGGGAAAGGGACATGGACTCTACATCCTCGTGGGAGAGGAGACCACGTGGGTAGGAAATATTGTTTTGGGGGAATAGAATCTGCCATAGCCACCAACTTGGCAACTGATTGGAAGCAGAGACTCTTTCTGAATCGCAGACTAAGGCCCTTGCTCAAAAGAGATGGCACAGGGGCCGGCTGAGTGGCTCAGTTGGTTAAGAGCTCGCTCAAGAGTTTGAGCTCTGAGCAACAGTGGTTCGAGTCCAGCCCAAGCTGAGCAGCCGCTGAGCTGCCAACAGGTAGCAGGATGGCTCAGCTGAAAAAAAAAAAAAAAAGTTAAGCAGGACCAAAAAGAGATGGCACAGCCCTGCCCCCCCCCCAGGAAGTTCACAGCCTGAATTAGGGGACCCTATACTTCTCAGGAGTGCTGAGTGAAGGACTCAGCAGATGGGACTGTGCAACACAGAAGGGCTTCCAGGAGGAAGGGAGTTTGAGTGGGGATTTTAATTTCAGTACATCCTCCTCCTCGTTGTTATAGCTATGTGCCCAACCCTCTGGAAAGCACTTTCCAAGAATTAAGCCATTTAATTCTTGTAATCTGCTTCTGAGGTGAAGACTGTTGTCATCCCCATTGTACAGATAAGGCAGCTGAGGCACAGAGAGGTTAAGTCACTTGCCCAAGAGGTTACACAGCTAATAATAGTTGAACTGGGATATGAAGCCAGCTTGGGCAAATAACCACTCTGCTATACTCTCTCTAACTGTGAGTGTGAGTGTGTGTGTGAGTGTGTGTGTGTGTGTGAGAGAGAGAGAGAGTGTGTGTGTGTTTAGAGACAAACGTTACAGCAGATAAGGTTTGACTCCCCTCCCCCATCCTGGTCCTCTCCTTAAAGGCAACAATATAATGGTATATATTGAAGTGTATATATACACCGTTCTTACCTTACTTGAGGCTTCTCAGGTTAACTGCTGCTCTCTGCCCCATAAAACACACCTCTAATCCCACTGTGTGCTAAATGCTTGCAGCTAATGCGCTACACTGACCAGCTCATTCACTGCTTGTCCCACCAGCAGAGTCATTTGTGCACCAAGGATCAGCCAGGTTTAGTCCCAAACCTGTTTATGCCGGTTGTGCTTATTATTTCAAATGCCAATTTTAATGCATGTTATGTAAATTGGTAAAATGGGTGTGTGAGAGTTCTTCCTATGAATCCTAAAATGACTACTTGGGAAAATTCAGTAAAGTCGGGTTCCTAAATAAATTGCTGTTGAATTACGTGAAGACGAAACAACTATAAAAGCCTGGGGGGAAATGATAAAACTCTAGAAGGATTCTGCCTTTGGGTTTCTAAATTACTGTATTTAACTTTTCCTTTCTTCTGAAACTAACTATAGCTGGCAATCATAGATCTGCCTTAATGAATTAATTTATGCAAGAAAGATGCCATGGGCCACCAACTGGCTGACACCAATGTGAAGAAAAGGCGTTGGCCCTATAGGGAATGGTTGGTGAATGACGCAAAATCGATATTTTATAAGGAAAATGTTTAAAGTAGGTTGCATGATCAAGATTTTGTTCCCCTGCTTTAACTACTGTTTTGGCTTCCCGTCTTACTTGATAAGAAGACTTCTAATATCTGTATGCATAGAAAATATATCATATTTTTGTACGGTTTCATTTTATGTGTTATCATGTTGTGTCATGGCATTGCCAAGATCAAAGCTTTATTTTATTTCATTTCATTTATTTATTTTTTTCAAGCTGCAGAAAAGAACAGTTTATTAGAAGCAAAAATACATTTCAAAGAAGCAGAAGCGGGCCCGAGCAGTACAGAACGGCTCAAGAGCCATTATTAGAAGAGAAAGTACACTCCAAAGAGTTTGAAGCGGGCCGAGCAAAAGGAACTCAAAAGGCCACTTAATTTTATTTTTAAATGAGCCAATGCCACAGAGACTCAAGACCTTGAGAGACACCATAATGAAATTATTAAAGGTTTTTCAGCTGTTTCTTCCACCCAAACTAATATTAACCATTGTCCAGAAATGACCCACGTTGGCATCGGCCTCTGCTGGTGAGGTTTCAGCTCTTTTCTCAAGTGTCTAGTAGTTTCTGGATGTCCATCTCCCGTCCCCCATTCAAACAGATGCCCAAATCAGGCTTCAGAGGCGAGCCACTCTCTCCCTTGTATTTACTCCCCAAGTGGACATGGTGGCCGCAGTAAACAGGCCATCACAATGTCAGTGACCAAGTTGAGGCAGATTCCACAGACATTCTTTCTCCCTGACTTTAGTAGTAACATCGAACAGCTGCCACCATCTCTGGGGAAAGAGAGAGATTCCTCAGGGAAACTTTGCAAGCATTTCTTGGTCCACATGTGGCAATGTGTGAAAATGTTTTGGAAAATATTAAGTGATCGAAACATTATTTAACGATACTCCTCAGTGTGGGCTAATCTTTTTTATTTCCCATCTGGTAAGAAAAATCACTAATTGTTATGTTCCATGATGGGGAAATTGCCCGAGGGCTTCCCCCAAACACCTTCTCTAACACCGTATGTTGGAGAACTTTCCATATCAGTTGGGAGAAAACTACCTCATGTTTTTTAATGGCTGCATACTATTCCCCACGATGGTGAGAGCATATTTTATCTAATTGGTTTTGATGTATGCATAGCTTTTTAAAAGAGACAGTAAGGGAGGTCAACTAAGAGTCTTTGGTTTCAAATCCAAGCTCCAGCATATGCTGGCTGTGTGACCTTGGACAAATCACTTAACCTCTCTGTTCCTCAGTTTTCTCATCTGTAATGTGGGGGATAGTCATCGCATCTATCTCATAGGGGATGAAAAGAGGTAAAACATGCAAAGGATGTAGAATAGCATCTAGGACATAGTTAGTGCTTAGCAAATATTGGTTAGCAGTATTAGTATATTAGTACATTGTGAATTTGTTACCATAACTAGGAAAAACCCACAAGGCAGTGGTGTAACAATCTTTTCATGCTTCCTTGTCTTCATGTCTCCACGAGTAAGGTTTGAAAGCAGGTTTTAAGAAACTAGCTAACTAGTAAAACTAATATCTGTTAATAATAGAAATTTTAGAAATAGAAAGAAGAAAATTACCCAGGTAATTACTGTTACTATCTTTGGACTATTTCCAGTGCAATTCTCTCTTTTTTTGAGGGTTTTGTCAGCCTTTATTTCTAAGCATATGTAATGAGAGTCATACCAAATTGAGTTTGAATCCTGATTTTTTTTCCCCTTAAAAATTTTTTTCCAGCTCTATTGAAGTCTGATTGACAAATAAAAATGGTACATATTTAAGATGTACAATGTGATGTATACATATACATTGTGAAACAATCACCACAGCTAAACTAATTAAAAATCACTTCCCATAGTTACCATTTGTGTGTGTGTGTGTGTGTGTGTGTGTGTGTGTTGAGAAAATTTATGTTCTGTCTTTGTAGGTTTCAAGTATACGATACAGTAACGTTAACTGTAGTCATATCCTGCACATTAGGTCTCCAGAGCTTACTCATCCTATAACTGGAAGCTTGTCCCCTTTGATCGGCATCTCTACAAGTTTTGTTTAATTCCTCTCCCCCCACCCCCACTGATTTTAGAGCTGGGTGAGAAAAAATAAGGAAAAAGGAGGGGCAAGTGCGGGAATCAACAAACCCAGCACAGAGTCAGGAACAGACATTTCCCTACATTTCAATCCACCTGGAAAAGAGACTATTTGTCCTAAGGTTTGAAATTACCCCCCCTTCTCACCCAAGTCAGAATTAACCATAATTCGAGGGGTCCCACGATGTGTGGGGTTATCCATCCCAGTGAGAGTGCTGTGTGTGTTCATAGTGGGAGTGTATGTGTTTGCCTGTGCATTTTACATTTCAAACATCTGTCATTCAAGAGCTTTGTTTAACAGCCGCCTTCAGAGAACCAGGCCAGGAAACTCTCCGAGTCCAGAGAGAGGCTTTGATTTCTGAGAGCACATTAAAGACCTGTTTTTGATAGAAGAGTAATTCTCAGCGGCTGAATAAGAAATAGTCCTCATCCATAATGCATGGTCCTTTAGAAGAAAGAGAGAGAAGGAAGTCTAAATCTAGCAGAGGCTGGAAAAAGATGAGAGTGATTGAGCCGACCATTCAGAACAGGCTGGGTGCTTTCCCCAGCTAATACAGCTTCCCTCTGGCTTGCAGTGGAAGGTCCGCAGTGGGGGGCTCACCTGGTGGGGGGTGTTGGTGTCAGGAAGAGCTGAGAAGGAAGCTCTTAGGTGGAAAGGAAGAGGTAACATAAAACAGAGAGAGACGAAACACTTATAGGGGATGTTTTCTAACTCAAAGATAACTCTACTCAAATATTCTAGATCCTTCTGAGGTTTTATTTTGGGATCCTCATTTTGGCTGTAGTGTTCACCAACTGAAACACAACTACAGAAAGCGGGGGAAGGAAACATATGGGTTTGGGGGGGGGCCTTGGCTGAATTACATTTCCACTGGCCTAAATATATCATCCAGACGCAGGAAGGAGCCTGTTTAACATGTTGAGAGACATTGCTAGAGCCTGTAAGCTGTCCATTCATTGTGATTCCGTGTTTGTTCAATCACGGTGACAGTGAGGGACTTCCCAGGGCCCTTAGCTGCTGGAAAAGGTTAGTTTGGGAAACGTGGTGGGGAAAAGTTTGTAGTCGGTTGAATGTCCCCCAAAGAGATATATCCAAGTCTTAACCATCAGTACCTGTGATGTAACCTTCATGGAAATAGGGTCTTGGCAGATGTCACTTAGTTCAGGACAGGGATAATGTCCTCCTCGACTGGATTTTAAATCCAGTGACTGGCGTCTTTACAAGAAGAGAAGAGGACGCCACGGGAAGGTGGTCGTGGAAAAACAGAGGCAGAGATTGGGGTGATGTGGCCACAAGCCAAGGCACACCTGGAGGCCCCAGGAGCCGGAGCCAGTGAGGGATGGATTCTCTTCTAGAGCCTTTGGAGGGAGCGCAGTCCTGCCAACACCTTGACTTCGGACTTCTGGCCTCTAGAACGGTGAGAGTAAATGTCCGTTGTTTTAAGCCTCCCAGATGCGGTGAGTTGTTACAGCAGCCACAGGAAACTCATACAGGTGGCAGGCCTGCATCCCTCTGGCCTCATTTTGTCCCACAGTCCCATCTCTTGTAGGCTGTAGCCACACTGGCTTTCTCACAACTTCCAGTGCTCTCCCATTGTCTTCCCTAATGGTGGCTTCACACGTGCTGTCGCCTGGCTACTTGCTTCTAACATTGACACCACCCCCACCTTTCAGAATTAAGATCTCCTTATCACAGAAGCCTTTCCCGACACCACCCCCACCCCAGAGTATATTCCGTCCCCCCAGATTGTGCCAGGGACTTCCCAGAGTTGGGAATGATGACCTCCTTATGTGACTGGCCTGCCCCTCCCACCAGACCGTACAATTCATTCACTCAACAGTGTTACTTGAACACGGACCCTATTGCAAGCACCCATCTAGGCATGGGCGAAGAGAACTGCATATGTGACATTTTCTGTTTTGAAAAAATATTGGTATTCTAATGCATATCAGCAGCCTATCACTGGTACTGTGGCTTTAAGAATTAGATGGGGGACAATATGTAAAAAGCATAGGACAGTGTCTGGTCCCCACTAAGAACGCCATAGATCCTAGTGGTGGCTTTGGTTCCTTGTTATTAAGAAGTTATTATTGGAAAAAAACTGTGTGTAGCCAAAACAGAACATGACTCTGAGCCAAATTTTGCCCGTGGGCCCATTATTCTTTTGTAAGCAAGAGAATGAAGGAAATTGTGGGCTGTGTAGGAAAATGGATATGCCTCTATGCCACTGATTGCAAGTGTCTGGCTCCTGTCTGTCTGTCTGTCTGTCTCTCTCTCTCCCTCTCTCTCTCTCTCTCTCTCTTTCTCTCTCTCTCTCTCTCTCACACACACACACACACACACACACACACACACACACGTCCTCAGCCCCCTGTCTGCCATGTCACCCGACATAATTGGCCTCGGAAGCCAGCTTTCCCGGTGGTTCTAAGGCCTCAGGCTAAGCCCTCAGAACCCCTTGCGGTCCAGGTTTGAGCTGGCAGGAGCCGCAGCAAGCCGCCTATTGCTGCTGTAACAAATCAACACAAACTCTGCGGCTTAAAACAACACACGTGCATTGTCTTATGGTTTGGAGGTCAGAAGTCCAAAATGGACTACCAGCAGCGGGCCCTTCCTGGATGGGAGAATCCGTTTCCTGGCCTTTTCCAGCTTCTAGAAGCTGCCTGCGTTCCTTGGCTCATGGCTCCCTTCCTTTTCCAAGTGGATTCTGGGATGCAGACCTTCCTGAAGGCATCCCGAAGAATATTGCGTAGATGAGGCCTTAAATTAAGCGACGTACCATGTAGTGTAGTGGGAGTCGGGAGGGGAGGTGGCTGCTCGGCAAATAAGCCATGGTCTGACCCCCGTCGACCTGCACCCTCATCGCTCATCTGCCGCCCCCTTCTTCATGACCAGCTGCACTCCGTCCTCTCTCTGACCCTCCCCTTCCTGTACCTAGAAAGCAATCTTCCCAGAGACCTCCGGGAGGCGGGTCATACTTGTCACTCAAATGCAATGACACCGCCTTGGGAAGGCCTTCCTGACTGTAGGAGAGAACTTGAGCTGCCATAACAAAGCGCCACAGACTGCAAGGCTTAAACCACAGAAATTCATTTCTCGCAGTCCTGGGGGCTGGAGGTCTGAGATCAAGGTGTCCGCGTTGCTTCTGAGGCCTCCCTCCCTCCTTGGTTTGTAGATGGCAACCTTCTCTCTGTGTCTTCACGTGGTCCTCCCTCTGGGTGTGTCTGTGTTCTAATCTCCTCATCTTATAAGGACACCATCGTATTGGAGTAAGGCCCCTCTAGGGACCTTGTTTTCACTTAATTATCTCTTGAAAGATTCCAAATATATGACCCCAAAGACAGTTATATTCTGAGGTGCTGCAGGTTGGGACTAGAAAATATGAATTTTGGAGCGACGTAGTGCATCCCATGACACTGACCATCCTATTTGAAGCACCCCCATGATCACCCATCACCCTTTATCCCGTATCTTATTTCATGTTCTTCAGAGCATTTATCACTTTCTGAAATGGCCTTAACCAATGATTTGATTACTTATCTATTGTTTACTAGCTACTCTAGATAAGTGCTGTCCAATGGAAGTATAATATGAGTGCATACATAGCCAAGATACATAATTTAAAATTTTCTAGTCCTCACATTGAAAACAAGTAAAAAGAACATGGGTGGAACTAATCTTACTAATATATTTTATTAATCCAATCTATAAATAATATCTTTTCAAGATATAGTCAATATCAACATTATTGATGAGATATTTTATGGTTTTCTTGTACTAAGTCTTTGAAATCTGGTGTGTATTTTATGCTTCACAGCACATTTCAGGGTGGCCCAGCCACATTTTTTAAGTGCTCCAGGGCTACATGGGGCTTGTGGCTCCATGTTGGGCAACACAGCTTTAGAATATAAGTTCCAGGAGGGCAGACCCGTATTCCTTTTGTTTGGCGTATATCCCCCGTGCCCAGCACAGGTATTCAGTATTTGCTGAATGGCTAAGTGGATAGAAAATGTGTTATCTATGATTTGCCTCCCTTCTCATACCCGAGGCTGACATTGTTAGTCAGCCAGGGTGGTTTTAAGAGTTGGGAGAAAATCCTGAAGTCTTGCGAGAGTTACTGCCAAAGATTAGAATTGTCGTGCCAGGTGACCCTACTTGCCGTCTCGGATCTAATCCGTACCCAGCTTGCACACCCTTGTCTCATGCCGGTTACTTACGGCTGTTTGATTTGCAGCTTTGTTGCTTGTCTGGGGCATGTGCATTACCCGCGTGACATTGAGACTCAAATGCTCACATGCCAAGAAGCTCCCTGGCAAAGAGGGGTGGCCAGGGCAGCAGGTCCAGTCCCCATTTTGTCGGGCTGGTAGAAAGTTTGACTTTGGGTGACTTTCTTGCTTCCTAAACATCAGTCCTTCATGAGTAAGAGACAGTTGCAGATGTATCTATTTATTTACCTTGGAGAGCCCACCACACTTGGTTTTGCTTGATTTCTTATTCCTCCCGCTGCAGCATTGCTGAACTTGACGTTGTGCTGGAATCATGATTCAGCTTTTAACCATGCTTCTAAAATTCTATTCCCAGCCTAGCACAAGCAGACCCAAACTGACACATTATTTATAAGTCTAATTTAGCTCTCGGTAGTGCAGCATTTCTGCTGGAGCCTGCAAGCGAAGGTGGCTTTGATCTTGTTTGAGGTTCTTTGCATACAGAATTGTTCATGCGTTTGAGAGCCCAGAGGATCCCCGGAGCTTTAGTGGTCCCTGCTAGGGAGTGTTATTTCACAGGGCCCATCTCACCGGGGTTCCGTGGAGGCCGGGCAGGAGTTGGGTTTCACCCACACGTGCTGGGATGTCAGAGGAGGGCTCTGAGCAAAGGAGGGATGTGGCCTGACTGGGGTTCTCTAAGGTCCCCCGAATGTAAGAGATGGGGAGCAGGGGAAGAAGGGAGCAGGGCTATGGTCCAGGCAGGAGGAGATGGTGGCCTGGCTGCTCTGCAAGTCCAGTGGCTTCTCTTTCATGACTTTCCCATTGCCTCCCCCTAGAGGTGGCAGGAGGAATCATGCTCATTACTGCAATGAGGGGATCTTCTTAAAGATTTTGGGGGGCCTCGGAGTGATCTACCTGCCAGGACTTTTCTGGAACATTTATAATAAGGACGAATGAGATGCCTGCTCAGAAGCTGGGAACATCTTTTGGAAGAGTGTTCTTTTCTACTGTTCTGAAATTTGTGGAGAGTATTAAATTTATCTGATTCTGAAAAAAGAAAAAGGTCTGAGCATTGTGCCAATCCTTCAAAGAAGTGTGTGGTCAGTAAGGCTGAAGGAGTTGAGGAATGTTCCAGAACGCTTCAAGCTCCCAAGCCGGTGTCATGCTGCTGCCTGAAATGTCACCATTAGACCCCTTGGGGCCATGCACTACCCTCACCCCGCTTCCTCTCCTCCCTTCCACCCACCCCCTTTTTCGGTGCAGACACCGCAGGGCACGTGATTACATTTTGTGCGTTTTTCCAGCCATAGTGACTGTGTGAAAGCAATAGGAGCGGAGCAGGAGGATTCTCTGAGCAAGGAGATCAAAGCAGAATGGATGCTTTGGGGATTCTTTAAAATTGCCCTGAAGCAGCGTAGGGCCAGTCATCGTGAGGGGTCTAAGGGGGAGGGGGCGTTGCAGGCAGCACTGAGCCAAGCCACCTTTCCTTACAATTCTTGGGCTTGGTCTCCTGCCACTGGAACACCAGGATGGGTGGCAGCAGCTATTTTGGAGACTGGTAGGGATCTGCCACTATGGATTCTGATTCAAAAGTATAGCCCTATTACTTACAAAATGTACGCTCAGGCAAGTAAGAAAACCTTGCTGGGAATTATGATTCTCCTTATCTCAGAGAGTTATGAAGGGTAATATGTAATCCAGGTAATGGTTTTTAGCACAGAGAGGGCAAGGCACTTACCCAAGGTCACACAGCAGGTAAATGGCACAGCTGGTATTTGAACCCAGGCAGTGCGACTCTAGAACACACACACGCTTAACCGCCAGGAGTTTAAAAAGCATGGCCACATTTAATCGGCTTATGTTAGCAGTCCACTGACTTGGGAATGAGGTCATAATCCTATATTCATTCATCATGCTTTGATCACTAATGTATTGTGGGTCCCCGAAGTGGTCGTGCTCCCTGGATGAGCCTCAGCATGTTTATCTATTGTATAAACCCCTTTCCCATAGATGTCTTGGAGGATTCAGCCATCATGGATGGAGAGCCCAGCCCAGAGCCAAGCAAACAGTACCTGGTCGGTAAATGCCCTGCTCCCTTTTCACTTGTTGCCTCCTGAGCAACCAACACAGGGTTTATAGAAAGAATTCCTTCAGCCAGAGCCTTTGAGAAACTTGAAGTAGTGGCACCCCTCTTCTCCATGTGGAAATGACCCCACCTCCACATGGGTCCACTACCCACCTCGTTGCTCAGGCCAAAATCCTCTCCCTCACTCTCATATCCTGTAAAGCCACCTCCAAAATTATCTCAAGTTCATTCTATGTCTGCCATGCTAGCCGAGGCCACCATGTCTATGGAGGCAGCTGCCATAGCTTTGGAATTTTCTCTCTGCTTCCATTCTTACTCTCCTTGGTGTACCCCAAGTTAGCACTCTGAAGCATAAGTCATGGAACGCTCATGCTCGAAAACCCACCAGAACCTTCTCAGAGCAGTGAGAATAAAACCCAAGGTGCTCACTATGGCCTACACAGCCAGGCGTGATGCACCCCCTCAGCCTCCTGCCACCTCCCTCTGGTTCACCGTCTCCAGACACACTGTTCCTACATCTACTTGTTGAACATGCCAATGTTGTTCCCACCTCAGGGCCTTGGCCCTGCTGTTCCCTCCACCTACAACACTGTTCCCTCATTTCTCCATATGGCAGGCTCAATCTGTTCTCTCAAATCTTAATTGAAGTGCCTTTTCTTCAGAGAGGTTTTTCATGAATTTATAATTAAAAACGACCACTCCAGGCACTCATCACTGTTTTATTCCCTTCATAGCAGATTCCACTAATGAGAATGATTTTATCTCCTCATTTATTATCTGCCATCCCTGGTCTGTAAGCTCTGGTGATAGGGATCGGGTCTGTCTTATTCATCACTGGGGATCAGTACTTAGAAGAGTGTCGGGCACATAATAAGTGAGTATTTGCTGAATGAATAAATAAAATTATAGCTCTAACACCCCAAAATCTATTTATAGTTTTGGCATCTCTTTGTTTACTTCTTAGATGAGAGATGCTGATTGGTTGTCTTTTAGGCATTGTGTGCTATGGCCACCTGGCATTAATGGTGCTTCTTTAGAAGGGGAGAGCCTTTTTGATGGGATGGGGTGGGGACGGGGGGAATGCCTGAGGTGTGTTGAATCCTTCCCTTAACCAGAACTTGAAATCACTTCCCATTACCCACAGCATAAAGTCCATAAAGGCTTCACCTTGATCTTGAAGGTCACTTCATTTTAGCCCTATCCCACCTGTCTACTCTCCTCTATCCAATCTTACCTCTCTCTGGTTCTGACTTCCCTACACCCATGTGTTCTCATCTTTGTCTTGGTTCACCACTCTTCCCATCCAATAGCCTTCCCATCTCTAGCCTCATACAATAAGCTTATAACTCTTCACTTGGTCTAATGTTTTGGAAGAACTTGAATAAAACAGGAATTAACCTTTCCTTATATGTCAGATACAGCTCACCTGCAAAACCATCTGGATCCAGGGCTTTTGAGGAGAAGATTGGTCATTACCATTTTTTAAATTTTTTGGAACATACCTATCCATGTTGTTTTAAATCTCATACCTGCTAAATTTAATATGTGGAACACCTGTGGGTCTGTTTCTATATTCTGTTTTTCCCCTTGAACTTATTTATTGGTATGCCTGGTGACTCGAATATTGGACATTGTGTTTGAAAAATTACAGCATCTTTGAATTACATTTCCTTCCAGAGATGAGTCACCCTGTCCTCTGATAGGCATCCGGTGTAGGAGGGATCACTTCAATACAACCAGGGACTGAGGTGAATCTAGTTGCCTCTAGGGTGTCATCCTCCAGACACCCAGCTTCTGATGCTATGTAAGGTCCATCCTCCTTGGCAGGTCCTGAATTCAGTGATTTGCCTTCTCAGTACTAGAAGACTGCCCCAAACTATAGTGTTTTTCGGATTGTTTTCTTAGGACTCTTGCCATGTGCAGCTTACAAACTCAGAAAATGCCTCAACAGGAAAACCCTGTAGTAATGGACTCACTTCTCTGAACTTTTCTTCCTCTAGAGATCTTGTTCCTTTGGGCCCTGGATGCTTTAGCAGCTCAGAACTCCGACTTTTGACTTTCAGTTCCATTAGATTGCTGAAAGCATTATTTCTATCTATCTATCTATCTATCTATCTATCTATCTATCTACCTATCTATCTATCTACCTATCTATCTATCTATCTATCTATCTATCATCTCTATCTCTAACTCTATCTCTCTATCCCTATCCCTGTCCCTAATCCCATCTCTATCCCTATCTTTCCTGGAGGAGAGGCCATGTTAGAACCCAGTAAGAAGGCAGCCACTGCAAGCCACTTCCTAGCTGTGTGACTTTGGGTAAGTTCTTAGACTGCAGAGGCCCCTACTGAGTGGTGATAAGAAGATCGTTAAGATTAAATGAATTCATCCAAGAGACTCAGCTCTCAGACTTCTGGTAAATGGAACCTGAGCAATTCATCCAAGAACACTCAACTAGGTAGAACAAAAATCAGGGTTCTAATCTTCTGTCCACATGGTGTCCTTCTCTGGAAAATGGAGGGGCTTTGGGGTGAGAAAAGGAGAGATCTTAACAGCTCTAGGAGGCTGTTCGAGCAAAGGCTCTGCCTTCCAGAGATAACACCTTTCAGACACATCCTCACGTCGTAACAGCTGCTTGGAAGAGTCAGTTGGGTGACAGACTATTGTCCAGTAGTCACCACAGGGAACACTCTCTAGTGTTTTTGCCGGAGAGGAAGTGTGAGTGACTCTGTCCCATTCATCTGGGCACAGAGCAGAGCTGGGGGCTCCCCAGCAAGCAGTGGCCTTTCAGTGTCACGCCTGCAAATCACCTTCTCACCTCTTCCCCACTCTTGCCTAACCACCTCCAACAAGAACTATGGGAAAATGCGTCTGAGGCAGAGCAGCTTAATACTCAAGCTTAGAAACACGGAGGCTTTCCCCCCCACCCTTTTTTTTAAGTTTCTGCCATTGTTGGAAGCTGGTTTTATCACTTCTGGGTCTCTTTTCAGAGTTCCCAGCGTTTGCTTGCTTCTTTTTGAGATGGTGTTTTCTCCTGGGAGATTTGCTTTGCCACAGCTGTGCTGTGTGATCTTAGATAATGAAAAGAGGTCCTCACTCTGGGAAGTGTTTTTCACAGCTCCCAGCGCCCTTTCATACCATCATCCTAAGGTGGAGGCAGGGTGGTGGGTTTGGTGAACCCATTTCACAGATGATGAAGCTGAGGCTGGGCGTGGCGACGTTTGCAGATGAGGATAGCCTGCTGAGTCGTCTGTGCAGGCGTGAGTCAGCTGTGGGGTTGGAGCAGAGCCCAGAGGCCCCAGCTGTGCCGGGCACTGGCCATATAGCTGCAGGATCATGGGAAGGTTCAGGGGGCACCAGGGGCAGGTCTAGGGTGACAGGAGAGCATTCAGATCTCAGGGCAGGAGTTACTTACTGGTGCAGGTTATTTACAAATGGTGCCAGTGTGTAGCATTCAGGATTCCAGGGTTGCAAGCAACAGAAACTACCTCTGGCTGATTTAAGCATCAATAGTCTGTCAGCTCGGGTTGCTATAACAAATAACCACAGACTGGATGACTTAAACACCAAATATTTATTCTTCACAGTTCTGGAGACTGGGATCTGAGATTACAGTGCCAACATAGTCAGGTTCTGGTGAGGACTCTCTTCCAGGTAGCAGATGACTTCTTATATCCTCGCATGGCAGGAGAGTGGGCTCTCAGGCCTCTTCTTATAAGGGGACTAATCCTTTATAAGGGCTCCGCCCTCAGGACCTAATTACTTCCCAGAGGCCCCACCTCCTAATGTCCTCTCACTGGGATTAGGGTTTCAGCATATGAATTTGGGAGGGACACAGACATTCAGTCCATTGCAGGGGACTTTCCTGAAGGACATGGGGGTGGCTCACAGAGTGGATGGGAAGGTGACCAACAAGGCCCAGGAAAGGATGGGAGGAGATTGCTGCATGAACTTCTGTGGCAGGAAGTCTTGGGCAGTCTCTTTGGTGCACTGCTCTAGGGATGAACCAGCTCCAGCATTTTGGTCCTGGCACCATGCGGGAGAGAGCCTGGGTGGCTCAGCTTGGGTCACGTGTCCTCCTCTTGGCGGAGGGAGGGCAGAGTGCCTTTACTGACAGCCTCCCCAAGTCCGTCCGTGTGCTGTGGGGGCTGAGTGGTGCTCCAAAGAAATATTGAGATGCTATTACCGGAAAAAGGGGGCACTGGAAGGCAAATAGACGAAAGCGACAGATGTCTGTTGCAAGTGGAGTCAGAGCATATCAGAGAATATGTGTGTTAAGCAGGACCCTCGGTGAGAAAATGGAAGCACATGTTGCCCAGAGAGGTTCAGAGACTTACCTGTGATCACACAGCGGGATACTATCCCCAAAACTATCTGGGACCAATCGCTGGGTCATCTTTTCTTCCCCAAACATTGACTATCTAAGAAAACTTCACTCCAACAAACAGGCTCAATAGATGTTGGCTAATCTTCTCTTTGTTTTCACTGTTCACCTACTGTGTGCAGTCATTGCGTGGTTGTACCGGTGACAAGGCCTCCCTCCCTGGCAACCACAGCAGCTCATGAGCTCTGGGGACGAGGCCATGTTTTCACTTTCTTGGTGAGCATCATCTCCTGACACAGCTGTCAAAGCCAAATGTCAAAACTGTGTGATTTCAAAGGTTTACTGACATTGCTGTCAAGCTCTGCCACTCCAACAAGACTTGTCAATCAAACCAGAACGTTTTTTTTTTTTCCTTCTGGTGGTGGCTATATTTTTACAACAAGGTGGGACTCTTCTTTTCTTTTTTGATGACTATGTTGAACTCTTCCAGCTGCTCTATCTATTCCTTAAACGTCAAGGGTGGCGAAAGCACACGCTACCTCTATCTTCAGCACACGCCCCACCTCTGTGACATCATCATTGTCGTCACCATCATCATCATCATGCTGCTTATCTATGAAGCTTTATATTTTTAGAGCCTTTTCACATGGCTCCCACAGTAAGTTTTGAAACCCGAGCAGAGCAGTGACTGTCTCCCTTTCACTGGTGAGGAAACGGACAGATGAGAAGGGCGAGGCTCCGCCTCGGCCCAACATTGGCTGCTGGCAGAATCAAGTCTCATCTACCCACGTTAATTTGGATGCTCACGTAAAAGAGTCTGAATTTTCAAATCACAAATTCAGACGTGCAAAAAATGTACACTTTTTTCCTACAGGTGAACTCAACCTCCCCATTCTTCTTCTGCCCAGTGGTGGAAATTGGAATCAAGCCAAAGGAGTCATTTCCAGGGTTGTTTTTTTTTCTCAGTCATTTCAGGTTTAAACTCAGCTATTTTGGGATTCCCTCACCCCCACACCGAGGGGCACCTCTGTGTGGAGGGGCTTGTGTGGAGTCAAGATGAGAGAGGAGAATGTTATTTTTTCGCCCTCAGCCTCCCTCCATGCTGGTTTCGGCAGCTGATACCTGAGTCCCCACTGGTCTCCGGTTGATGGACCAACACCAATTTGTTCCACCATGAGCTTTTCTCTGTCCACTGAGCCACTGTTTATCACCTTTTTGCTTTCCTCGAGGGCTTGGGGAACTTCCAGATGCCGCCTGAACCCTCTGAGATCACAGGAGACAGAAACTCACAGGTTTCCCTCATGCCGCCATGTTGGTGGGGAAGGGGACCTACAGGTTCTCACTGGTCGCTGTCATCATATCCGTAAACTTGTCAAGTGGTTTTGCTCTCTCCCTCACCACCTGGTCTTGATTGAGAGAGGGGAGAGGAAGGGAGGGCTCCTTTAAGTGACATGCTTGTCTTCTCTCTGAATACGCCCTTACCCACTTAGCCTGTGGAGTCATGCCATTGTAAAGGCACATTCAACTCTATCGCATATGTCTTAGAAGGTTTTTTTCCCCCTTCTGTTGAAATGCACTGCCTCTTTAATCATCATCTGTGCTCCCTCAAGATTGTTTAGGTTTATGGATTGTTTGTGTTTGTGGCATATTGTTGTTTAGGATGTAAACATGGGCTTTTGCCCTGTCTCTGTCATCTCTGCTGGAACTCTAAAACCTGCGTCTCGAAACTTTCAACCTGAGCGTGTTTCCTCTTGACTTCGGTCATTGCTGCTGTGATCTCTCCCACCGGAGGCAGGAGGTTCAGTGTGTACCGTAAAATGCGGGGAATGGCAATGTCCCCAGGCAAAATCGACTTATTAGAAATGATAAATCACAGATGGTAATAGCCCTACATCACCTGCCTACAGTAATAATGCTGAGAAAAAGGTTCATGAGCATTTCACCCTACTGTGAAATAAGACAGGGTTTCGGAGAAGGCTATTTCTTTAGGTTAATTTTAGGAGGGCTGTATGAGCTTTGAGAAACCCCGAATATTTCATCTCGTGTTGAACATACTAATAGGAATAGAACATGGAATAATCACCATATCACTGTTCCCAGGTCTGGGCCAAGTGCTTTTCCATAGTCACGTGATCTTTTCAGGAAGAGGCAGGACTGTTTATTATTCCTGTTGTGCAGGTGACTTGATGGGACTTGATCAAGGCCACACAGAGAGGAAGTAGCAGAGTCTAAATGGAACCCAACTCTGTCGGACCCACGCTGGTTCCTGCCTCAGATTTGGGGCCACCCTCCTTAAAGTCCCAAGAAGCATGAACCTCAGCACCCTTTCCAATTCTCTCTGTCACTAAGCATTTGTAAGCATTTGTACAGTAAGTCCCTGACTTGCGAACATTCGAGTTGCGACCTTTCTCAGATACGAATGGACCTCGCATTACCAACATTCGTAGGTGTGAACAAATCGCGGAAGCAGCTCACGTGTCTGCCAGACATTGTCACAGTTGTGCTGCTGTGTGCTTACTGTACAGTGCGATAGTGTACAGTAGTGCAGTGCTCAATCAGAGCCCAGGATGTCCAGAAGCAAGAGGAAAAGCAGTGGTGATGTGGAAAGGACTGCTAGGAAGCGCAAAGCAATAACCATGGAAACAAAAGTGAAAATAATTGAGAGATTGGACTGAGGCGAAAAGATGGTAGACATTGCTCGTTTTTATAACATGAATCATTCAATCATGGGCTTTACATTGTATATTTGTGTCCAAGGTTTATAAGACTCATTTTGTCAGACTTACGAACGAATCCAATTTAACGAACGTTCTCCCCGAACGGAACTCATTTGTAAGTCAGGGACTTACTGGACTCCTTTTTACAGCAACTGCTCAAAGTATCACACTTTGAAGGTGAAAATACCACCCATGGGCAGTGGGATTTTTAGCACTACTTTAAAAAAAAATTAATCCTCTCAAAAAAAGTGAGGACTGTGTAGCAGGCTGAGTTCTTACCTTCAATCACAGCCTCACACCCCTTCATCCCAGGGCTGGCTCTCGCTAGATGTATCAGGAGATACTTGGCCAATAGGAAAGAAGGAACCAGCCGTGCAACTTTCAGGTCATGATCTCAGGACCCCCAAGAGGTTCTTAGTATTAGTGAGTTGGACCTCATCCCACAGCTTTCGATTCTTATAGCTCAGGATGGGTCAAAAAGTTAGGTTTTTCACAAGCTCCCCACTGGCCCTCAGTGCAGGGGATCTGCAGGTCCTTCTTTGTGGAATTCTACATCAAATCCCCCAATCCCTGCTAGTAACAGCTTGGAGGCCCAGCTTAAGGCAGACTCTGGACTTTGAACTAGCTTCAAAGCAGCTTGGTGTAGTGGGACTCAGGAGACCTGGGGTCAAGTTCAAGCCTCATCCTAAGTAAGTCTGTGTAGCTTCTCTGAGCCTCAGTTTTATCACTTGGAAAACAGACAGTAACCAATGTGAGTGCCTGAGCTGAGCAAAGTCACTGGAGGAGTTTCACCTAGTTCATTGTGGCTGGAACAAAGAGGGGAAGAGATCAGCTTCAGGAGTGGGCAGGGCCTTGTCAGCCTCCAGAAGTTTGGACTTCTTTCCCTTTGGCAATGGAGAGCCCAGAGAAGATTTGGATCAAGGAACGATGGGAGTGGAGGCAGAAAGACAGGTCAAGAGGCTGATGCAAGAGAATAAGCAAGGATGGATGGTGGCCTGACCTGAACAAGTGGTACCACAGTCAGAAAGAAGTAGGCTGGAGCCGTAACAGGAAGAGGATGATGTCAAGGTCTCGGAGGCTGATCCAAGTGGGGCAGGAATGTAGGAGCAATCTCGGCACCCCTCCATGTTTAATATCCAAAGCAGTGCCTGGCACATGGGAGACACTCAAAAATAACTATTGGATGAATGAGCAATTGAGGGAAATATCTTAGTTCTAGACCCTGTCTGGTTATGAAGAACAGATGAAATCTTCCTATGAAAGCATTGGAAACTTGTATAAATTCAGAAAATGGTTCGGCTACTGAAAGAGATCCCAAATTAGCAATGGCTGTAACGTAATAGAAGTTTATGTCTCTCTCTCATGTGACAGCCTGCATAAGCATATGGGGCCAGTGGGCCAGCTTCACAATGATCTGAAACCCAGACTTTTTTCTTTTTGTTCTTCCATCTTCCACGCATGGAGTCTATCTCATAGGCCAAAATAGCTGCTCTAGCTCCTGCCACCACATCTGCATTCCAATCATCATTTTATCTGTGTGCCAACCAGTGGTAAATATGAAAGATGGTGAACTTCCTATAAGGACATGATCCAAGCGTTGTACACATCACTTCCAGTCACATACTATTAGCCAATAGTCAGTTATATGACCACAATCAGCTATAAGAAAGGCTGGGAATTGCAGTCTTATTCCAGCAGCCCTCTTCCCAGCTAAAACATGAGGGTTCTATCTAAACAGAGGGAAGAGAACAAATAGTGAAGGTGAATCTTGATGGAGTGATGCTAAGATGAGGAGGAAATAAAAAGTTCCAGGAGGCAAGACTGCTGAAGGGCATTAGTTCAGAAGAATCCACAGGCAATTCATTCACCCAGTCAAGAAAGAGGAGAGCAAGTGGAAACTTCCAGGCTCAGGGCTTCAATGAGCTTCTGATGCAAAATGCCCTGTTCTGTTAGGTGCAGATGCGCCCCGTGTAACTTTGTCCTCATTCTCTCCCACACCCACCCTTGCCTCACCCTGGCCCCCACCCATCCGAGGAAGGGACTTCCTGGGGTGGGTGGGTGGGGAAAGGTTTCCTTGCAATCCTGGCCCTATGAAAAGAAGGCGTGGACCTGGCTGAGACTGAGAAGGTTGAGAATTTATCCAAGCCCAGAGTGGCAAACCCATCCCTTTAACAGACAGGCAGGTGCACGTGGGAACAAGAGGAACAATTGAGAAGGCCACGTGGCCAGCTGGAGGGCTGCTCTCGGCTCCACTGAGTTTTTGCCACTGTCTGGCCCTGCTTCTGGGTGCTGGGACGAACTCACACAGCACCTGTCCTGAAGGGCTGCAGTTGCTGAAATGTGCCCCTCCCACCCTGGAGAAGGCCGACAACACTGTTGACTTTGCAGATTCTGGAAAGTAATGGTTAATGTTACCATGCTAATAATACAATGTAATTTGGCGTTGAGTTTGTTTTTGTGGCACAGTTCACGTTAATTTGGAGCACCATGAGGTCTGCAGGGGACACTTCTGTCACACTTTCCTGCAGTTTACAAGGAAATTAAATATGGCAGCAGGGATTGCCAATTTGGGCATTTACAGAGGGCTCTGGAGGCAGCCTTTGTAAAGCGTTCAGGGTTGTTTTACTGGCAAATGGATGCTCAGTGGAGAAGCGGCTTTTGTCTTCTGTCTACCTTGAAGCTTCATCCACCCAGCCTAACAGCCAGCGTGAGTGTGATTAGAACCTCTTCAACACCAGGGAACCGAGGACAACAGGCTGCCACCTTGACTTTCAAGTTTAGGCCAACAACTTTGGGCAGGTCACTTCGGCTCTCCAGGCCTCAGTTTCCTAATCTGCAAAATGGAAATAACTATACTTCCCGAGGCTGTGGTTAAATGAGACAATGAATGCAAATGTGTGGCACGGTCCTGTCTGGCGCTAGGAAGCGGTTCCTAAACAGGCAGCGCTGCTTCTGCCGATATCGCTATTGTAACAGTGAGCACACACAATGAGCGCAGCCCAGTGATGCAGGCAGGAAGAAAGGCTTGAGTATCAGCTCAGGAGAGTGTGGTCTGGTTCCCATCACTAAAAGCAAACAGCGGGTGTTTGCCACCAACCACTCCTTCCCCAAGCTTCCAGCATTTCCTTCAGGTAAATACCTGCCCCAGGCAGTTGGTAAAAGCTGACTCCATCCCACTCACCAGCCCCCAGGTGTGACTGCAGGAAGGTGTAGCTGGTGAGGTGCAGGCGACCTTGCTGAGATGGAAGAGATGAGAAATAGAAAATAGCTGGGGCACAGATGGCGTTGGGAAGCCCCTAGATTATCCAACCGGGAAGCTTGATGTTACCTGAACGTTCCCTTTGCATAAAACAAGTCCCCTCGATGGCACCAACCAGTTCAAGTTGCCTTTTTCCGTCACTTTCACTTTTTAAAAAAAAAGATATTATTGGGGAATTGGGGGAGGGGAACAGCGTTGCAGAATCCAGGGAGGGGAACAGACAGGTAGACAAATTGCTGTTTTGTTCTTTAGTCTAATTGTGGAGGACGTCGCTTCACTGGCGCATGCTGGTATGATCTTTGTGCTCTTCCTGGGTGAGGCAATTAGTCGCCGGTCATTGGTCGGCCGCTCATTGTGGCTCACAGCAGCTCTCACTGACTGCCAGCAGCTCTCACTGACTGCCAGCCACTCATGTAGCTCATGGCAGCCTACTGCAGCCCCACTGCAGCTTACAACGTCGCTGGCGACTCACAGCAGCCCAGCTCCAGGTCAAGCTGTTGTTCATCATCTTAGCTGAAAGGGTGCAGCATCACTGGCCCTTAATGTGGGATCTGAACCGCGGCCCTGCTGCTCAGAGCTGGTGCTCCCAAGTGAGCTCTTAACCAATTGAGCCACTCAGCCCCGTCACTTGCACTTTTATATGCCATTGCGATGCACTTTAATACGTGTCATTATCTCCTTTCATGCCTGCCTTGGAGAGGACAGGGACCTCTTTTATTATCCTCTAGCATTTGCAACTTCTCGCCAGTATCTAGGACACCTCAGGCACTTAATTGTTTAATTCATAAGACGTGACTTACCTCATGGATCTTGCAGTCTCTTTGAAAAAATGAGACAAAGTGATATGAATCTAAGTTGTGGGACAAGCTGTGACCAAGTCCCAGCACTTGTTCTACAGAAAATCAATGTTGTCACACTTAACCTTCCTCCTTGGTGAGACCCTACAATGCTGTTGTGAATGAGCAGGCAAACAGTGGATGACAAACCACTCATACGGACCAGCTGGGCTTTGGGCAAAGATTCCCAGAGAGGCAGGGAGGTTTTCTTCCTTAAAAAGTAAGTTGGAATTGTATTGAAAGTCAGAGACAGGCTCCAAAATGGTATCCGTTGGAACACTCGATTCAAATGGGACAGAAAATCAGTTACAAAATGGCTAAACCAGAGAGAGAGAGAGAGAGAGAGAGAGAGAGAGAGAG
>NW_017731404.1:2378254-2396403 GCF_001890085.2 Hipposideros armiger
GTGTGAAGGGAGAATCGAGGGGTACCTGGGTCTTCAGGCATGCAAATGCGAGCAGAACCTCAGCTTCTCGCCATGGCTCAGGCTCTCCTTCCTCTGTGTTGGCTTCAGTTGCTTTCTCTGCCTGAGAGCAAATGGTGACAGTACCTGCCACCCACGCATCCTCATGGCCTCACAGTAAGTGAGGAAGAGTTGGGGTCTGCTTCCTCATTGGCCCAAGCGCCTGTCCCAGAACCAGTCGCTATAGCCTGGGGGGAGGAGGTGTTATGCTTTGATTGGTTTAGGCTTCAGTCACATGCTTCACCCCTTTGGTGGAGTCCCATTGTCATTGCCTAAGACACTAGGGCATTATTGCCAGAAGGATGAGGGGTGCTGGAGACAAAATCAAGAGCTGTCCATCGCACATAGGAATGGCTGAGAAGGGTGGAAACAAATAGGTTCACCCATTCTCACAGTACATAATCTGGAAGGCCTGCCACTCATCAGATCCTGTGCTGGGAATTCAGTGACACATGAGAGACAGGGCCTGGCTTTGAGGAGCTCACAGCCCAGAGGACAGGTATGAGTTTTATTCCTGTCTGACTTAGGATAAGGATAAGGCAAAGTGAGGCAGGACCTCCCAGGTCCCCCAGCCCTTTGTCCCTTATCTCTCCATTCATTGTCAGATCCCCAGGTCCCATCAAGGAGATGGAGGGGATGTCGGCCTTGCCTAGCGAGCTCTGGAAGGACCCAGAGCAGACTGAGCCTCTGTCTGAATGGGAAACATGGCTTCAAGGGTGGAGAAATGTAGAAACGGAGAGGAAACAGTTCCTCTAGATGATGCCTTATGATTTATTTTGATCACTCTACAATGTGAAGCCTAGTGCCTGGCACATAGTAGGTACTCAGATGCTTGGTTCCCCAGCACCTCCATAAAAGCATTGCGCATCCCCAGAAAAGGTGGGGGGTTCTCTATCCTTATAATCTTGTTGCTATGGAGTCAGAACTGACTGGTTCTTAAACATGAAGAAAGAGAGAGCAATATAATGGACTTAGTGATCCCTTGCTGAGCACCTACTATGAGTTAGGCTCTCTGCCAGGCACTTGACAAGTTCTTTCAAATCCCCACCAACCCTTCACCATGGGGATTATTATCCCCATTTTCTCATGAGGCAACTGAGATATAGAGATGGTGAGAAATTAGCTGATTCCTTTAGAGCAGGAATTGGCAAAGCACAGCCCATGGGTCAAATCTGGCCCACCACCTGTTTCTGTAAATAAAGTTTTATTGGCACACAGCCACAGCCATTCATTTACATAATGCCTACATCTGCTTTTGTGCTACAAAGGCAGAGTCGAGTAGTTGCGACAGAGACCATATGGCCCACAAAGCCTAAAATATTTACTATCTGGCCCTCTACTGAAAAAGTTTGCCTGGCTTGGAGAAAACATTTGGATACTTTCTTTTTGTCAGGCTGGAAATCAGATCAGGAAAGGCTCTGTAAGCCCTGGTGAGGACTTGAGACTTGGACTGTCAAAAGGTGGCCACTACAGGGGTTGAACAGAGGAGGGACAGGACTCGCTTTGTGTTTCAGTGCAACCCTGGCTGCTGAGGAGGGAATTGCTAGCAGCTAGCGAGCCTTGAGGCAGGGCAACCTGTTAGAAGTCTGTTGAAATAATCCAGGTATAAGAAGGCTAAGCTGGACAGCCGCAGTGGAGTGAGCAATTTAGGAGGGAGAGAAAAAGCAACAGGAGCTGGCAACTGATTATCTGGGGTGTGGCGGGGAAGAGAGGAATCAGGGGAATGCTTAAATTTGAGGGGATTGGAGGTGTCATTCACTGAGCTAGGAAACAGGAGGAGGAACAGCTGGCGTGGGGAGCAGGAGTTCCATTTGGATGGCATTGAGTTTGAGGTGTCTGTTGGATGTCTCAACTAAGATGTCCAGCTGGAGGTCGGCCCTGTGGGTCTGGAGCTCAGAAGGGAGGGACAGGTGTGCACTGGAAGCTGGATATTTAGGTGTCTCCAGCATAGAGATGCCCATGGCATAAAGAGTGAGCTGAACAGCGGGGCTGAGCTCTTGCAAACCCACGCTCTCGTAGCTCCAGCACCATGGTTCTCCCTATATGCTCCTGAGACCCTCTCTCAGGCAGCCTGTGAAGCTCCAGCCAGGGAGGGGAGCCCAGAGCCCAGGAAACCCCAGCCCGACCTCCAGATAGCCAGGCCCTCCTCCAGGCCTCAGGCAGGGAGAGAACCACCCACCCAGAGTCAGAGATCCCACGAGAGGTAGAGGCTGTCATTCTTCCTGAGAAGTTGATACCTGTCACACTGACATGAGGCCTTTCTGGTGCCTCCCACCCCCAACTGTGTTTCAGCTCAGCTCTGAAGCATGGCTCTGGGGAGTTGGGATGCACCCCTACAGGGCCATTTTTCTGGAGCTGTTTTCTCCCGTGGGCTCAGGTGAGCACTTGCCTGTTGGAGAGAGCTGGAACCAGCCCCGGCTGGCCTCTGGGTACCACTTTGAGCATATGCAACATCCAGAAGGAATGCCCCATGTGGGCCCGGGGATAGATGGCAAGAGAACAGCATCCTGCAAGCTAGAAATGTTTTGTACCTTAAAGAAGGCTGAGGGAGTGTTTTTCCCCCAAAGATATGACTAGTACCTCCAATGTATTTTTTGCCTTGAAAGAGTTCAAGGCTGCCTGAAACCCCAAGAGGGGTGAGGAGAAACAGGGCCCTCAAAGCAGGCTGGGAACCTGAGCAGAGAGAAGAAACTCAGATGTCCCTCTACCTGAGAAGATGCTGGTTTTCTCAGGAAAAGCTTTGGTTGACTTTTGGTTGACTTCTGGTGGACCTGCCCTTGAATTTTGTGCACCTTTTGCCCTTTCTAGTAGTGAATCTTGCCCTCTATCTGCCGCGAGACAGTGTAGGGAAGGATGGGGGTGGGGGCAGCACAGGCTCTGACCTCAGCAGGTTTGGACAGTTGGGGGAAGGTGCCCCCTCTCTCCATGGCTGGCACTCTCCACCCCTCTGTCCCCCTGGCTGCCTCCTTACATGTCTCAGCTAGCCACCTACTAACTAACGCGTTCTCCATGAGTCAGAACAATTTTGGTGGCAAGTAATACATTCAAGTCCAACTGACTTAAGCATAAAAGGGACTTCATTGGCTTGGGCCACTGAAAATTTCAGGAGTGGCTTCTACTTAAGGTAAAGTCGGATCCAGGTGCTCAAAGGATGTCATCAGAAATCTGTCTATGTCTGGGCTCTGCTGCCCTCTGTGCTGGCTTTGTTCTCAGACTGTCCCCAGGCAGTGGAAATATGGCTGTCAGCCTCAGGTTTACATCTACCTAGCTTGACATCCCCAACAGAGACAGTGCCTCTTTGCTAATTAACATTCAGCAAAAGTCCTGGGATTTGATATCATTGGCCCCAACTGGAGTCATGTGACCATTCCTAACCAATCACTGTGGCCAGGAAAATGCTTCCTTCTCATTGGTCCGGCCCGGGTCATGTGTCCAGCCCGAGCTGGGGATGGAGTAGGCTCTGTTTGAGCTACAGGAGCTGAGTGTGGGGGAGGGGCGGTTTTCGAGAGGCCACATTGGGGTTCTGTTCCCAGAAGGCGAACTGTTCTGTTCTGCGGGAGCAGGCAGAAATAACAAATCAATATTATGCCTGATGCTCCTGAGAACAGTCATGTGGAAACGTTATCTGTGACTGGCCCTCCTGACACAAAAGAAGGAAGTCCTAATGCACTGGGGTCCAGTGGGGGTTTGTTTGTGTGTGTGAGGCGGGCTGGGAGCAGGCGGTGAAGGGAACTAAGATCTGGGGTGTGGGAAACAGAGGTTCCAGAATGGGGTGAGGGAGATGAATCTCCAACCTCCTCCCTTCTTCCCTCCCTCTTTCATTCCTTTATTTCTTTCTTCTCCTCCCGCCCCAAATATCTGAATGCCTGTGCTGTGCCAGGCACGCCATTTGGCACTAGAAACACAGAGATGCACAAGATGGAAATGTTCCCATTTGGGCCTACATTCTCTGGGGGGAGAGAGATTATAAACAAACAAATAAACGGGATCATTTTCAAGAGATGAGCTAGAAAGCAACTGAAGTGTGCATAGCTGCTTTCCGCAGGGTGGCCAGCGAGGGCTTCCTGGAGGAGGTGACATTTGGGCAGAGACCGAATGATGCGAAGGAAACAGCCCTGGAAAGGGTGGGGCTGGAAGAGAGAGGGAGAGTGAGCATGGCTGCCTCGAGGTAGCCAGGAGCCCCTGGGTCCTGTAGAAACAGAAAACAGGCACCTGGGTGGAGCCTGGCAATGGAGACAGTGCCTGGGCAGAAGCAGAAGGGGCAAGCATGGAAGGCCGGGCGAGGAGTTTGGATTTCAGGGCCACTGGATGGGGACTAGGCATTGCTGCCTCCGGGTCTAGAAGGTGGGAGCGATGGTGACGGAGGCACGCTGTGGCCCAGCCTCACAGGAGGAGAAAGAGAAGGAAGCCGGACTCATATCCTTCAGTGCCAACGCCGTACCAGCTGCCATGGTCTCTGTCCCCAAACCTTCAGAGAGACCCAGAGAAGGGCATGATCCCCATTGTTACAGATGAGGATCCGAGAGGCGCGTGGCCTAGCGTTCCTGGCCACCCTGCAGTGGAGATGCAATCTGAACTCAGGTCTTTTCCACTCCTAAACTCTTCCTCCTACACAGACCTGCCTCTCTCCACGTGGCGTTCGAACGAGGCAGCAGTCCAAAAGTGAGTCATCACTTTTCTTCCCGCCGCCCCTCATTTCCTTTCTTAATTTCCACATTTCTGAGCTGAAGCAGGCTAGTATTTAAATTTGCCAGTAGCAGATGGGGGTGGAGGTGGGGGCAGCATTGGCCCTTCAGAGCATGAAGGAGGGGAGGCTGAACCCCACCTGGCCGCTGAGGCTGGCAGAACGCCCCCCCCCTCAGACCAGATGCTCCCCACAGCCTAAAAGATGGTGGGGTGGCACGTGCCAACATCCCCCCTTCTCCAGCTTCTGAAATGGTTTTTGAGTAGGAAAAGATAGGCTTCTCCTAGCACGTAAATGTCACTTTATTTCATGCCTTCCTTTTTTATCAGTGCAGTTGGAAAGTGGCTGCTATCGCCAAAGGAACGGTGTTGGTTTCGTCTTCCAAATGCCACCACAGTCAGTACCAGCGCGGGGCTTAATAACAGATTATTTTTACAGCTTGTGCTCTCCCCCATCTTTGAATTCCAAAAGCATCTTCAGCCACACACGTGAGAGGGGGAGTGGAAGATTGCTATCATAAACAACCCATGTGCCCTGCGTTATGGGGACTTTTAGGGCTTTTAGGGCCCCTTCATGAAAATCCCCGGGTTCTGGGTTTGGACGTGGGGTCCCTGACATGGGCTGAGGCTTGAGAAATTTAATATAGATGAAAGAGTTCCTGTTCCAGCTGGACATTTGGTAATAGATGTCTGTTGGTTTTTCCTGCCCCGTCACTTCTGAGAAATAGGAACTTAATTCCGTTGGGGGCGTTGCTACCACCTCTGTCCTTGGTTCATACATTTTGAGTGAGAATGAAATCTACCCCTACCGCCCACCCCCATTTTTAGGAGCGGCCAAATCACCCAGGCCTGGCCAATGGACATATTCTCTCTCTGATCTACCTTGATTCAGACATGAACAAGAAACCCAGGCCAGGCCGATAAGATTTGGCTTGGAGACTCATATGGGAATTACTAGGAAAGAGAAGCTGTCCTACCAGGAACTGGCTGAATGGGTAAGATGGAAACCAGGGGCTGCTGGTGCCAGGGTTCTGGGGGATAGTCTCTTTGATCATGAGGTCAGCACAGAGGAAAACAGGGCTAAAATTGGGGGGAGAGGGAAAGATGGCGTTCTGATGACATCACTTGAGCACCTGGATGCAGCCATTCCTGAAGCTAATGAACTTTGCACTTGATAGTTATATGAATTCATAAATTCAGCTTGATGGCAAGAGTCCTGACTGACGCCTGTTGGTATGATCCTGGCTGCATAAAGCAATCTTGTCTCTGAATCCCCCACCCTTATATGTTGCTGCAAAGGGACAGCTCATAGCAAGAAGGGTGGGAGCAAGGCATAGACACCGTTCCGTCCCATGTGTGCAAACCCCATGGGGGCCATCTCATGAAGGTTCAGCTGCTCTCTGAGGATCCCCGAGAAGGATGTTTAAAGTATAAAGGGCAGGGCTACCTGCTGGGACAAAGTTGGCAGTTGGGGTGCAGGGGCAGGATTCAGGGGGCCGCAGAATAAAGAGGCCTTCCATGGCCCCCTCCCTTGCTTTCATGGGGGCCTCAGGTCTCCCAGGTTGCAGTCAGCAAGGGGCTTTTACAAGTGCTTTCGTTCTACTGATTCACTCCCAGAATTGTATTTTAACTCAGCAAATGTTGACGGAGCACTGTGTCAAGTACTGGGGGTTGGCAGACTTGGGTCTGGGTTCCTCCATCTTTGTCCTTTAGTGACTGTGTGGTATTGAGCAGGGTCCCTATGTTCTCAGATCTTCCATGTCCTTGTCTGTAGAACAGGAATAACAATATCACCTGCTTCAAAGTTCTGTTAGGAGGACTCAGTGTTCAGCCCTGGATCTGGCACCCAGGAAGCAACCATTACTATTCCAGCGGTGATAATATCCTAGTTCCTGTGGATGGAGGGGGGCGGTGGATGGAGGTGGATCACGTTCTAAAGGGACAGTTATATAAATGGATTGTTTCCATGTTATATAGTTGATGATAAGACGGACATAAGCCACAAGGACAAGCAGCTCCAGGAGCCCAGAAGGAGAGTTGTCAATCCATAGGTGGGAATCAGGGGAGGCTTCCAGGAGGAGGTGACCTCTGAGCTGAGCTTTGAGGATTGAGTGGGAGTTGGCCCAGAAAATAGCAGGGGCAGATGCTTAGGGACACAGCATGAGCAAGAAGCGTTCTCAATGTTGTGTTTCTAGACCGTAGAATATAATAGACCATGAGCATCAAAGGGTGACATTAGGAAGACCAACAGGGAAACACAATGACAAGAGTTTGGAGTGGAGCCTGGGCGGCAGGGGGTAGTCCTTGGAGGGTTTTCTAATGATCAGATTTGAGTTTGGGGAGGCCCACCCCATGTGCTGTGCGGTGGGAAGTTACAGGGAGAGGTCCCCTTTGAGGGAGGAGGTTGTTGGTGGCATCTGGGCAGAAGCTGATGAAGTCCAGGGCTGGGTGGAGGAGACGGATGGGAGGTGAGGGGCAGAGCTCGAGATATGTGGGAGGGAGAAGGCTCAGCTGGACTGAACACCACGTTCCCCTCTGGTCCTTGCTTTCCCTCGACCGTGATTTAAAAACACATCACACGTGCCTTACAAAATGACAGGTTGTTTACCAGGATCTCTGAATGCTGACATCATCTGTCCCCAAATTAGCCTCATCTTTCTCAGCCAATCTGCCATATCTGGGCATGCTTTTGCCTTGATCAACAGTTGTCTTATTTTCTTTCTTCTTCCTCCCCCCGCTGATCTCCAAATACCGACCCCAACTCTTAGCTGTAGACCTGATTCTCCATGTCGGTACCTTCACCCAGATCTGACGGTCACTGGGGAGAGGCCCTGTTCTGGGCCTGTTTCCCCATCTGGAGAACTGGGATAGAGACATTATTTCCTACGGTTAAAATCTCAGGGGCTGTAGTGAGGACTCAGGATAATGCATATGAACCCCTTAGCCCAGCGCCCGGCCCTAACTGAGCTCCCCTATTCTCTGTTGGGAAGAGGAGTTGCACATTCAGCCGGAAGAGTCCTGTGACCACTATCTATAAGGAGTATTTACATGCATCATCTCATTGAGTCTAGCCTGGTGGGTATCACTACCCCTATCTTACAGATGAATTAACCTAGGCTCAGAAAGACCAACCAGTTTGCTGCAGGTCACATAGACCGGGAAGGAGCAGGGTCAGGACTGATACCCACGCCTCTGATTGCAAGCACCAGGGCCAGGAATAGGGTGAGGCTGAGGCGAGTGAGGCACTCGCCTCAGGTGCAAAGTGTAAGGGGGCGCCAAACAGCTCAGTAACCAGGGTAAATTCTATCTGAATGCAATATTTTTAAAAAATCGAAATCAATGCAAAAAAAAAAAGTCCATGGCAAATATCCACAAGGCAAAATATCAGATTTAAAAACAAAAACAGGATCAACCTGATTTTTTTTTCTTTTGCTCAAACTCCAGTACAGCTCAGGGTGGGCTGTGGCTGGCTGCAGGCTCCCCCTTGCTGGTGGCTGAGGTGACCCCAGCAGTCTTAGGCATGCATCCTCCTTCACGAAATGCAAACCAGAGCAGTGGACTGCACTCTTCTCAGCCCAGATGAGCAGGCCTGAACTTCCTGCTCACCTCCAGAACTGGGGATGAAACCAGCCCCAGCGGATCACATCCTGTGACAGTTGGGAAGGGACAGCGCCCCCCAAAACGCAGTTTCAGTTCTAAAAAGAGGACTGGATGTGAAACATGCAGAAAGGACAGCCTGCTGCAGGGGGCAGGGGCTCATCCAAAGGACTTGCTCCAGGGGGTAGAAGCCTGGGCTTGGCACCCAGCCAGACTTTGGCCTGAGACCCTTCCCGACGTCCCCAGGTGGGCACAGGTCTCAGAGACGGCTGGCACGTGGGTCCTTTTCCAGCCCTGGTTCTCCAGAGTCACATTTCTGCTCAAGTCTCTTTAACCTGTGGCTACCTTTTACTCTCGCCTCCTCCTCTTCCTCCTATAAGCCATCTTGCTGAACTTTCAGGGGAATTAGTTATATTGGGTTGTCGGAAAAGTCATGACGCATTTTTGCAATGAAAAACAGAAAAAATACGTCATGGCTTTTCTGACAACCCAATAATTCGAATCTCTTTTGATCGAAACCTGTCTGTTTTTGCACTAATAATGAATGGGTAGACCCCTACTCCCACCCCCCAGTAAAGAGTTGTGGGGGAGGAAAGCAACATGATGAACAAATTCCCATTTCCTGGAGAAGGAGCCCACCGAGGTGTAATGGGGGCTTGATGTCCAGCCATGTTGTGCGATACAGCAAGAACAGCAGCAAGTATCTTCTAGAATGTTGCTCTGGGAACTTCGCCTTTCCTATGAGGGCTGGTCGGGGGTTTGGGAGACAGGGACAGGCTGGCAAGGATGGCGGTTCAGTGGGGAGGTTGCACATCCATCAACAGTGCAGGAGCTGAGGCGCGGCTGTCACCTGGCGGGATCTGTGGTCCCTTTTGCCACAGTCCCCACCACTCCCTAGGGTTTATATCCTGCCTGCTTTACTCATTTACATGACTTGTTTTGCTATTGCAGAATTGACGCCTTCTCTTCTCCCCCACTGACACTAAGCTTTTTCCATCCTAATACCAGAGTGACTATAAGCCACACAGGGGAAGGGGGTCCATTAGCTCTCAGATGGGCCTTTCGGTTATGGTTCAGCAAATGTTCATTTCTTCCTGCTTCCGGAAGCCTCCGTGGAAGGAGTATATCCCTGCCCCTCCGATGTCGGCCTTGGCCCTTGTGATTTGTTTGGGTCAATGGCCCGTGAGATAAAGTGACAGTCCGCTGGTTCTGAGCCTAGGCCTTGGGGCAGTCCCATATTTACACTTGCCCTTCTGGAGTGCTGATCTGACCTAGGAGAATAACAAACTCCTGAGCAGTTGCTGGCCTTTCACCCTGCACCCCACAATCAACACACATTTCAGTTTTTCTGCATACCTTTGAGCATGAGGATAAATGCACAGGCATGCCACTGCGTTCATACCGGTTTCATACCTACTGAAATTTGTTAGTCAAGCTTTTCCCAAATGTTTGGTGTTGCAAACACAAAAACAATACTATGTCAATCACAGAGTAAAATGGAAATACTGCCCAAACTGTAGAATTCCATGAAACTGATAAAAGGGATGTTGGAAAACTACTTGATTTCTATCCAAATTTCTATACTTTGACGAGCCAGAATCTAGTGCAGTCAGTCCATTTAATAATCAAAGGAGAGAAAAATTGATAAAGATAATGACAGGATTAGCTGCTTCAAACAGGAGCTGCCAAAGGCTAAGAATGTCCTTTGGGGAAATTGATCCAGCCTTGAAATGACTGCTTTCATAACATGATTTAAAAATCGAATCTGAAGTCAAGGATGTTGTTTGTGTCGAAAATGTTGTAAGGAAAATTACTTTAAAACACTGAATCCATTCATTCATTCTGTTGTTCACTTCAATAATTTAGCATGTAATTTTATTCATAACTTCAATATAAAGGTTTTTTAAACGCTTTTCTTAATTTAGTAATGCATGTTTCAGAGTTAAGCTTTGTTGTTGTTGCTACTTCCTTTGAAATTTAGATTAGATTTTTAAGTGTAACCTCCTCAGGAGGTCATTTTTCTAGTATCAGTGTCTTCAAAACTGAAAAACCTCTCAGACTTTCCATCAGACATGTGGACTTCACCTGCTGTCATGCTCTACCCAACTGTGAAGAGTTGTGACCACTGTCACCTGTTTGAAGTAGGGATTTGAATAATGTCAACCACGAGCGAGACTGGCCCCTGGGACCGTTCCACCTGGCCAGTGGCTGAGCCTAGCCTACTACCCAGCATCCCTGCTGTAACATGCCATTCTTAAAAAAAATAAACTTTATGGTACTATAATTTAACATACAATAAAATGCATACATTGTAGTGCACAGTTTAATGAGTTTTGACAAATGTAACCACCCCCACCCCCAATCAAGATAACACTTACAATACCTACAACTTCCCTCAAGTCCCTTTGGAGTCAACCTTCAGCCTCATTCCCTACCTTAGGCAACCGTTGATTTCTGTAACTATGGGTAAATTTTGTCCATTTTAGAACTTCACATAGATGGAATCATAATAGTGACTACTCTTTTGCACCTAGCTTCTGCTCAGCATGTTTTTGAGATTCGTCCCTGTTTTTTTTTTTTTTTTTGCTGGAATCATTACTTTTTTCCTTTTTATCACTGAGTCATATTTCATTTGCATGAAGAGTGACATTATGACACGTTGGCGAGGATGCGGAGCAATCAGAACTCTCACGCACTCTTCTAAGGAGTGTGAAATTTGAAAAAATGTCTGGCAGTGTTTTTATGAAGTTAAAACATACATTTACTCTGTGCCCCAGTGGTTCAACTCCTTAGCGTTTACCTAAGAGAAATGATAATATATGTCCACACAGACTTGTACACAACTGTTCATAGAAGCTTTATACATGTATCCCCAAAATGGAAACAGCCTATACTGTCAGGGGACCGAAGCTACACCAGAAATCTGAACATGAACTAGGAAAAGGCAGTTACCTACTAAAGAGGTAAAAGCGGGCTCAAAAGGACACAGAAAAAGCAGCAAGTATGGCTGCGGGAGCGTGATGGGAAAGGAAGAAGACAGCAGAGGACATACTGCTGGGTGGCTAAGTAACTTGCTGCAGGGAGTGTGGGGGCCTGGCCTGGTCCATGAGGGCTGCCATGTGAGGGCTGCTAGGTGAGTGCAGCGGACCTGCACACCCATCCGCTGGCATCTCTGCTGGAAACCATCACACAGGAACCAGGAAGAGAAGACCTTTCTTGCTACGGATCGCAGCGCCCCTCTAGCGCCCTCTACTGACAATGCCTAACATCAGCCCAGCTCTCAAAGGAGAAATGTTTGCAGGAGGGTCCAGCTCCAGTGTCACAAAAGAAGGCAAAGAAGAGCTGAGAACGGATACATTGATAACCGGCCTATAGCCGCAAATTCCATCAACCGGTGAATGGACAAAAACGCTGTGATATGTCTGTACAGCGTGACTGCCTTTTGTGCTTTTGTGCTCATCTGTGCCACTGTCCTTGTGCAGTAACAGAGTTGCTTGACGTCCTCAGGGATGCAGATGGAGAGGAAGAGAGCAGCTCCACCAGGGTGATGGGTCTTAGCTGGTGGAGACAGGGAGGTCAGCTGTGCTGATGACGTAGTACTGGAGTCATGGTGGTTAACCCTGGGGCCTCAGGAATCAGACAGTGCTGGGTTCCGGTCCTGCCTCTGCAGCCATCAAGGCTGTGTGGCCTTGAGAAAGTCATCATAGTACTTGCTTCGCTTGTTGTGAGGATCAAATGGTAAAAAGCAGGAATCCACAAACCACACAGCCTGCAGACCAAATCTGTGCTGCTGCCCGTTGTTCCTAAGGCCCCTGAGCTGAGAATGTGTTTTTCACCCTCATTTTTAAATGGTTATATAAGTACCTATGCCACAGCCTCAGTTTTGCCTCTGGCCTGCCAAGCCTAAACATTATTTACTAATTATTAAATTAATATAAAAATTACTAATTATCTAGCCCTTTAAGAAAAAGGTCATCAACCCTTGATAGTAAGCATCTGGGCATAGAAAACATGCTGAATAGATATCAGCTGGTGCTGCTTTCTTAAGGAGCTTAAGTATCCTCAAAGGCCTTCCTATGTAGCCCTCAAGAAGTGCTAGCACACTTTTACAACAGCTATTGATAACTAAGATGGCGTTCACCAGGTCCCACGCATCGTCCTAAATCCTGTACATGTAGCAATTCATTTAATGCTTAACCCCATGAGGAAGGGACTGTTATCCCCATTTCAAAACTGAAGAAACAGAGGCACAGAGAGGGTAGCTATTTTTCCAAGGTAACACAGCTCGTGAGTAATGGAGCTACTGTTCAAAACCAGGCAGCATCGCTCCAGACTCTGTGTGTGTAACCACTATGCCCCACTGCCCTTGACAGCACCATCTAGCCCCGGAAGGTCTTCTCTAGGAGTCCATCCAGTAGCTCCAATTCTTATGTCCGCTTAAAGATAAGGAAACTGAGGCACAGAGAAGTTAAGTGATTGGCCAAATATCACACAGCCAATCCATGGTTGTACTGGTGCTCACATCCAGGTCCATGTGACCCCAGGGCCAGACCTCTTAGCCAGGGCGCAGGGAAGGGAGGTTGTAAGTGGCTGCTCAGCGCTATTTGTGAATGTGATGGTTAGCGTGAGTTTTCACAGAAACTAACAAATTCTGAATTCACCATACTGCGTGATGGGGGCTGTGACTCACATTTCCTCTGCAAGCCTTCCCTTTTAAATGCATGTCCTTTGATGCATTTTAGCATGCAGCTCTGCAAAAGTTCGTTGTTTCTATACTTCTCCAGGAACCATCTGCTGGGGAAATCAGGGTTCACCTGTGGACTAAGGGGACGCTGTGGGCATCCATCACCTTCGTGCATTTTGTTGACGACCATCCAAGGGAAAGATGCCATACTGACTGCCTGAGTCAACAAGAGGCGCTTTCCCAGGAGGTGAGTGCGAATGCCAGGAGTGGCACCACACATAAGACGAATGGGCGATGTCTCGGGGTGAGGTGGGATGGTGCGTGTGTGGAGGCAGAGAAAGAGGTTGGAAAGGAGATGCGGCGAGACCTCAGCTTGCACACCCCAAGCAGAATGTGTTGTGCTGGTTTGCTTTTGGTTAATTTTTCTGTCCCATTATCTTGGTTGAGAATTTGTATAATTGCAAAGAACAGAAACCTCCTCGAACGAGGCCTAGCAAACAGGACAATATGTTCGTTTACTGAGCAAGTATTACTTGTGTGCCTACTGTGTGCCACACACTGTGCCCTTAGAAACTTACACTCTCATCAAGTGGGAGGTCAGTAAACCAGGCGCCAAGTAAATAAACAAGGCAACTGCAGACAGTGCTAGTATGTGCTCTGAAGAGACTGAACAAGGCATGTGAGTGGTGAGAGCCCGCCATTGGAAATTCGGTTCAAGGCTTTCCAGGCAGAGGGAATAGCAAATACAAATAAATACCCTGGGGCAGGAATGGACTTTGCACAGCGGAGCAACAAAAAAGAAGGCTGGTGTGGCAGGATGGAAGCAAGGGAGGAAGGGAGCGTCCAGAGATCAGGTTGCGGTAGGGCCTGCGAGACCTCAGTTTGGATTTTATCCTCAGAGCAGCCAGCAGCCACTGGAGGGTCAGAAAGTCCTGGTGAGCGTTAGATTATTCCCAGGAGAAACAGGAGGTCCAGAGGCGGGCCCAGGCTGTCTTTCTGCTCTGCTGTCTCTTTTGTGGCTTGTCGCCTCATAGTCTCAAGATGGCCACCAGAGCAGCCAGCGTCTGAGGCAGGAAGATGGGGTTGGGAGGGTGCCTGCCGCGTCTGTGAAGCAAACAGGAAGTAGAGCCTTTTCCAGAAGCTTTAGTGAGCTCCCACTTTTGTGTCGTTGCCCAGAACCGGTAACAGGGAGCATCCCAGCTGTGAGGGAGGTTGGAAAATGAAGCATCCGCCAGAGAAATGGCCTCAACGAATCGTAATTTATGACACAGGCTGGGCACGTTGACCCGCTATGACAAATTAGAAATCTAAGGGCAAGAAGGAAGAAAGGAGCAGCCCCTTGGATCAGCAGAGAAGACATCTCAGGCCAAAGTACTCAATTGTAAATTAGAGGCCTGTGCAAAGTGCAGTGAAAACAGCCAGGAGCTCGGCCACCCACCCCCACCCACCTACGCCCCAGGCTGTTGTTGGGTAGGAAGGTGCCAGGCCAGGCTCCAATGCCAAGAGAGTCCACGGGATCTCCCTGGTCCAAAGTGGAAGGCCAGGCCGGAGCCCCGCCTCCGTGTTAGCAAAGGCAAGTGCTCCCTCTAGTGGCTGCATGGAGGTGAGCCCAGCGTCCTCCAAACGGGGTGGGAACCCCAGGCCTGCGGTGGGCAGAGGGCTTGATCTCTCCCTCCCCAGCCTGGAAGGGGAAGGGAACCAATGATGCTGGCAAGAGCTAACACCGATTGGACACCCACGGCAAGCCAGGGACCCTTCTACGCATCTTTCAAACATTACCTCTATCCTCTTGACCGTTCTGTAAGGTTGGTCCCATTCGTGTTTCCATTTTAATAACGGGTTATTTGCCCAGTATCATGGGGACAGGAATTGAACCTGCGTCCGTCTCACATAGAGGCTGTGCTTCCAGCCAGTGGATTTGGGGAGTATAGGGTACACCCCTAAATAGTACACCTAGGGGACAATTGCATTGATCATGAATTGTATTTCTTTACTGTTTTTAACTTGCTTATTTAAAAACCTTGACCTAGACTCTTTAACCTGGGGGCTTAAGGGGCCCATGGATGGAGTTTGGAAATCCCTGGAATTGGATGTGAAATGCTGTGTGCACTTCCCTGGATGAAGGCCAAGGGCAGCCCTCAGCTGGGCAAAGGGTTGGGATCCAAAGAAGTGAAAGAGCCTGTTTCACAGGATTTTGCTGTCACCTTTATTCTTTTGTAGACTTGAAGGGGGGTAGGGATGGAATTGATTAGAGAATGTTTGTCACAAAAGCTTGGTTGAGCACGAATTGATTTGTAATGATCTTAGATTTTGCATAAATCAGCTTTTGTTTAGCTCTGGAAATGTCTTCATTTTGACACCTAATCAGGGCCTCTCCAAGGCTGAGGAAGGCCAAACCCACTTGCCTATCTAAAATTAAAAATGAGAAAAATTAAGCCAAAAGGGGATGTGTACATTGTGGTAGATTTTAAGTATTTGTGACAAATAAAGTGGTGCTTTTTACATAAAATCCAGTGATTATTCCTCTAAATTCTTGCGTAGATAATGCCAAAAGTCTAACTTACAGGATTCAACAAATAAATGGCTCAGGCCAAATTGCCCCGTCCCCTGTCCCCGCTCTATAAAGGGCACCAGGTAGTGGAATTATATCAGCCACGGTGCTGGATTTGAGCAGAGCTAACCAAACATCCACCATCCTTCCAGTTCCTGGAGAAGCTGGGAGATGCAGGCCTCCTCTCCTCAGACAAGCAGGTTCCTCTGGGTTGGGGCAGCCTGTGGCCAGGGGCCAGATTAACAAGGAGGGAAAATGAAGGTAAGGAAACCTCTCCCCTCCCCAGGTTGAATTCTTGACCGTCTGGCCTTAGTGCTTGGGTTGAGGTTAATCCCAAGCCCCCAGCCCCCATGCACAGGATGCTTCAAAGCTCCTTCCAAAAACAGAAGAAATGATTTTGAATATCCAGCTGTTTGGACAATAATAGGAAGCGTTTGGCTTTGGACTTGATTTCTCCTTCTGCCGCTTTCAGGCTGTGTGACTTCGGGTTACCTTCTTTGAAATTCCCGTTCTTCACCCTTCAGGTCAGGGGGATAATTGCCCCTCCCCAGGCAGCTGTAGGAAAAAGTGGGGTTCCTCTGGCCAGCATGGAGGGAAGGCCCATCAGCAATGGGGGACTGCCTGGCACTTGAGACGCGAGGGTGTGAGGGTGTCAGTCCTGACCCCAGGGTCGTGGTGTGGAGCGGGAGACAGACGATGCGTCGAGATTTCTAGAGAGATCAGTGCGGAGGCTCGGGGACCCAGGGCAGGGCTGTTCCCACTGCCCCAGGCTTATAGGAAGGACCCTGGAAAACACTGCTAGTGCAGTGATAACAAGAGTCAAGTACCCCATCCCATCTCTGCCACAACCATGTAATTGAGGTGACAGATCCCCATTTTACAGGAAACTGAGGCACACACTAGCTCAGGTCCCACCAGAGGTCATGGTGACACCCAGGGTCAGAGTGGGATTTCAGTCCCGGTGAGGAAAGGAGCTGGTGCTACGGCCAGGCATTAAATGTGTGAGGAATTGGAACCATGGCCGTGGGTCCATGTGACTGGCCAGGATGGGGGTGTGAAATGATAGTGGACAAATCTCAAAGCATCATTTCAGCATGAGAAAAGCGTGGCATGTTATTTAGATCAAGTTTTAAGCATGAAAAGCAATAACGTATTGTTTACGTATATGTGCATATGTTCGAGAAATGCAAAGGCAAGGTGGAAATGACAAGCAGAGTGCTCAGGACTGTGGTGCTGAGATGAGAGAGAGAAATGGGATGGCAGGTGATTCGTGCGGCTTTATCTGTCATGAAGATATGCTTCGTTTCTTGAAAACTAAACAACGGACCCACGAGAGGTTCTCCGGGGTACTGGTAGTAGGTTTCTTGGATGGTGGCTTCACTTCATGAAAATTCATTGACTGATCCCATACAATGCGGACATTTCCCCGCATGTATGTGCTGTTTCAATAAAAATTATTAAATAAGTCACACGGCAGACTTGATCTGAGCTGGGCAGTATATGCTAGAGTATATTATTCTCTTTTTTTGTCGGCTTGAAGTACTTAATAATGTAATTCTATGAGCCTCTAAATGCCCGGCAGTTACCTGGCTGCAAATTGAGAGCACAATGGTTTCCTCTGCGGCCGCCTGGCCAGGTGGCTGGAATGTGCTTTCTGAAATGTCTGTAACAAACACAGGCTTTTCAATAAGGTCAGGCCATCACCTTGAGCTCCTCATGTTACCTCTCTGAGCCTCAGATAAAGAATCTGTCACATGGGGAGTATAATGCCCACCTCACAGGTCTGGTGTGAGGCTCCCCAGGGGCAGGCCCTCACAGGCCCTGAGGGAAGGGTGGCTCCAGGCCTCTGTGCTGTGCAGAGGGCTGAGATCAACAGTGTGTGATGACGAGGGGGGACCGGTCCACGGGGAGCCTTCCATGTTTAGTCAGCGCTATTAGGAATTTGCAGGGTGGCCTATCCAGGAAGTAGATTCCTGCCGCATATGCTTATCCCTACCCCTGGCACCTCCTTCATTCTGATGGAAGCAACATGGGTTAGACATAGACACACACACACACACACACGCGCACACACACACACACACACACCATGCATCCTGTTGGATTTGATGGATGGTGAGTGTGTTGTCTGAAGATGATGGTTCATCAGCACGAGGATGGAGGTTCGTTCTCTGAACTCATCAGGAGGAAAAATAACAAGGAGCTTCAAGCAGGGGTCAACCGGGGGTCATTTTGTGCCCCCAGAAATCATTTGGCAAAGACGAGATATTTTGATACAGTTCTGGAGGTGCTACTGGCATCTAGTGGCTGGAGGCCAGGATGCAGCTAAACATCCCACCATGCGCAGGACAGACCCCACCACAGAGGGCAAGCTGGTCCAAATGTCGGCAGTGCCCAGACTGAGGCCTGCTGGAGAAAAGGGTGGAGGGGAGAGAATAGAAGCCACTTGGGAAAATCCCATGTAGGACGTGCAAAGAGACTATCACAGATCGGCAGCGTCTCCTAAGAGACAGTTTCCCTGGAGTTCTATCTGCAGAGACACCCAACCCCCGCTATTAGTATCAGGGCCCCCCCCAC
>NW_017731404.1:2396528-2425824 GCF_001890085.2 Hipposideros armiger
CCCAGCATTGGCTTTCTCACCCATTTGGTGACTGATTTCGCACTTTAGTGAGAAAGAGCAGATTAGAGAACACAATCTAGGCAGGAAGCATCAGAAAAAAGATACCATCACCTCACTTTGGTCTAGCACTTTGTAGGTTTTATTTTTTAATTTATTTTTTCAACTGTGGTTGACATACAATTTTATATTAGTTTCAGTTGTACAACGTAGTGGTCAGCCATTTATATACGCTTTGTAGCTACCAAAGGGTTTCACAGGCAGTGAAACTTAATTGATACACACAGGCAGTCCCTGGCTGGGTCAATGTGACCCGCCACCATGTGACAAGTGAGGAAACAGAGGCTCAGAAAGGTGAGGCTATTGCTGCAGATGACACCACTAATAAGAAATGTTTACTCAGGCCTGAGATTTGCATTCAGAGCCACCCTGAAGACACCACCTCTCATGGCCATAAGTCTCCAGGGTCTGGATACTGAGACAGTGAGCTCTGCGCACCCAGGAGGTGGGAGCAGATGGATTTCCTGGGAGTCAGCTGATGTTGTAATCCTTATGATTGCTGTACTTTGCTGAATCCATGTACACATATCACATCCTTCAGTCCTCCCAGAAACACATGTGAAAGGCTAAACGTTGTTATCTCTGTTTTCTGGGAGGAAATAAAATGAAACCTGCCCAGCATTACCCAGATAGAAAGGGACACAGGCAGGATTCGAACTCGGGTCTCTGATTCCATACCCAGATGCTTGCTTACTGCACAGCACCGCCGTCAGTCCTAAACTGCTTTTAGTTATTGTCATTAAAAATTTGGGCCAGTTAGGACATTGAGACCCTTTGTAATTCATGTCCCATCTTAGGAACCGAACGTGCCCAGGAAATAGATGATAAGGCTTCAGGGTTTTAGCTTTGTGCCATAGCTTTTGTGTTAATTTGAAAACTATCATTTTAGAATGGTTTCAGAGGAACTGGCCATGTGTGTGTGTGTGTGTGTGTGTGTGTGTGTGTAAAGAACACTATTTGCTCAGAGGGGTGTGGAAATTTTTCCGGCGTTTCCTTGGTTACATGTTTTTCTAGGGTGCTAGAGAAGGCTCTACCAAATCATTTTAGCAGTAATATTTTATACATTTGAAAATCTTTAATCTTAAACCCCCTCCACTCAAAACTCCATAGATTGGGAAATTAATCTTTGTTTATGGCAAGACCATTAACAGCTAATTCCTTTCCACCATCACCAAATCCATCTTCACTTGGCGCCAGAAATAGCAGCACCCAGGGTTTCAGTGGGCAGACAGGGGGACCTCCCACAGACATGCCGGGTCGGGCCTCCTCGGGGTTGCCCTCACGTCACGTCTCGGACACAAGCCGCAGTGATGTCACCCGATGCCACCAGGCAGAACTACCCTCCATGGTGTCTGTGGCCAGCTCAGGGCCCAGAAGTGTCTCCCTTCCTGGGCTTCGGGTGTCCTGATGAAGTCAGATTTCCTGTGGATTTGGTTACCGATAATTGCCCTGCAAACTGGCAGATGCAAAATAAACATTTCTGGAGCCTGCAGCACACGGAGCTCCAGTGGTGGCCCATGGAGGGGCGGGGTGCAAAGCAATCTGGGCGGGTTAGGCAGAGTGTTTATCAAGGCCTAATGCTTTGCTGTTAGAATACACACCAGGAGGAAACCTGGCAGGGGAAAGGGGTGGTGTGCCTGCCTTTACCTGCCTTTCAGCTTGTGTGGAAGGGGAAGATGAGGCCTACGTGACTGGCCCACAGAAAGCAGATACGGCCATTGGGAGGGTCCCCTGCCTGGGCTAGCAGTGAGGCATTTTTTCCCCTATCTGGTTCCCCTCCAAGTCTACTTTCACACTGCGTTTGTTCTGTGTGGTGAGAGCAGAGCCTTTCCTTGGGGAAAAGGCACATCCTGAGCCGGGTTGAAGGAACTGACCATGACCTTCCCATTGGCCAGGCATGAGTAGAATAGTGGAACTCTCCTAAACAAAGTACCAACATTGCCCAAGAACTGGCCTCCCTTCATAAAGAGAATGAACTCCAAATTCCCACGAGGCCCTGTATAATGTAGGCCTTCCTAGCACTGCCCCCTGCCCACCTTTCTGAGTGCTTCAGCCTCACAACCCACCCCCTCAACTGTTTCTCAGGCTCTTTCCCACAGTCTGACCTCAGGGCATTTGCACTGGCTGTGTCCTCTGCCCAAACTGTTGGCCTCAGGTCTCTACCCAATTGTCACCTCCTCAAGAAAGCCCTCCGTGATCACTGTCTAAAATACTGTCCCCATAACTGCGTTCTATCCCTGGTACCTCTTCCCATTGTTTTTTGTTTTGCTTTGTTTTGTTTTTGCCGTTTCTCACAGCCTTTGTAATAAGTGGCATGATGCCATATATTTGATTATTTACTGATTGTCTCTCTCCTCCACTAAAACATCAGCTCCATGAAGGTGGGGGTTTTGCCTGTCTTTTTCACTACCATGTCCTCGTGCCTGGAACAGGGCCTGACACAGTAGGCGCCCCATAAAGATAGGGCAAATGTGTGAATGAGCATTGACCGTGAAATACACACCAAAGAATCCACCATGGAGCTGTGAGCTGAACTGTGGGGTCCAGGTGAGAAAAAGGCAGCAGGATGCAGATTTCCCCAGCTCCCTTTGGGAACCTGGAAATCAGACAGGACTTCCTGAAGAACCTGGAATAATTGTGCTGCCCCCCCCCCCGCCCACTGGCACATGGTATACCTGCAGTAAATGTCAGCTTTTAAAAGATTCTATTGTAGGAGGGACCATCTTAGTCTGTTCAGGCTGCTGTAATCTGTTACTGGGTGGTTTATAAACAACAAACATTGATTTCTCACAATTCTGGAGGCTGGAATTCCAAGATCAAGGTGCCGGCAGATTTGGTATCTAGTGAGGACCCACTTCCTGGTTCACAGACGGCCATCTTGTCACCATGTCCTCCCATCGCAGAGGGACAGGGAAGCTCTCCAGGCCTTTTCTAAGGGCGCTAATCCGATTCATGAGGGCTCCACCCTTATGACCTAATCACCTCCCTAAGGCCCTGTGTCCAAATACCATCACATTGGGCTTAGGATTTTAACAGGTAAATTAGGGGACACAAACATTCAGCCCACAACACCTCCCAACACCTGGACCTAGGAGGAAGAGTGGGCCACCTATTCCTCTCTTCGTGTTTTCACAGTAAGGCAGTCCTAAATGTTCAACTGTTTAAGTCACACTGTTTATTTTTCTGAGAAGTATTTTTTATTTGCATGCCACTCTCTGCAGAACTCTTAAAAATATAGAACGGTTATAAAACCTAACCCTTTTCCTATGGTTCATGCCTGTGTGGCCTGGGGGCGGGTATATTAGTGATCGCTGCATAACAAACGACCACAAAATTAGTGGCTTGATGCAGCACCCAGTGAAAACAGTCTCACAGTGCACGTGGAGCCAGATGTCTAGGGAAGGAAGGAACTCAGATATCTGACCATTGTTTCTCAAGATTTGATGTCAGGAAAACCCGCCAGAGTGGACTATGAAGTTCCCACCCAACACCTACTGGATGAGGACAATAAATCCGTGTGGAAAGTTATCGGGGTTGGGAGCTACTGGGTCTGGGATGGGGGGCTGATCACAGACTGGGAGAGCCATGGGGGAAGGTGCACAGCCCATGATCGACCGTGACCCCTAGTGCCAACGAGAACCCCTGGCTGTAGTGCATGGTTCGGACTCACCCGATTCAGTTTGGAAGCAGGACTGGCCCCCTTTGGACCAAGGAAATCCCAGAGGCCTTGGACAGTGGGAGTGGTGAGGAAGCAAGAGGCTCGAGGGGAGGTGGTAGACTCCCGAACGAGGCTCAGTTTACTTCTTGAAGACATGAAAGCAATAGGGAAAGTAGTTGAATACCTCACAGGTCACAAAGATTGTAGAATAAACCAGAAGTTAGCAAACTTTTTATTAAAGGACCACATAATAAATATTTTAGGCTGGCGGGCCACATGTCTCTGTCCCATCTAAGGAACCCTACTCTTGTAACATGAAAGCAGCCATAGACAATGAGTAGAAGAATGGGCATGGTTGTGTTCCAATAAAACTTTATTTGCAAAAACAGCCAGCCCCCTCAGCCATGGACCACAGTTTGCTGACCCGTGAACAACAGTTGAGGTCAGTCTTTCCACCTTTATCAAATAGATTATTTACATGTTTCTAAAATTTCCTTTCCACTTTGGGTAAGCAAAGTCTCAACTATGGATTGGCTAATTGTCCTTTTCTCCTTTAAATAAATAGAGGCTCATTGGCAGATTCTCTAATTGTTATTTCTTTCTTTGTATAAGTGGAGAGCTACTTATGAATTGTTATTTTCTCCTGTGGGCTCAGTAGGAGCTCAATCGTGGATTTGCTTGTTGCTCTTTCATCTTTTGTGAGTTATGCTTGATTCAGTCATTTTAATGCACACACACACACACGTACAAGCTCAGGAATGCACCATTTGTGGTTGTAGCAGTGAACTCGCTCCTCTTCTGCTCCGAGAGTCTGGAAAAGTTTATGAATTTCAAATAGTATCCGCTGGCATTGTCCAACAAGACACATCACTTCCTAGTGTGCGGGCACTTCCCTGCCGTCTAGCCGCATGCTTGCAACACAGGCTCAAGCTGGCATCAGGATTTTCCACTAGACAGTCCGCGTTCTCCAGCAGCCAACACGGAGGTGTTCCTGCCCCCAAAACCACAGCCAAGCCCAGGGCTTTGGGGGCCAAGTCTGGGGAAAAACCACCAAGTGATTTGGGAGAACCAAGGAGTCTGGGTCAAAGGCAAAGGGATTCCCTCCCACCCCAGCCCCTCTGCTCCCGTCCAGACAGACCTGCCATTCATCTGGAGTGTGTTTCTTAAACACTTGAAGCAGAGCTTTTAACCATGGTGTGTAGCATATGTGGGGATTTCTTACATGCTCATAGGTACTTGATAAAGGTGTTTGAAAATAGTAGAGCTGTGAACATAGTCTTGGGTTATTATATTTTAAAGTATATGACATGAGAGTTACCCTTTATGTTCTGTAGAAGGGTTTGATCAGAGAGAGAATCAACGGAAGGATTTATCATAGGGATTTGACATTATGCAAATGTGGGAGCTGGTTCAAACCTGTGAGCTGGTTTCTGGAATCTGAGGCCAGAGCTGGGAGTCAGCAAGGCGGCCGGCATGAAGGAAGGAAGGATGGACGACAGGTGGGCGAGGATGAGGACAACCAACCTGGAGCCATGGGGACAAGCTGGAACCCATGAGGACAGACTGGAAGCCCCACCCAAGTAATCTGCAGAAGGTGGGTCCTGCGTCAAGGAACTAAACAGGCACCTGCCCAAGACGCGGAGAAGCTGGAAGAGCAGGCTCACTGCTGTCCCACGCCACCAGGTGGGCCAGCCGAAAAGTGTCAGCAATGTGAGGGCACCACAGCAGCACCCCCTGCACCCACCCTCCAAGCATTAAAACAGTGTATCTAGTCCTTCCCTTCTGCCTTCCAAATCATCCCTGACATGTCTCTTGTGATTCCATGCTAACCAGAAACTGAGGGAAAGGAATTCTGAGAATTCCAACTTAGCTGAGTTGACACAGTCAAAACCCACCACAGTTATTACATTAAAAAGTCAATGGCAATAAGTGAACTGATTTGGGCTTTTGTTAGAAATGTCACTCCCAACTGTCTGTTTAAATGTAGACATTTAAAGCATGCATAAGAAAAATTTCTAGGGTAGTAGGAGAGGCTTAGGGGTCAGAAAACCTGGATTCAAATTACTAGCTGTGTGACCTAGAACAAGTTACATAACCTCTCTGAGACTGCATTGCTTCACTTGTAAAATGGGGATTGAAACTCCCTACTACATATAGGTACTATATACAAGGTTTAGCACAGTGACTGCATATAGTAGCTGCTCATTAAACAAAACAGCAATTCATCAAGGCACATGACAGCAGCGTATCTTATTGTGTGGTGCTTTACAGATCCATCTGATTTTCTCACCAAACTGTGAATCCATGAAGTCAGGGACTGTGATTAAATGGCCGGCATGAACGAGTACATAAACTGTGTATCCCTGGGTACTAGGCAGAATGGGTATACCCACTCCTGTTTAAATATAACAAACTGAACTTGAGTAGTTTGTCAGTTAAATGGCTGAGCCAGAACAAGATGCCTGACGTTCTGATAGCTAACCTCGTGCCTTTTATAACCCAGCCTCACCTCTCCCCTGCATATTGGAACATTCTGGAAGTACTATGAGGCGGTGGCTTTGTGTTCAGAAGCTGTTGTTTTTCCTTTTATCTCCCCATTATTCTGAAATTGTGATGAGTGGTTGGAGTCCTTCACAGGCTCCCCGGGGGACAGCCTTGGTGGAGAGGCTGTGCCCCGTCTCTCCTCACAGAGGCCTGTGTGTTCTGCTTTGTCTAAGTTCCACCTGGTCCTGTTCTTCATTCAGGCGGTCAATTATCCATCAAAGTGGATTAAGACTCTATTATGTGCCAAGCAGTGTTCTAGAAACTGAAGACACAGTAGTGAACAAACAAGATATGGTCCTGCTCTCACGGTCGTAACATTCTGATAGCCAGCCTCCACGGGTGGCCCCAAGGGTCCTTGCCTCCTGGTATCATACCGTTGTGTGGCCCCCTCCCACATTGGCTAGGGATGGCTTATGTGTTAAACACACATACACAGGTAAGGCAAGGTCCACACAGTGAGAAATTGAGGCCTCCTGCCAACAGCCATGTGAGGGAGCCACCCTAGAGACAGACCCTCAGCCCCTGTCAAGCCTTCGGATGAGACTGCAGCCCCAGCTGATAGCTTCTCTTCAACCTCATGAGACACCCTGAGCCAGAACCACCAGCTAAGCTGCTCTCCAATTCCTGACCCACAAACTCTAAGATAACCAGTGTCTGTTGTTTTAAGCCTCTAGGTTTTGGAGTGATTTGTTATGCAGCGGTAGGTGACTTATACATGGGGAAAGACAGATAGTGCCCCAAATCATGCCAGATGAAAGGTAAGTGCCATGGAGAAAAATAAAGCAGGGGAAGAGCCTGGTGAGGTGGAGAGTATTAAATAAGGTGGTCAGGGAAGGCCTCAGGAAGCATGTGACAGTGTACGGACCCAAAGATGAGGGAGTGAATTGTGTGGAAGAGTCTTCCAGGCAAAGAGCTCAGCAGGTGCAAAGGCCCTGAGGCAAGAGCTTGAGTGTGCCAAGGACCAGCAAAGAGACTGACGTGGCTGGACCAGGTGAAGGAGGAAGATGGTAGAAGATGAGGTCAGAGAGAGGATAAGGGCCCGACTGAGGCACAGAAAGCTCTGTGATGAGATGATGATCAGAGTGGCTCGAGGTCCAGGGCATGTCTTGGTGCCAGGCATGGTCCTTCCCACGCACTGCCTCCTGCAATCCTCACCAAATGGGTTACACACTGTGACTATCCCCACTTGCCAGATGAGGAAACTGAGGCCCACAGAGCTTATATTACTTAATTGAGGCCACACAATCGAGATGTGGCACAGCCAGGATTCAAACCCTGGTCTGAGGGCCTCGAGCCCGTGGTCTGCATGACCAGCTGGAATGTGGGTGGGGAGGGAGAAAGAGTTGGGGGTGGCCCTCTCTGTTTCCCTGAGGGGTCATTGTGTTTCCTGATGTTCTTTGTCTGAGCTGGGATCTGTTGAGTCCGTGCGGTGGGAGGTAAATGTGCCTATTTCAGGCCCTGGATTGAACACAGGAATTTGGGATGGGCCCCCGGTTCTCAGAATCAGCACAGGAGCTTGGACCTCCAGCCCCAGGAGAAAGCAGGACCAGCGAGGCCCACTTGGCAGCTGAGCGCGCCAGTTTTGGGCCCAGCTCCCCACAGACATGCATGACTCACCGGGCACAGCCCCGCGCGGTCTGCCCAGGACGCGCCGTCCTGCGGGGACCACGGTTCCCACCGTGAGTGGGCAGAGCCTGTGGAAAAAGGCTGCGGTGGGGTACACCCTGGCACTCTGCTATGTTCTGTGCTGCCCCAAATTCCCACATGGCCTCCTGCCAACCAAGTGGGATCCAGTACATTGGTTTTAAAAAAAAAAAAGCCAATAGAGCACTTTCTGAGAAGCCCAAGGCCCAAATGTTAGATTTTGCTACTTTCCATCCAGGTTGTAACACAACATGAGGTGACATTTATAGACTATGGACTGAGTGCCAGGTACAGTACCAATATGTACATTGTTCTGTCTCATTTGTTCCTCATCACAGAGGAGGAGGCCGACGCAGTCCTGCAGGTCAGGGATGGCCAGGACCAGGCTGGCCATCGGGCATGGGGAGACAGGGGACCGGACCTGAGCACCTGTGGGAAGGAGAGCCCACAGCACCTGCCCACGGATTGGGTGTGTAGGCTGAGGACTGGGGGCATTAAAGGGACACCTGCTGTTGTGATCAGAGTGACAGGGTGGGTGGTGGTGCTGGTTTTGGTGATAGAAAATATTGGGGGCCTGACCTTGCTCAGGTCACTTCGCCTCTCCATGCCTGCCTTCATCATCAGTAAAGTAGGGTGAGAAAGTCCCTCCTAATAGGCTATTACAACACTTAAATGAGATAATGGATAAAGAACCTGAAACAAGGGGAAAAAACAAAAACAAGATTTACACATATGCCCCCACACACATGATTTCTATGTAATATATGCTCTGTATATTACACGTGTGATTTTTATATTCTATCTATATTATAACACAGGAGAAAGGAGCAGCTTGGGGTGCTCTTGGGGCACCAGGAGGAATGTTCCCTTTTGGAATTTTTTTCTCCCGTTCTATCTGTGGGAAGAAACAAGCCACTCCAAAGAAATGAGAACTGTCTTGATGAAGGCTCACTGCTGCCAGCTGTGGCAAAAGCCAATTACATGATGTTTTTTTGCTGCCATCTGCAAATGGCACCCTCCTGAGAAATGGCCTCTGCTCAAACCGGCAGAGCCTCTGAAACCGGACGCTTTCGGGGATGATTCAGTTCGGACCCACTTGCATCTTGACATCATTCAGTCTAACTGTTCTGTCTCGCCACTACAGATGTATAGATTTCAGGGTTTCGAGGGCTAACAGGGAATTGCCACATACTTGTGGGCTCGAGTCATTTCTTAGCTTCGAGGCCCAATCGCGCTCACTCACGTAACGGGTATTCCAGGATCTCGACCAAAGTACCGACTATCCTGTGTCCAATACGTGTGATGTCAGTCTCTGGGATGTTCTTAGGTTTCTGAATCTCAGGTGAATGCAGGTTATCCGCGGGGTCATTCTCACACTCTAGAACAGTACTTTTGGACCCCAGTCAGCATTTGGCAACATCCGGAGACATTCTTGGCTGTCACACTGTGGGGAATGGAGTGTGGGAGGTGGCACTGGCGTGGAGCGGGTGGAGAGCAGGGATACTGCTGAACGCCGTACAGCACAGCACAGCCCCCCAACAAAGAATGATCCAGCCCCGGTGTCACCAGTGCCGACGTCGAGAAACTCTGTTCTGGAGTCACTTTTTTATTGAACAAATTCTGAGTGCCTACTATATGCCAGGTCCTGTTCAGCCCGAGAGGTAAATTTGAATGAGGCCCTTCCCCTCATGGAACTAACATTCTAGTGAAGACAGATAAGAAACCGGTATGTAAATAAGTATATTTGCTAAGATAATGTCAGATGATGAAAAATGCTGTGAGAACAGGGTCTATGTGTGTTTTTGCACAGTTTTGTCCCTTGTACCTGGCACTGTGCTTGGTGTGGAGGAGGGTTCAGTGGGTTTTCACTGATTTTTGTCATGTGTTACGAGCACTCAGCTCTCCTACTGGCTAACTTTGTGCCCTCGGGCAAAGTCATCTATCTGTGCCTCAGTTTCTTCATCTGTCAGGTGGGGGATATCATAGGATACTGTGACATGGGGATCAAATGAGAGGATAGATAGAGAGCACCTAGAACATACCTGGTCCACAGTAAGTGCTCAATAAATGTTAGTGACATTCATTCATTCATTCATTCATTCATTCCTGCCCCGACCATGGCTCAGCCGAAACAGTCCTTGCTCTAACTCCTTGGTTCCATCTCTGCCCTTCACCTTTGCCAGCTGTGGTAGGTTACAAGTGCCTAGTGTAATAAACCTTCCAGAAGTTATGAGAAGGATGATGACAAAGGACCTGGAGAGAAAAGGGCGTGATTGAGAGCAGTCCATGCCACCACTGGGGAGGGCACAAATGTAGCTCTGTGTCCACAGATGGCCCTTCAGGGTCACCATGATGAGCCTGAGCTGTGAGCATTTTTCATGTCCAGGCACCTTGGTAACTTACACAGGTTCCAGTTGGCTTCTGCCCTCTAGTAGGGGTTTTCTTCTATTCTGCTACCAACTTCTCATCTGTGGCCTGTTCCCAATGGGGAACTATGGTCTAAGGTATCAGTTCTCCACTTGGGTGAGTCAAGAGCCTCTTGGTCACAAGCAAGAGAAAATCAACTGAAATGGACTTAAGCCAAAAAAAGAAATGCATCAGCTCATGTAACAGAAAAGTTAGGGCAAGGCAGAATTCAGGGTGCAATGCTTCCAGCAATCTCTCTCCCTTAATCTCACACTCTAGTTTCCTCTACCTCGGCTATATTCTCAGGCAAGTTCTTCCCAAGCACTGGCTAAACCTCCCCATCCAATCCCTACCAACAACTCTGGACTCACGCTCTACAAGTTTAGAAACTTCAGCTGAAAGAGAGCACCTCTTTTCCAGTAGTTCCAGCGAAAATCCTGGGGCCAACTCCGATTGGCCCATCTTGGGTCATGTGTCCATTCCTGAACCAATCACTGTAGCCAAGAGGATGTGGTGTTTTGATTGGCTAGGCCTGAATGCCTGCCCTCTGGTCTGGAATAGGGGTGACTCCACCTAAACAACCTAGATTGAGAATGGAGGCAAGGCGTTCCCCCCAGAAAAAAATTAGGGTCCTGTTACAGAAGGTAATAGTCCAAACAACAGATGTTCTCTATATCATCTCTTTGAGCATAAAACCTAAGGGCTGACGTCTTCTACTCTTTCTGACTTAACCAAATGTTGGGTCGATGCTGTCAGTGGGCTTTCTTTTTAGGTGAACAGCACGGTGGGCTGTTGCACAAGGGGCATTCCCATGAATGATAGAAGGCTCTAAGAAGGGTGGTGCCCAGCTGGGCCCAACACTCTCCCAGTGCCAACTGCTTTCTAGGTATCGACCACAGACACCACCCCCAACCCCTCACTTCTCTCCTGGCCTGACCCCTTGTCCTTCCCATAGAGCAAACGACCCTTGCATCCCCTTCCTCCACATTCAACTCACCTAAATTTGGAAGCAAACCCATGAGACCAGTTTAAAAATAAAGCATACTCAAGATGAAACCTGACTATACACAACCTTCTTCCTCCTCCTCCTCGTCCTCCTCCTCCTCCTCGCCTTTTTTTAACTGAGAGATTTAAATATGCCTGCAGCTATTTTACTGAGTTGTTTAAAAAAAATTAAATCTATGTTATTAGATGTTTTTAAACTTCTTGCAATGTTATCTGCTTTAAAATAACAGAAAGTAGATATGACTCTCGGAACTTTCTCCAAGTTCAATTTTTTTAATAGAGTAAATATAATAAAAACATACAAACTAAACATGCCATAAGCAAACAACTCTTTTCAAGATGATTAACTTCAAATAGAGCCCATGGGAGAATAATCATAGTGATAGTAGTAATCGTAGCTCACACATATTGCACATCTCCTATGAACCAGGCATTGTTTAGGTACTTTTTCAGTATGAGCTAGATGCTAATATTGTCCCCATGTTATAGATGAGGACACTGAGGCACAGAGAGGTGAAGTGGCTTGGCTAGGGTGACATGGCTAATCGATGATAAAGCAGGGGTTTGAAGCTAATGAACCTAATTCCAGAGCCTGGGTCTCTACCTACTGGCCCATCGGCCTAGGATGACCTGGTTCCCAGCCATCCCATCTTAAAATGACACCACTCTTTCTAGATGGCGGAAAGAGAAGCCACCTCACTTGAACCTGTTTTGAGGTTCGTTCGGCAAAGGCTACATTTCATGACTGTTAGATGTTTTTGTAGTTAAGGCTGAGAGCCCGTATTGGTGAATGGACTCTCTCAAACTTTCTTCCTCCGCCAAAGTTCTGTTCGCCTGCAATCCTCAGAGGCACTTCACATATACAAACTTCAAAGCCAATTACATCCAGCCTGACGTGACCCAAGGGTGCCTCCCAAGGCCCTGGCGGAGATGACAATCGGCATGGAGCTGTTTTTAATGATGCTTCATTTTGATCAAACCAGAAAAAATGTGCACATGCTCACAAGGCTATTTATACACTCCAGCTGTGGCCACTTATCCACATCTAATTCTGCTAATCACATAAACACAAGTGTATCCCTACCCGTCAAATACATTTCCAGCTCATCTCCACCTTCCCCACACCCGAATTCCTAACCCCACCCCCAGCTGAGAAAATGGTTTTCTTTGTCATTCGCAGTTGCTGTAATTAGTATTGTCTACACAGCAATACCAGGCCTGTCCTTTGTTGCATTCTGTTCCAAGCTATTAACACAGAGAGTTTTGACTTTGGGGGAAGTCTAAACATCTCAAGTGTGTCAGGCTGCATTTGTGAAGAATTTCAGAGGAACAGTCCCATTTCAAATTTCCATTTATAACAAGTTATATCTATGAGGATTCGTTTTCACTAAATATAACAGGAAAAAAGCCAAACATGCTATGCCTTAAATAAGACCAAAGTTTATTATTGTCTCTTAAAAATGTAATTAGAGATCCAGATGACTATCTCTCTGTTCTGCCACATCCTCAGCATGTGGCCTCCATCTTCAAGGTCATCTCATGAGTCAAAGTGGCTGCTGCAGCTCCAGCCATCACATTCACTCTCTAGGCCAGCAGCCAGAAGAAATTGAGGAGCCAAAGCACCCTCACATTCTCCCTTTTACAGAGACGTCGTGGCAATAGCCTGCCAACTTTCCTTTTATATCTCCTGGGCCAAATCATAGTCACATGGTCATATATAGCCGCAAGGGATGCTGGGAAATGTAGTCTTTGGACATTGGCTGACAGTCAGCAGTCTCTATCACCATCAGAGATGTCGTGTGACTAGATCATCCCCAAAAAACTGAAGTTCTGCCCACCCAGAGCAGTGCTAGACACCAAGGAGTTCCCTGGCGCGTCTTCCATTATTCACCGAGTCTTCATTACTTGGGACAAACTCTCTTTTTCCAGAGGGCCTGTGATCTGGGGATAGAAGTGACTTACTGGTTTTAGGTAAATTTGGCTCAGCAAAATCAAAGGAGCAATCTCCTTCTGTTCTCAGGAGTATGTCTCCACGCTCTGCCCCAGAGGCAGCTCAGCCCCCGGGATAACGCTGTGACTGAGAATCTGTCCCCCTCATTCACAGTCTGCTCACCTCTACCCACCTCCCCCAACAGAAGAGCATTCCAAGGCTCCACTGTGGGTTTCTGTGTCTCCCCCAGGGAAGCATTGCCCTCGTCTTCCTCTTTTGTCATCTGCTTTACCTTCCTTCTCTCATCTGATCCTTAATCCCCCATCAGCTCTTTCTGGAATACTAGAGGATGGCTACGGGGTGGGGAGGCTCAGTGGAGGTGGGGTCTCCTCCAGCAGGAGCCCAATGGGATGGCCATGGTGGGGAGGTGTAGGCAGTGGAGTTGAGCAGCAACTCCTTCCTAACATACAGCAGGAAAGAGGGGGCCACTGGGACTCAAAGCCCAGAGGAGAGAATTGGGGTTAAGGAGGGGACTTTCAAACAAGAGTGATTCTGCCGCCCCTGCTGGGGTGGGGGTGGGGGTGGGGGGAATCCGGCACTATCTGCCGCTATTTTTGGATGGCACAGCTGGAGTGGGGGGTGCTATTGGCATCGAGTGGGTAGAAGGCAGGGAAGCTGCTAAACGTCTTACCGTGTAGAGCACAGGCCCCGCAGCAAAGCATCATCCTGCCCAAGATGTCAATTCTGTTGAGGCTGAGGCACGCCAGCTTGAAGGGAACAGAGGTGACGTAGCTTAATAGTGAAGAGCATGTACTCTGAGGTCAAAGGCTTGGGCTCCGATTTCAGCTCGGTCTGTGACTTTGGGCAGGCCTGTGAGTGACCCTCTGGCTCCTGGCTCCTACGCACTCATTTGCACATTTGCGTATTCATGTCTGCCTCTGGGGTTTTCTGAGGGTTGAATGAGATAAGCCCCATAAAGTGCTTTGTGTAACACCAGGCACCGGAGAGCTCTCCCAAATTTGCAGAGTGGGATTGAGTAAGAGACATTATATGCTTTGGGATTTTCACGCCGAGGGCCATTACATCAGCATCCTGCAACTAAAAGCAAAGCAAAGGTTGATTCTCAACTTGGAAAGCAAGAAACAGAATGTGATTATGCAGATACCGTTCTGTGCAAAACCAAGAGGTGAGGCTGCCCCGGAGGAAAGGGAATGCCATTCCACGGGGCTCAGCCCCAGCCGTGTGTCGGACGATGGCGGGAGGTCGCGGCACCTGGGTCCCCTTCCCCTACACACCGTTCATGCTCAGAACAGCGCCTCACTTTAGATGGTTTGCGATTTGGACCTGCCTTTCCTTGTTCGGAGTTCTTGCTTGTTGTGGTCTCACGGAGAAGGGGCTATTGAAGCAAAAACTTGAAGTGCCTGAGAGGAGGAATTGTTTGAAATGCTTCCAGAAAGAGCGACCGGGGCAGAAGGAACGGCAAGAAGAAAAGCCCTGAGCAGAAGCACATCTGCTTTCAGGAGCCGCAAGGGGGCGGTGTGGCTGGAGCAGGGTGAGGAAGGAGGAGGAGTGATGGCGGGCGAGAGAGGGCCATGCTGGACCTGATGGAATAACGTCAGGACTTCTGCTCTGCTCCTATTGAGACAAGAAGCGACTGAAAAGTTGTAAACAGAGGACGGACATGATTGGCTTGGTGTTAGCAGAGCCCCTCTGCTGTTGTGTTGAGAATGGACTGTGGGGGAACAGGCAGGGAGCCCAAAGGAGGTGACATCAACAGTCCAGGTGGGAGGAATAGTAGTGGGATCAGAGAGGTGCTGGTGCAGGAAGATGTCAGGGATACAGTTGAAAACTAGGACCAGTGGAGTTTGCTGATAGAGGTGGGCGGTGACTGTGAAAGAGAGAGTCACCGTCAAGGGTGGCTCTTAATGTTTTGACCTGAGAAACTGTAGTGAATTGAATAGTGACCCCTCAAAAGATTTGCCCAAGTGCCAACTTTCTGGGACCACTGCAAGCGACCTTATTTGGAAAAAGGGTCTTTGCAGATGTAATTAAATTAAGGATCTCAAAAGGAGATCTTCCTAGATTTCGGGTGGGCTCTAAATCCAATGACAAGTGTCCTTGTATGAAAAAGAGGGAGCACAGAGACACACAGAGGAGACGGGCATGTGAGGATGGAGGCGGAGGTCAGGGGGATGCGTCTACACGTCCGGGAGCACCAAGGATGGCCGACCCCCACCAGAAACTGGAAGGGTGGCACAGAAAACATTCTCCCTCACAGCCCCCAAACGGAACCAATCCTACTGACACCTGATGTCGAACTTAGGCCTCCAGAACCATGAGAGGATACATTTCTGTTTTCAGCCACCTAGATTGGGGTACCTTGTTTCAGCAGCCAGAGGAAACTCATACAAACTGGAAAGATGGCGTTGGCTCGAATTAAGATGGAGACTGTAGGAGGAGAAGGTTTGTGTAAAAGGGGATAGCGGGTGGGGACCCTGGTAAATCCTGTGTAAGGATGCTGTAAGGGTCAAATGAGGTGACCCTGGCTGTTTCACTAGAACCTTCTCCCCTGACTCTTCCGATGTCTGGCCTCACTGTCTGTGCCCCAGTGCCCCCAGAATGGCCTTCCTCCTCCACTGTCTAAGACAGCCCGCTGCCCCTCCCTGTGCCCTGTCATCCTGTCTCTTTTTCCTCCCAGCACTTAGTCCTCTGTGGAATAATCTAATTCTTTGTTTGCTTTTTTGTCATCTGGTTCCCCAATATCAAGACACATGCATGCCCTGAACTGAAATTTGCACAAGGGCGGGGGGCTTTCTCTGTTTTCATTTCATTTTACCTTTTGTTTCTTTTTTAAAGATTTTTATTGGGGAATTGGGGGAAGGGGAACAGACTAGTTGCTGTCCTTATGTTCCTCAGTCTAGTTGTGGAGGACGTTGCTTCACTGGCCCAAGTTGGCACCATCATTGCGCTCTTCCTGGGCGATGCAGATCAGTCGCCGGCTTCTGGATGGCCGCTCTCGCTGGCTGCTGGCTACACACGGTAGCCCATGGCAACCCACCTGACGTCGCCGGCGACTCACGGCAGCCCAGCTCCAGGTTGAGCTGTTGTTCAGCATCTTAGCTGTGGAGGGCAGTGTCACTGGCCCTCATCTGTGGGATCCGAACCGGGGCCCTCTGGCGTCCCAAGCCAGCTGTTAACCATCGCGCCACTCGGCCGGCCCTTACCTTTTGTTTCTTTGTTTTCTTTTTTATGTTTTGTTTTCTCTTATGAAACCCCAGGGGTCAGGCAGGCCCTTGAGAAGGGTTCACGGAAAGCAGGGGCTCAGTGGTTGTGCATTCCTTCTGGCTTCCTAGACGGATGGGTCTGAAACTTTACTGGGCTAGACACGCACCTGGGCCACTTGTTAAAAATGCATAATCCTGAGATTCTGATTCACTAGGTCTGGGTTAGGACTTGGAAATCTGCATGTTTAACAAGATCCCCACGTGATTCCCATGTAAGTGACCTGGAGGGTGTACCCTTTATCAAGAAGCGTGGTCCCGGCTGTTCCAGGGATGGGACTGCGTACCGGCCGCTCCTGACACCCTGGCCTTATGGGAGGCTCCTGCCTACTGGGGCCTCAGCGGCTTGCTGATTGACAGATTACTTCTTCACCTTGAGGGTCTGGAGCTTGGACTCACATCGAGGCCTTTCTCCAAAGCCCTGGGCTCTGTGGCGGTGCTTCCGACACACACAGGGTGTTTCTGCACATGTCCCTATCTGACTCACACAAAACTGGATCGAGCCAGGAAGGAGCCTTCTGGAAGGACACCCACTTTGCTGCCAGCCCTGGGATAATGTCACTCCAGATGCCGTCTGACTAACCCATGGCCCTAACAGCATCCCTGGGTGGGGAAGGGATGTGATCCAGCATCTCCACGGTTTAAAGCCAAACATCTCAAGACGATTTATTAAAGCGTCACGTACACTCAGGAAGCTCAAATAAAGGCCAGGGCTTGAGGGATGGAGGCAAGGAACGGTGGCCAGGAAATGTGCTTGCAAATTTGACCAACGAAGGGCATGGCTCCCTGAACCTTAGACACAGCTGACATTCAGAATGACTCTTGACCTGGGGAAAGCGATGAGTCACAAGGCTCCAGCGCCTGATGGCAGAGCTTCCTACCTCTGTGGGCCCCAGGGCGTTTCTGTCCTGAGAACGGCCATTTGGTCAATGTCAGCCACTTCTGCCAAAATGCAACGAAGCATCGTGTCCTGGAACTAACCTCGCTGGGGAGAGGTCAGCTTCCTGGGGAGGACCCTGGGCTGATATAGATTTAGCATCTCAAGTCGGTCTTGGCTGGTCCCAGGCGTGGGGTGGCCAATAGACACTGAATCTAAAATGAGGCTAAATCTTGTTGGCATGTGGAAGTGAGGCCGGGGGAAGCAGACACCAGAGGGCCAGGAGGCGGGCGGGGTATCGCTCTCTATTTCAACTTGTACCGATCAGTAATGGCACTAAGTTGGTGGAGCAGCCCCGTAGGACAGACCCAACAGGAGAAAGCTCCGTTTTCTGTTACTTCTCCCACACATGACTCACAACACCTCTGACTCTAGATGTGAGGGTTTTCTATACACCCAGCAATTCTGGACCCCAGCTGCGTGCCCTACAATTCAATTCAATTCTGACACTACCTGGAGTTAGTGCAGACCCTACAGGTTAAGGGCTCAGCCCCCACAAGACTGCCCCTCGTTCAGTGCCGATTGCAAGTCCAGGTTGTCACCTGTGCTTCTGACTGACTGGCAATAAATGGGGGTTCCCATCAACCCCTCCCCAGGTTTGGTAATTTGCTAGGTGGCTCATAGTACCCAGGAAAACAGTTAACTGATCATTGCCAATTTTATTACAAAGGATATTCTAAAGGATGTGAATGAACAACCAGATGAAGAGACACATATGGTAGGTCCGGAAGGTCCTGACTGTGGAGGCTTGGGTCCCGGTGGAGTTGCAGGGTGCCACCCTCCTGGCATGTGGATATGTTCACCGACCCTGAAGCTCTCTGGATCCCAAACTTCTGGGAATTTTAAGGAGGCTTCATCACGTAAGCGTGATCAAGCATTAACCATTTTCCAGCCCCTCTTCTCTCTCTAGAGGATGGGGGTGGGGATGAAAGTTCAAAGCTTCTAACCGTGGCTTGGTTTTCCTGGTGACCAGCCCCCATCCAGGAGCCCACCATGAGTTACCTCATTAGAACAAAAGATAAGATGCTTCTATCACCCAGGAAATCCCAAAGGATTTAGGAACCCTGTGTCAGGAACCAGGGTCAAAGACCAAATAGTGGAACAAAAGATGCTCCTAGCAGCCCTGCTCACAAGGGTTTTAGGAGCTCGGTGCCAGGAACTGTGAGCGGAGACTAACATATATACGTAGTTTCTATGTCACCCAGCCCCACCGGAAGCACTCTGCAAACATCTCATCTCATCTCCCTTCAGAGCTGGAGTAGAGAGAAGAGCACAGGGTTAAGAATCAGGGGATCTGGCTGAACACCCCATGTTTCTAAATAGTTACAGGCCCTTGGGCAACTATGGAGGTGATAAGAAGCGACAGTCCCCCTTCATTGGGCACGTGGCACCTGCCTAGGGCTGGGCTAAGGTCTTCTTACACATCATCTCACTTCATCCTCATGCTGCGAAGGGCAGAGGGTCCGGAGTTGAACAGAGGTGAGATTCTGCCACCTAATGAGCTGGTGACCCTGAACATGTCATTTAACCTCTGGGGGCTTGGACAACAGCCATTTATGTATTCATCTCATAAATCTGCTATAGAGGCAGGGCTCCGTGGAGCAGCTTGTGTCTGCTCTACGTGGTGTCAGCCAGGGTGGTTTGCAGGAAAGCTGGAGTCTGGAATTCCTGAAGGCTCATGCACTGAGAGGTGATGCTAAGGGAGATGAAGCTGATGTTGATACTGGTGCGGATCAGAAGCTTGTGCAGAGGCTGGCTGTCAGCTGAAGCAGCTGGGGCTCCTCGGGGAGCTCTCTCTCTGGGGGATCTCATTTCATGGCATGTCCAGCATGGTGGCTTTAGGGTGGCCAGATTTCTTCCGTGGCAGTCAGGGCTTCCAACTTCCCCTCTTATCCCAGTGTCTTTGGCTGTCCTCATTTTTCTACAATATACGTATATTATGAGTAAGAAAAACAAACATGTTCATCAGGATCCACTTGCAGCTTGTGCTGCTGCACAAGGCTTTGTGCTCAGAAAGTCCAGACACTTGGCACTTTCACCATCTTCAAATTCTTAATAATTTGTATCTTTTCACTTGCATTTTGTAAGTGAAGTTCAATGGGGCAAGGCAACACGTGCGTGAGCAGACGTGGCACGCACGTGCAACGTGCATGTCCGCTGTTCCTTGCCATCCATTTGCATGTAGGGTTCACTGCTCCCCATGATTTCAGAATCCCGAGATACCCACCGTGCATGGGGGGGGTTCAGGGGAACTTGAAGCAAGTCTAAGGTAAGCGTGTCACCTCTACAGCTGAGCTGTACCTGGGGGTGCTGGCAGCCCTGAGAGGCCAGGCGCTTGGTCAGGACCAGAACTGGCTCTGAGTGTAGGCAGAAGGTGACGGCAGAAAGAGACACGTACAAGCAAGGAGGCCGTTCGTACGCGTGTCACTTCCTTGTGGTGGTCAACCACTTACACTGAAGATGATGACGAGGAAGGAACGGGGAGGATGGCTCCACTCCGCTTCCGTTCCTCTCAGCCCTTCCTTACTCATCAGCAAGCAGACGGTAGAGAGCGTCGGTAGACTGTGCGCTCATCAAGAAGTGAAGCGCAAACAGTGTGGAGTTAGTTTTGCGTGGCGTTCCCACGGTCTGGTGAGGACGGGATACAAAGCTTGCACGAGATATGAAATGCAAGTCGTGCGATTTTGGGGAGCCTGTGTGTGGGTTAAATGCTCTTGTATTTGCATCTTCAATTGGGGTTGCATAATAGGAAGATGGACAGTAAAACCTCATGCTAATAATGGAAAATTAAAACTGTTTCTATCCTTAGAACAACATTAAAGAGCAAAGAAAAAACACCACAACCAGTCAAGAGAGAGGCCACAGAAGAAAGGAGAAAACTTTATATTTTAGGACCTTCCGTGGCACCTTTTTTTTCCCCCCTGCTGTTTGAACAAGGACCCTGCATTTTCATTTTGCCCTGAGCCCTGCAGGTTATGTAGCGAGTCCCAGGTACCCTGTAGAAAGAAACAAGGGAAGGAATGAACAGGGCAGCGTATGGCGAGCGGGGGCCTGGCTCGGTGCCCAGGCCTTGCCTCTCCCCTCCCCAAATTTGCAGAGAGGAAGGAGCTGGGAGATTTGTTTGCACTCAGTTCAATTAATCAAGTGGCCCGGGTAGGCATCAGCAGTAACTTAGACTTTATCACAATATTTTCTTTGGCTCCTGGCTTCACCTTGAAGGTGAAGTTTGGTGAGGGGGGAGCAGCTGCTCTGAGTTCACTCCCTAGGGTCCTTCTGGAGGTCTGCGAGCACAAAGAAAGCCCATTCTTCTGCTCTTAAAAACCATCAGGCCCTTTCCCTCTCTTATTTATTTTTTCATTTTAACTCCAATTTAGAAAGGGCCAGGGGCTGTGACTCAGTCCTGCCCCATGCCCCTTGGAGAGGCCAAGAACGGGAGCGTGGGGCCCCGCTAATCTCCACGAGTGATATTTATGACCCGCTGGGAGGGGAAAGCACACATTGCTGGTTTTCCTGTTGGAGCAGCCAGGAGCCGTAGCATGGGAGACCCCGCCACCAGCTGGCCCTGGGGTGGCCCGGCACCCCCGGGACGCTCAAGCTATCGCAGCTTAGCTTCTCCAAAGGCTCCTCAGCTTCTGGGGCTGGCGTGGGTAGGAAGCCAGGGTGGGGGGTGGCCAGTGGCCTTTCCAGGGCCTGAGTGAGGGGTGGTGCCAACAGAACCCTCAGGCACCTTCCACTGTCCTCTGCCTGAGGACCAGGTGGTGGGAAGCATACTGTGGAAGGAAGCCTTGTACCTGGTGAGCCCTCAGTGATCAGGAGAAAAGGAATTGGGGGGGGGCGGGGCTTACAGAATTGACTCATTGGGCCATCCAGTGTTTTCTCTGGCGGAGCCATCCAGCACACAGACAGGATGGGATGGGGGAGGGGCTCGACTTTGCCATCACTTGGGGGTGAATTTGAATGCCAGGTCACAGTCTCTGATGCACCTCCCCCATATGGTTCATGCGAGGCGGGCACATAGAAGTGCTCAGTGCATGTTAGTTCTACTTATAATTAATATGCACCAGAATCTAAAATTTCCCAATTTTTAAATGTCAGTGTGTCAGAGATTATTTTTTGCCTCCCAAATTGATTTTCTCCTTCTTTGATAATAGTACCCCTGGATTTTGGCTGGGCTTGTGGCCATCCCGGATAAGCTATACCTCCAGCAGCTGTGTGTGCTCAAATGACCAAACTCAGGCCAGTAGACTGAGCAGAAGTGATGTGGGCAACTGCCAGGTCTTGTCCTCAAAAGCTTTAAGCTGCCACTATTGGGGTCTCTAGGTCAACACCTGGACCTGAACCCTAACTAATTCCTTTGGCAACTATCTCAAGCTTCAAAACAATTATGTGGGGTGACACCTAGTGTGCAAACAAAACACGTTGGTGGGCTCGTCACCACTAGTTTATAGCCTCTGCCTTAGATTTGGAAAGCTGACCTGGGAGTATAGGGCAAGACATAAACCAGTTTTGTTAGACAGGATCAGTGTTTAAATAGTAGTGACAATTAAAAGTTCCATAACCTATTGTGAGCTGTCTATGCTAAGCTGTGTTCAGTCCCTTCAACTAGATAACACAGTTATACATTGATCCCAGAAGGCAGGTCCTTTTAAAGACGAGGGTACATATGGTTTATGGCATCAAATATGGACAAGACATGCTTTGCCTGTGGTCAGTGAGAACCTCTGGGTACCTGGGGCCAGCAAGATGCCACAGGGACCCCTGACACGATGCCTTTTACTTGCCACTCCCCACCCCCACCCCGTGTTAGAGACAAGGCTGAGGCTGGCATGGAGAGGGAAGGGGGCCCGCCCCTGCAGATACCCAGTTATTGGAAGCGTTGGGTCTCAGGAGAGGTGTCACTGCAGACAGAGAAGCGGAAAGTGCAAATATGCAAGGGGGTTCCCTCATTCACGGGCTGGGTGCCAGAACTCCTTCCAACTCCTTTGTTAAGTGGCCTTGATGGGAGAGATGTCCAAAGGGTCCCCAGGGTGTGTTGAAATGAGGTGGGGAGCCTCTCAGATTTGGAGGTAGCTCCATTTTTGCGGTTTCTTGAGTATGGCTGGTTTGGGGCGTCACCTCTCCCCAGACCCCCATCAGCACCACTGACTCATGCTTCCATCATCACAGGAGAGCTGTTCTCCCAAACAAAGCAAGGAGGTCTGTGGTGTGCTCATGGGCAGCCGCAAATGAAGGATCTCTGAGCCTCCAAACGGCAGCAGAGCAAAGACTATTGTTTAACCAGAAGAAGGAGGTTTAGGGGATTAGAAGGATATCCTGACATGTTGGAAAAAATAAGGCATTACTTCCCAGGGCACGGGTTTCACCCTAAACTGTTCCCTTCTGAGCCTTGTAAGTTTTTTTTTTTTAACAGAGGCAGAACAGCAACAGGAATGTATCCTGTTTTACTCACTAGCTGTGTGACCTTGGACGATTTACATAACCTCTCTGAGCCTTAACTTCCTCATCCATAAAATAGGAGTGATAGGACTAATTCCCTTGCAGGGCTGTGAGGATTACATGAATAATGCAGATACCTCATTTACATTATGAATTTGCATTATGAGAGTTGGGTGAAACACTCTACAAATGGCTACTTTTATTTTCTTATGGAAAACATCCTTAACTAGTGTATCAGTTTCCTATTGCCGCTGTAACAAATTATAATCACACAAACTCAATGTCTTAAAACAACACAAATTTAGTATTTGAGTTCTGGAGTTCAGAAATCCTAAAGTCAAGGTGTCAGAAGGCTGAGTTCCTTCTGGAGGCTCTGGGGAGACTGCATTGCCTGGCCTTTCCCAGCTCCTAGAGGTTGCCTACAAACCTTGACTCGTCGCTCCTGCCTCCATCTTCAAAGCCAGCAGCATCTTCAGGTAGCTCTCTCTGACCTCTGTGTCTGTCACCACATATCCTGCTCTGACTCTGACCCTCCTGCCTCTCACATGAGGACCCTTGTTTGTATATCGGGCCCACCTGAATAACCCAGAATTGTCTTCCCATACCAAAATCCTTAACTTAATCCCATTTGCAAAGCCCCTTTTGCCACATAAGGAAACATACTTACAGGTATTAGAATGTGGACATTTTGAGGGGCTATTATTCTGCCTGCTATAACCAGTGATGGTGAATATATATGTCTAAGAAGACATCTTAGCATGGCTGTTTGGACTGCCTTTGTTCAAGGCATGTGCAACAAAGGTCCAAATAACACAGCCTAATATTGAGAATCTCTCTTAAGACTGAGCTGAAGTGGCCTGCCAACCCCCAGACTTCCTTCTACCAGTAGAAAATGAACCACTGGTTTGTTTAATCCTCTTTGCTACGGCAATTTGGTTCTCCCTGGCCCACCTGTTGGCTCCCTTCCCTTGTATCCAATAGGGAGGCTTGCTGGTAGGTGTGCCCTGCCCAGCTGTGCACAGCCCATGGCTTACCCCCACCCCCCACCCCACCATTCCAGGGAGCAGCCTACTGGGGAAGGAGACCATACAGAGCTGCAGAGGAAACCCACGCCTCTTACGCACATTAACCAACTTGACCCTTTATTTGTAAATGAGAAAAAGCATTCATAGGATCTCAAGACATTTGGAGAAAAACCCACAAGAGGGGAGGCTCAAGGTGGAGGAAGCAGAGATAATTCAGGGAAGAGAGGAAACGTTATTTTCATCCAGGTTGTATCTTCAGGAGGATTTGAGAGACTGTTGGCATGGACAAGAATAAGTTGTGAAAATGGAATCATCAGAAAAGCAGGAATCACTCTTGAAAATGAGAAATGTGATTTCTTCTGAAATAAAATAGACACAGCCGATGATGAAGTTAGGAATCTGGAAGACAGAATTGAAGAACTGCCCCAGAAAGTAAAGAGACCAAGCTGGAAACATAGAAGACAAAACTTGAGACAGAGAGGATAAATCCAGGAGTTCCAACCTCTAAAACAGGAATTTCAAAAGAAGAGAAGAGAGAGAGTGGAAGGGAGAAATAATAAAAGAAACGAGAAGATTTTGCTGAATACCAGGAAGGATGTGTCTTCAGATTATATAACTCCTCCTGGTTCCAATTACAATGCCCACCTACAGACATCAGGGGAAAATTTTAAACTTTAAGAATAAAGAGGCTACCCTACAGGCTTTGGAAATAGTAATTTTGAGAGTGGTAAACTACAAAAGACACAATCAAATTAACACTAGATTTGTCGCGTACTCAGGAGCCAGAAGATGAAGAAGATATGTCTTCCATGTTCTGAGGGTAAAAGATTTTCAATCCAGGGTTCCTTATATAGCTAAACAAAATAAAGATATTCTTAGCCCTTCAAGAATTCAAAAATCCACAATCCATGTACTCTACATGAAAATACTACCCAAGGGTCTATGTTAACCTGCTGAAGAAGAATCTGAGAAAGAATGGCATACACATTTTTTTGAAGTGGAAGTTGACAATTATACAAAAGAGGTAAGAATATGAGAAAGAAAGGAAGAGAGTATAGTAGGAGAATCGTCCAAGAATCTCCTTTGAGCAGTAAAGTTCAATGACTCAGGTTCACATTTCCTTCTCCGTGGGTCCAGTCACACTAAGTTCCTCAGTGGGTACTGTTTACTTGGTCACGTTTTAAGTGCTGTTTATTGGTTTTCAGTTTTTAGAGTCAATCTATTGACAGTTCAAAGAAGATTTAGTTCTGAATTCTAGAATAGGATAATGAGAAAAATAGCTAACATTAAGTGAGACTTATTACATAGGAAGCTCTGTCCTAAGCACTTAGTGTGAATTAACACATTTAATCCTCATGACAACCTTATGAAGCAGAAACTGTCATCATCCCCATTTTTACCAATGAGGAAACTGGAACACAGAGAGGTTAAGTAACATGCCCAAGTTACACAGCAAGAAGTGGCAGAAGGGAGATTTGAATTCAGACATCCCCACCCTCAGGGTCCACGAAGCAAAAATAATATAACCAAATGCATGGGAGGCAGGAGGGAAGAAGTGGTCAAAGTCAGAATAACTACACTAATTCCCTTATCTTTCAATGTTAAGAATCATTTCATACCATCTATAGCTAATAAATAAAGTCGTAGAAGTGGGAATATTATTAAAGGTAAACTTTACCATCAGAAAAACAACAAAAGCCAAACCAAGAATTGACCCCACTGGGCAGAGGGCTTGTTATACTTTTATTATTGAAAAAAAAAATTTATCATGGGCATATGTTATTGAAACTAGTTCAATTTTCAAAAAAAAAAATTCTCTGAAAGCGGTGAGGCATTTTGACAATGCTGAGCGGAAGTGGCGCGTGTGGGAATAAAATGGTCACAGTGGGGTCTGGAACAGCCTCTAGCAGCCTGCTCAGCCTGACCCTCGTGTGTCCAGTCCAGCCTCCCTCCCACTCCCAGGAGAAGTCTGTCTGGAAAAGTCCTCCAAGCTGAGAATCTTGGCAGACACCACACTCCGAAGGGAGCCCCTAGACTCCTGGGATTTCTGAGTTTGCCCTTTCCCCAGAGGGGGAAATACGGGGCCCCTGGGAGAACACGGAGGGATGACGGACATTGCAACTGGAATCACCATTGGGGGCATTGGGGACATTTGTAAAACCTTATCTAGGTCTGGCAGAAATATGGGGGTGGAGTCGTTCCAACTTTGGGGTGTCCGAACCCTCCCTCCTTGGGTCTTCAGTCCTTCGGCCCCCCTGGCTCCCCCACCCGTTTGTGCCGGGGGTCCCAGAGCCCCTGCCGCAGGCCACTCGCGGGTTCCCCACTTTGCCCGGATGGGCCACCTCTCTGTGGCTCTCACCGTGAGTCATGGTGGGTCGGCTGTGCCGTCGTCGCTATCTCGGGGAACCGGAGATCCCCTTAATTCCCTCCAGCTGCGTCTCAGCAGGGCTGAGGTCATCCGTTCTGGCGCAAGAGGAAAGCAGAAAGTTTGTTGTGTCTTTGTTTCATTCAAATGGTTTGGATGATGACTCACTCAATTTCTTCTTTCTTTCTTTTTAAACCGGGGCACCGTCTGGGAGTCGTTTTTGATTAGAAGTTGACCTCAGAAATATGCTCGCATCATTTTGAAAACATCTTCCAGCACCACAGAAACCGACTCCAAATGAGAAAGGACACTGAGCGGACTAGGGCCAGGCCTGGGCTGTGCGCCCCTGGCCTCCGCTCTGGCCCGGGCCTTCCCACAGTGCTCTCGGGGTATTGCTGCCTGAATCTGAGTGAGGACGCTCCTCCTGCCCCCCATCCGGCACATGTGACCCGGGGCTAACTGGGTGTCGTGATGACGTCATCGTCGTCGTTCATGACACTAGCTGATATTACTGAGTGATTATGGACCATGCAGCTCCCAAGGGAGTCACATTGAGTGACCTCATTTCATTCTCACAGCATCCTTCCAAACTACCATTGGAGTTTGAGGTCCGAGTGGCGTTGTCAGGTGCTGCTCAGAAGCTGGGACGGTCAGGGTACCAGGTCAGTGCCCTGGACGCACCTAGCCAGGACTGTCTGGTGGATGGAGTCAGGCGATCTCATGAGGAGCATGAAGCCCTGAGGCCGAAGGTGCGAACCGGGGAGGGTGTGAGAAATGGACGTCACAGGTGGTGAGCAGGGCATGAGTGGGGTCAGAGGTCAGTGTTGACAGGAAAAGGGAGCAGGTGGGCAGTTGGCTGCACCCCTGTGTGTGTGTGACCAAGGACGTGGCACTCTGTTTTCATTATTTGCTACACCTGTACCATGTGTCACACAGCACGTGGAGACAGGACAGGCACGAAGTGTCCATTTCCAGGACTCCACAGGGGGTCGGGAGAGCCAACCAGTGGGTTAGGGAAGGCTGCTGTGGGAGTCGGCACGGTGGGAGGGGAAGGTTGCTCTCGGAGGGGAAGGGAGAGAGCACCTGTGTGTTAGGTGAGCTACACACCTGTGTGTCAGGGTGTTGCTCCAGTTGGCAAAGGTGTGAGCGGAGGGAAAGGGAATTCTAGGAAATCCAAAAGGTGGGTTAGAGAAGACTGTGAAGGTCTAACCGTGTAGCAACGATGACACTGGAAGAGGAACGGTGTCTCTGACTTGGTGACCGCCAGGTGCCGGGAGGGCATGGGGAATGGGCAGGCCTCTCCTCCCACAGGAGCAGCTCATCAGATGGCACCTCCTAGTGCCCGCATCTTTTTTTTTTTTTTAAAGATTTTTATTGGGGGAATTGGGGGAAGGGGAACAGACAAGTTGCTGTCGTCTTGTTCCTCAATCTAGTTGTGGAGGATGTTGCTTCACTGGCCCAAGTTGGCACCATCATTGCGCTCTTCCCGGGCGAGGCAGATCAGTCGCCGGCTTCTGGACGGCCACTCACTGCGGCTGCTGGCTGCTCACGCTGGCTGCTGGCTGCACACGGTAGCCCATGGCAACCCACTGCCACAGGGGCTGCAGCCTATGCCGTCGCCGGCGACTCACAGCAGCCCAGCTCCAGGTTGAGCTGTTGTTCAGCATCTTAGCTGTAGAGGGCAGTGTCACTGGCCCTCATATGTGGGATCCAAACCGGGGCCCTCTGGCATCCCAAGCGAGTTCTTAACCATCGCGCCACTCGGCCGGCCCTAGTGCCCGCATCTTGTGAGCCCTTTTGTGAGATGTTTGAGGATTGATAAACCATCTGTGGTTGGTCGATGTATTAGTTTCCCGGGGTGGCCATGACCAATTGCCACAAGCTGGGTGGGCTAAAACAACAGAAATAGACTCTCTCACAGTTCCGGAGGCTGGAAGTTTGAAATCCCTCCAAAGGGTCTGGAGAGGAGAGGAATCCTTTATTGCTTTTTCAGCTTCTGGGGGCTCCAGGGGTTCCTTGGATTATGGCGGCAGAGCCCCAGCCTCTGCCTCCATCTTCACAGGGCCTCTCATCTCTGCCTGTGTCTACTCCTCTTCTAATAAGGACACTTGTCATCGGATTTAGGTCCCACCCACATAATCCAGATGATCTCATCTTGAGGTCATTAACTTAATTATATCCCCAAAGACCCTTTTTCCAAATAAGGCCACCTTCACAGGTTCCTGGTGAACTTTGGGGATGGGGAGGCACCCTTCAACCTGCTACAGTTAATAAGGCCTATTTCCCCCCACTAAACGGGAGCTTCTTGAGAATAGAAACAGTGTGTCTTCCTCCTTACCCTCCCCTCCCCTCCCCTTCCTCCCTTCCTTCCTTCCTTCCTTCCTCCCTCCCTTCCTTCCTTCCACCAATATGAGGGAACACCTACCATATCCCAGGCACAGTGTTGGGCCCTGGGGATTCTGAAACAACCCCCACAGAGCAATTCCTGCTCATGGAGTTGACTTGGCAGTGGGGGAGGAAGACCCAGCAAAGGCAGAACCACGTTTGCATATTGCAGGTAGAGCTGCAAGAAAACAAGGGAGGGGTGAGACCAATAGGGTTAGGGGTGGGGTGGGTGAACCAGCTCTAACCAGGGAGGTCAGGAATGGCTTCTCGGAAAATGGGATACACAAGCTGGGCCTTGGCTGCTGAGAAGGACCAGGTGGGAACCTCCCCTTCACTTCTTAGCTGTGTGATCTTGGGCAAATTGCTTAATCTCTCTGTGCCTCAGTTTGCTCACTTGTGAAATGGTAACAGCAAAAACACCACAGTCACAGAGCTGCCCTGAAGACTTGGCGAGTGAACCCATGGGGAGCTCTCACAACTGCAGAGTTCCTAGTGCTTGCTTAATGAGCAATAGTTAATCCTCAAAACAGAATACTTGTATGTTAACATTATTAGCACATGAGCAGTTAATGATTTTTTTGTTAACAATTTCAAGCATACTTTTTCTTTTTTCTTTTTTTTTT
>NW_017731404.1:2426139-2437951 GCF_001890085.2 Hipposideros armiger
TCACAGCAGCCCAGCTCCAGGTTGAGCTGTTGTTCAGCATCTTAGCTGTGGAGGGCAGTGTCACTGGCCCTCATATGTGGGATCCGAACTGGGGTCCTCTGGCATCCCAAGCCAGTTCTTAACCGTCGTGCCACTCGGCCGGCCCATACTTTTTCTTTTTAAAGACATTGAAATAGTTGTCATGCAAAACTCAGAACCATCTTAGACTTCCTTCCTCTTATTTTACAGCCTAACGTTGGGTTTGTTTGAATTAGGTTAGGGGGCATGGGACATCCTACTCTCTTCGGGGTTTGGATATTTAATGTCTTTGGCAAATACCTGTCAGGAGCACCTGTGACTGCTGTTTGGGCAGAGAAAGCTGAGTCCTTTGCCTTCAGTCATGGACCAGGGGCCTGACTCAGCCAGTGGGGCTTGGGGGTCCCTTACGTCTTGTCTTGTTGACTCAGCAGAGGGACTGCGATCAGGCTAAAAGTTGTCCTGGGGTGATGACCAGAAGCAGGGGGAGCTGCTCTTGCATGGGTCTGGGGACAGCATCCCCAGCTGGGCCTCTGGAACCGTTCCTCTAGGGGGCAGTGGGGCTCCACCGAGAGTCCCCTTGGACTCTATGTGACCAAGAAATGCTTCTGACCTTAAAACGTGCTTCAGTATTTAGCATAAAGGGAAATTTCTGCACAAACGTTCCTTGGCTGGGCCCAGAGGATGTATCTTTCACATTCATATATTTGGGGGAGAAACACTCATTAGGAAGGAATGTAGTGTCACAGTAGCACAGGAATGCTTCTTACCAGGGAAGCCCAACAGCTGTACCCACTTAGAGGGCATTTGGGGTTCCAGCTGTCACCCACCAGCCTGGCTGGGGAAGGAAATTGGATTTCTAAGGCTGATAACATTTACACGGAGAAGATGTGTGTTTCCACACTCATGTTCATGGCCACAGTTTTAGACCCCCCCAAAACAAATCTCCTTGACCCGTTCTCCCTCACCTTCTTAGGCAGCACCTGTTCCTCCTCCTTGCTCTCGTCTGGAAGCCAGAGGTGGCCCCTGGACATGTTCTGGGGCAGCACTGCGACCCCAGAGATCTGAGGCTCATGAGCAGCACCCTTTCGGCCATGTGGTCCCCTAGGGGCAAAAGTAGGGGTTACGAGCACCTGTACCTTGGGCGCACACAGACCTGGGTTCAGATCCTAACTTTGCCAGTTCATGCTGCGTGGATATCCGCAGGGGTCCTCCCTGAGCCTCCCACCTCTCCTGAAAAAAACGAGGAGAAACCTCATTTTTTGCAGGGTAGCTGCCGTTCCTGTACATGATCCCAGTGACCGGATTCCTGAAATGTGCTTAGCACGGTGCCAGGCGCATTGTAAAGACTCACCGTCGTGCTGCCAGCCTCCCCTACCTGCCCCCACCCATCCTGCCTGCTTGACTCCCTCTGCCCTGACTGACTGCTTCTCTCTTCCACGGCACTTGCTACTTATTCTGTGCTTGCTATTTGCAGTCTGTCTCTCCTGCCGGAAGGTAAGCTCCGTGGCCACAGCAGAACACGCTGTTCTAGGCATATCAGCAACAGCAACAAGTATTTGCTGAGGGAATACATGAATGAGAGCTCTATTGCAGTTAGAACTGGGCCTTGGTTTCCCCAGCTGTACAGTGAGGGTGATGGTATTGAAGTGTCAAAGTTTCCTTAGGGTGGATTCTATGAGCAAACCTGTGTGAGAGCACCTGGCCCAGGCACCAAACAGATGCAAATTCAATTTCCCCATCGGATTTCAAGGCTATCTGTGGCTTTATAATGCGTTCAGGAGAACTGCCACCTGCCCCCAAGCCCCTGAGTGCAGCTCAGAGTGCCACCAGCCACCCATTTATACAGACTCAACCAATGAGGCCTGAGTGGGTTCTCTGCACCAGGCACGCTCACGTTGGATCCTTCTGGATGCCAGGAGGGAGAGGCCCAGGTCAGGGAGGAGCACCCCAGAGGCTCAGAGAAGCGGAGTCCCCTGTGTAAGTGGCACCATGGAGCCTAGGACTATCCCAGCTGGTCCTCTGCATGAAACAGCTGGGGGCTGTGAGTCTCCAGGGGAGAGGCAGCCCATGGTGGGTGACAGGTGGCCAAGAGCAAGGGCTGCTGAGACACGTGGGTGGACATGGGCGCGAGTCCCAGCTTGGCAGCTTACCCGCTGAGTGGCCTCTGGCAGGTGACATCACACCTCCGAGCCTCCACTTCCTGTAAAGTGGAGGTGATGACAGCCCCTCCCTCTGAGAGCTATTGTGAGAACACACCAGTGCAGTAAGTAAGTGGGAGTTGTTACTGTGCTGAGTTCAGAGTTGAGCAAACGAGTGGAGGTCAGCAGAGGAAATGGCTCCCACGATGTCCACGCCCTCGTCCCCGGAACCTGTGAATTCATGTTCTGTGGCGAGGGGACAGTAAGGTTGCAGATGGAATTAAGAGTGCTGATCAGCTGAGCTGGTGATAAGGAGACTAGCTGGCAGCATCCAGATAGATCCAGTGTGACCACAAGGGCCCTGAGGGAGGCAGTGACAAAGACATGACCCACCACCGCTGGCTGTGATCATGGAGGAAGGGGCCGTGAACCAAGGGATGCTGGTGGCCTCTGGAAGCTGGACAAGGCAGGGAATTCCTAGAGCTTCCAGGAGGAACGCACCAGAGAGACGTCTGACTTCCAAAACTGTAAGATAACTGTCCTTTTAAGCTGCAGGTTTGTGGAGATTTGTGAAAGCGGCCTTAGGAAACTCACAAGGAGTGCTATGAGGGCAGCTCGCTCTCTCACCTCCGTCTCCAGAGCGGAATTTGGCAAAATGAGCTACCTCAGACCTGCTCACAGTGAGTCAAAACTCAGAATCCTGGCCCTTTACGAACGAGAAGAGACCTTCAAGATCATCTGGTTCAGTGTTTCAGAGTGAGATGTCCCTCAGATTAGTCTTCAGCAACGTTCCGCTCAAAATGGTTGCATTGGTCAGTCAGTCAGTGAGAAAATGCTGCATGTACTATCCAACTTTTAAACAGCCGCTGTGCTCTTCGGCTGCTCAGAAGCTCTGAGAAGGCCTGCAGCAAAACGCAAAAAAAGGATCTCTAACACAGCACTTCCAAGCATATTGTATCATGAACCTACGTACCCCAGCGTCCCCCAACCCTCCACCCAATAACACCTACTAACAACTCACAAAGCATGCCTTTGGTGGAAGGGCTGATCTAATCAAACGGATTCATGTGACAGATGGAGAAATTGAAGCCCCCAAAGCTGGAAATGCTCCGGAGAAGCAGTCAGCTTGGTGGGAAGACTGTAGGCGCTGGAGTCAAGGAGACCTGGGCTTGTAGCCTCGCTCTGTTGCAAGCAGCCGCATGACCCTGGGGAAGGCGTCACCTCGCAGAGCCTCTGTTTCCTAATTGGTGAATAGAGATAATAAGAGCGCCTGCTTTGCGGAATACCATACGTGGCCGACCTAGTCCTTCTGAGCTGCTCTAACAAAGTACCACGGGCTGGCTGGCTTGTAAACAACAGAAATTTATTTTTCACAGTTTCTGGGGGCTGGATGTCTGAGATCGGGGTGCCAGCGTAGTTAGGTTCTGGTGAGGATCTTCTCCTGGGTTACTGACTGCCGACTCCTCATTGTATCCTTTTTGGGCTGCAAAGAGAGCTCTCTGGGTCTTGTATAAGGACGCTAATCCCATTCCCGAGGGTTCTACTCCCCTGACCGAATTACCTCCTCCCAATACCATCACACAGGGGGCTAGGATTTTAACATTGGAAATTTGAGCCCATAACAGCAGCTGGCACCCACCTGGTAGTTAGGGAAGAGTGTGTGTTACTATTTGTATTAGTTTCCTACTATTGCCATAACAAATCACTACAAACCTAATGGCTTAAAAGAACACATATTTATTATCTTACACGTCTGGAGGTCAGCAGTCCGAAAAAAATCAAGATGTCCGGAGGGCTGGCCTCCTGGGGGCTCCAGAGGACAGTCTGTTCCTGGCCTTTTCCAGCTCACCAAAGCTGCCCATGTTCCTTGGCTCACATCACTCTGACCTCTGCTTCTGCCATCCCATCTCCTCTGACTCGGGGACTCCTGCCGCCCTCCTACGAGGGCCTTTGTGATTACATTGGGTCCATGTGGCTAATCCAGGAGAATCCCCTAATCTCACAGTGCTTAACTCCATCACAGCTGCAAAGGCGACATAGTCACAGGTTTTGCCATGGAAGGTGACATAGTCACAGGTTCCAGGAATGAGGACGTGGACATCTTTGGGGGCCCTTATTCAGCTGGCCCCAGTGTCCTGAGAACGCCTCCTTTCCTGGCACTCCTTCTGCTCCAGTGGGTCCCCTCTTCCTCCATCCTGGGCACCAAGGGAGCTACTGAGTTCTAATTTGGGGTTCCGGTTGGGTCAAGTGCAGGGAGGATCAGCCCTTCCACCCAACAGCCCCCATCACCCTCAGACCGTGCAGGTGGCAGTGGAGGGGCTTCTCAGAAGGCAGGCTGCATCCAAGCGTTCCAGGGAAAGCTGATTGCAAAGCGTACCCTTCCATTCATCAAACGCTGGAGTGCCAACCACACGCCTGGCCTTCTGGCGACTGGGCTCAGCTGCGGACTGGATAGGCCAGGCCCTGCCTTCAAGGTGCTGACCTTCTCATGGGGAAGAAAGACAGTCAGGAGAGAGATCATACAATAGGGTGCAAGACAGTGGGTGTGGAGATGGAGGGTGGCAGAGAGGTGGCCAGTTAGCCATTCTGGGCTGGGGGTGAATTGAGTGTAACTCCTGGTTCTAGGTTTGGCGATGGGGTAAAAGATGATGTCATCCTCTGGTGTGGGGGTTCACAGGAGGGAACACCCAGGGGGAACAACATTTTGCAGGCCTGTGGGGAGCTGATGTGTTCCATTCTGGGTGTGACAGTGTGAAGGGTCTAAGATACATGCACCCGGGGGTGTCAGAGGGTCAGAAGCAAAGGAACATGGGCATTACTCGTCTCAGGATGGGAATCAGAGCTACGGGGTTCCCATGGATGAGAAGACAAGGACCTGGGGCAAAGCCTGGGGACCTTCCATTTTAGCTGGAGAGGACGAGGGGCCAGTGGGCAGGAGCAGGGGAAACAGGTAGCATGGGTGTCCTGAAACCCAAGAGCAAAGGGACAGATTCATGAGATGGAGAGACGTCGACAGCGACAGACGCTGCAGAGAAAGCCAGGAAGAGAGGAAGTGGGTTGAATCCATTGATTCCACTTGAGGGGGACCTGGGGGCCTTGGTTTCAGCAGCGTGGTGGGGTCAGAAGCTGCAGGGCAGTGGCTGTGTTGTGGGCAAGAGGAGAGAAGTGGGGACAAGACCCGTCAACAACTTCCAGAGCCTTGGCTGGCAGGGATGGAGAGGGCCAGGCCAGTGGCTGGAGGCAGTGGCTTTTTCTATTTTTATTTCTGGTGTGTTTAGGCAGGGGACCCCCTCGCATGTTTAAATGCTGATGGTTGGGAGCCAGGAGGGTGAAGATAAAGCGGAGGGGTTGACCGAGGCGCCCAAGTGCCTGGAGGAGGCTCCTTTGGGATCCTGAGGCGAGGGTGGGGTGGAGGGGTGGGGTGGCCCTTCCTGGAGGAAGGACCAGGTGCAGGGAGGCCTGTGGGCTTGTGGCAGACGGTGGATCGTCAGGCCGGCCCCGTGCAGCAAACCCAGCTCTGGGCAGTGCAGGGATGGGCAGGGCCTGGTCATGTGGCCCCAGAGCCCCATGAAGGGGTCACCACAGGGCTTTAAATCTAAGGCCGATGGGATCTGATTTGAGCTTTAGAGTCAGCATCTGGCCGCTGAGTGAGTGGGTGGAGGAGGCAGGGAGAGCACCCAGGAGGCAGACACCCAGGCCCGTCCTTCTGTTTTGTGGACACGCTGGTGGAAATGTCCGTCAGAACTCCAGATGCAGCATATTCCGAGAGGTGGTATGTTTTGAGATTAAAAAGCACAAGCTCCAGGGGACAGACTGGGCTTGGATCCTGACTCCCTTCCGACAAGCTGTGTGACCTCAGGCTGGTTACTCGACCTCTCTGTATTAGTTATTCATTGCCGTCTAACAAATGACCTCCCAACACATGTTCATGACCTCACAGTTTCTGTGAGTTGGGAATCCAGCAGCAGCTTAACGGGGTCCCCTGTCGGGGTTTTGCACGGGACTGTGCTTATTAAGTTCTCAGCCAGGGCCAGGGTGCCCTGAAGGCCCACGTTGGGCAGGATTCACTTCCGGGCATAATCAGTGGCGGTTAGCAGGAGTCGGTGCCTCCTGGGCTGTTGACCGAGGGCCGCAGTTCCTCACTGTGCGAGGTCAGAAGCCACCCTGAGTTCCACGTGGACTTTGTCAAGTAGGCAGGTGGATAACTGAGTCTGGAGTTCGGGGGAGGAATCCAGGTGGGTGGTTTAAATCTGGGATTCCTGTGCACAGACATTTCAAACCAGGAGAGAGGATGAGATCACCGAGGAAATGCATGCAGATAGAAAAGGGGCCCAAGGGCTGCGCCTGGGGTGTTCCAGTACTGGGGAGATGAGCAGGAACTAGCAGCTGAGGGTGAGCAGAGGCTCATGGGAAGGGAGAGTCAGGGGGCATGGGGGCCAACGGCAGCCGTGTGAAGGACGCACGTCAACAAAGGACGGAACTGGCGGGTACTGGTGACCAATCCGGAGGATGCTGATGGAGCACTGACCCCCGGATTTAACAATGACTGGGGGTCGTTGGGGGCTTGGACAAGGTGGTGTCAGGTGGAAGTTGATGGGAGTGAGTTCAGGAGAGAATGGGAGAAAGCGGATATACACAGTGCTTCAGGGAGCTTTGCTGGAAAGAAGAACAGAAATAAGGCAACAGCCGGAGCAGGTTGTAGGGTCAACAAATGTTTTTAGGGTAGAAGAAATAATTGCATGTGTGTATTCTGATCAGAATTATCTAGTATAGAAGGAATCATTGATGGGGCAGAAGAAAGAGGGAGAATGCTGGGGTGATGGCTTGAGAAGGTGCAGAGGGAGTGGAGGGGGGTGGCCTAAGGAAGAACAGGATGGTTAGTAAGAATACCAGGAGCGAGGCAGAGCCGAGCACCAGGCTCCTGACGCTGGTGGGAGCAGACGTGGCCAGACCCCACCGCAGTGTCTTCCTCCTGAAACAGGGAGCAGGGCCATCAGGAGAGAGGGAGGAAGGTGGGAGGAGACGCTGGGAGTTGAAGGAGAAGGCATGGCAGAGCCATCCAGAGGAGTTGAGAGTGGCTGGACGAGGAGAAATGGGCAGTGACAGAAGCCAGGCATCACGGGCAGTCATGGACGTGTCTAGTGTGTTTATGGTTTTTGGCAGCCGCATTCATGGGTGCAAGCCCAGAGGAGGCAGCGCTGGATTTAACCAGCTTGGGCGAGATGATAATGCTGGGCCGTGGGATTTAAGCTGGGAAAGGGGAACAGGGAGCATGTGCAGGGAAAGGCGACAGTGAGAAGGTTGTAGAGGTGAAGGTTTGTGGGTCACAGGTGGGATTTAGGTTGACTGCAGTCAGGTGCTGGAGAGGTAGGCACGTCATAGAGTGGAGTGCTAGAAGTTGGGACAAGGGAAGGGCTACAGTTATTAGTCATTTCAAGGTCTAGGGTGATGGTTCTAAGAGCTGCCCCAGGACCAGGAGCCTGGGCATCACCTGGGACCTTGGCAGAAATGCAGATTCTCTGGCCCCACCCCAGACCCACAGGACCAGACCCTCTGCGGGCGGGGCCAGCAATCTGGGTTTTTACGAGCTCCTCAGGTTTTCTGATACACACAATGATCTCAAAACCATGATGGCCGAAGGAGGACAGAAATCATGGGCAAAGAAGAATTTGATAAACTGAAAAGTAAGCATGCGGAAAGGATCCTCTGAGGGAAATAAAACTGCCATAAATTAAGACAGGAATAGCGCTGTAAAAAAAAAAAAATTGTCTTTGCCCAGAAGCTAAATCGCCAAAAAGAGAGGACAATGGCCTGGGGTAGAGAACAGTCTACAAGTGTCCAAAAGGAGCAAGGTAGACACCTACCCTAGGGCTCCCACAATATCAGGGCTGTGGGACATCAGGCAGCCACCTCCTGAGGGGTCACCATGGGCAGGACAGTGCCTCCCCCCACAATGGCTAATCCCCAGCACCTGAGGACGTGTTACCTTTTGCAGGTGTGATTCCTAAGCTCAAAATGGCACGGGTAGCCTGGATCACCCAGGTGGGCCCAGTGTAATCACGAGGGTCCTTATGGGAGGGAGGGCGGAGGGGAAACGGGACGCCTGGAGCAGGGGCGGGGTGAGGGGGATTGCGGGCTTTGAAGATGGAGGGAGGACGCCAAGGCCGGGACATGAGTTCTCCCCTGCAGCCTCCAGGAGCCCAGCTCTGCAGACACAGCCCAGCGAGACCGCTTTGGATTTCTGACCTCCAGGACCGTAAGGTGATGAATTTCTGCTGCCTTAAACCACTATGTTTGTGATTGCTTATCGCAGAGATCTATGAGGTGCGCTAGGGCCTCGGGAGCATGGCCGTTTCAGTTAGAGCAAATACAACAGGCGCCCTTGGGAGGAAGACTGAGAAGGTAGGGATTTTACGGTGGGTGTGAGCTGCAGAGGGCCAAGAAGAAGCAGTGTTTCGGAAGATGGTGGGGGCAGAAAGTGAGGCTCACACCTCATGGGGGTTCGCGAGCGGGAGACAAGGGGCGCCTCGAGTGTCGGATGTGGACAAAAGCAGTCAGCTCTGAGTGATGCCATGGGCATTGGGAGGAGGGAAGGAATAGAGTCTGGGGTGCCCCTCCCCCATGACGGAGGGGACCTGGACCTGCTCTGGCCAAGGGGAGGTGTCCATGGCTTAGATTTCGGAAGGACTTTCTACAAAGCCTGTGTGGGAGATGAGCAGCAGCGCCCAGAGGGTGCCTGGCACCACCTGGAAGGGAAATGGGAAGGTGGGTTCAGGATTGCACAGCTGCAGGTGTATTGGGGGAGGAGCGCAGCCCAGGCTTGTTAACACAGCTGACCCCACTGCAGACATTCCTGTCACTCACCTTATCACACAGACGCCCCGGGGAAGTCACAGCTGCTTCACATTTGGCTTGTAAACGGCAGCTGGCCGGCCGCCCTTCTCTCACCTGTCCCCGAGGAGCCCCAGAGCCACAGCAGTGAGAGATTACAGGCAGGGGGCCACGGGTGGCGGCTGCAGGGCGCCAGAAAGCAGACAACGCCTGGGCTCCGGGGTTCTAGGAGGCACTGGCCTTTACTGCTTTCTGCAGCAGGGGAAACGGGCTCCTCTGGAAGATGGGCTGGAACACACTGATGTGTCATTAGAAGTGCATAAACTGAGCCATGTGGGACAGAAGGTCTCTCTCTCGAGTCCAAGGTTTGGCTTAAAAAATGTGTTACGTATTAGGAAACGGTTCATGTTCCCTACATTCCAGATGAATCCGTTGTTTTCAATGTCACTCGTGCACATGAAACTTGGACACCTTTACTCATTCGACCCACAGTTCTGGAGGGCCTACTGTGTGCAGGGCCTGGGCATACAGCATTGAACAGACAAATGCTGTATTTGCCCTCATGGAATGTACAGGTGTGAGAGCGCCAGACCGCAAACAAGCCACTGGTGATCCCACCAGGAGACTTTTAAATGCTGTGATGCATGTATGTGTCGGGGGATGGTGGGAGGCCCCATGTCAGTCACATCAGGTGCTCAGGATAGGCTGACACATCTGGTTGGAGACCTGAAGAGTGAGGGAGAGCCAGGCCTCTGAAGCCCTGGGGTCAGCGTCTCTCAGGTGTTAGGAGAGCAGAGACAGGTGGGAAAGGGTTGGGCCTGGGCAGGCAACAGAAAGGAGGCCGCCGTGTGGCCAGAGCTGAGCCTGGAGAAGAGGTAGGCAGGGAAGTCACCGAAGTCTTGCCTGAAATCTGGATCATTCTATAATAAATTCAGAGGGAAAGTCCTGTGACCTGCAGGACACTGAGGCTCTTGTGATGTCTGAGACCTGCGTGGCTGAGCTCTGTGCTCCAGGTTTGGGGGAAAAGAAAAAAAGCGATGTCTGCAAGATGGCAGAACAGGTGTTTTCTACTGTCTTCCTCCCACAGAACACTGATTTTTTTCTTCAGGTTTATTGAGGTGTAATTGACAAAAAAAAAAAATGGGAAGATATTTAAAGTGTACGTCATGAAGAGGTATAAATTGTGAAAAGATGCCCCCACCTAGTTAATGAGCACATCCTTTACCTCACATATCAATCCTTTTTGTGTGTATGAGAGCATTGAAGTTGTACTCTTAGCAAATTTTAATTACGGCTGACCCTTGAACAATGTGGGTTTGAGCTGTGCAGTTTCACTTCTATGCAGATGTTTTTTCATACTGTACACGTATTGTGTCTTACTTATGATTTTCTTAACATTTTCTTTTCTCTCGCTTACTTTATTGTGAGAATACAGTAGATGATACATATCACATACAAATATGTGTTAATTGACTGTTTTTGGCAAGGCTTCGGGTCAACAAGTAGGCTACAAGTAAAGTTTTTGGGGGAGTCAAAAGTTACATGTGGATTTTTGACGATGCGGAGGTTTCAGGGCCCCCAACCCCCATGTTGTTCAGGGGTCTACTGTATACAGTGGTACATCAATTGCAGTCACCATGGTGGCCATTGGAGCCTCACAACTTATCTGACAGCTAAACGTTCGTACCCTTGTACCAACCCCTCTGTATTTTCCCCACCCCCAGCCCCTGCTAACCACTTTTCTACTGTTTCTATGAGTTTGACTTTTTCCCCTTAGTGTCCATATATAAGTGAAACCATGCAGTGTTTGTCTTTCTCGGTCTGACCTATTTCACTTAGCATAATGCCCTCCAGGTCCATCCAGCAGAATACCCTTCTGTCCATGGCTGAGAGAGAGAGGAAGAGGGAGAGGAAGAGGGAGAGGGAGAGGGAGAGGGTGTGTGTGTGTGTGTGTGTGTGTGTGTGTGTGTGTGTGTATGTGTGTGTGTATCATGAAGTCGCTCTATCTATTCATCCATTGACAGAGTCTTAGGTTTCCATATCTTGGCTACTGTGAATAATGCTGCAATGAACATGGGAGCATAGATATCCCTTCGAGATCTTGTTTTCATTTCCTTTGGCTATATACCCAGAAATGGAGTTGCTGGGTCATAATGTAGTTCTATTTTTAATATTTTGAGGAACCTACATACTGTTTTCCATAGTGGCTGCACCAATTTACATTCCCACCAACAGTGTATAAAGGTTCCCCTTTCTCCACATCCTCGACAACACTTAGCTCTTATTGATAATGGGCACCCTAACAGGTATGAGGTGATATCTCATTGTGGTTTTGATTTGCATTTCCCTGATGATTAGTAATGCTGAGCAACTTTTCCTGTACCTGTTGGCCATCTGTATGTCTTCTGTGGAAAAATACCTATTCATTCCCTCTGCCCATTTTAAAAATTGGATTGTTTGTGTTTTTTGCTATTGAGTTACGAGTTCTTTGTATATTTTGGATATTAACCCCTATCAGATTTGCAAATATTTTCTGTCATTCAATAGGTTGCCTTTTCATTTTGTTGCTGGTTTCCTTGGCTTTGCAGAAGCTTTTTATTTGATGTAATCCCACTTATTGATATATACCGGGGTGCCAAAAAAAATGTATACAAGTGGACACTTTGATCAATGTTGCTCAAGCAATAGTTCACTGTAATCAGAAGTGTCTGAACGCTGATGGTAACCACTTTGAGCACCTCTTGTAATTGGAGAAGTCAAACGTGACTTGTATTCATCTTTTGTTATTGGTATATATTAAATACTACATTTTTAATAGTTTTTTT
>NW_017731404.1:2438421-2440833 GCF_001890085.2 Hipposideros armiger
TTTCTGGGCTCTCTGTTCTGTTCCATTGATTATATGTCTGTTTTTATGTCAGCACCATGCTGTTTTGATTACTAAAGTTTGTAATATAATTTGAAAGGAAGTGTGATGCCTCCAGCTTTGTTCTTCTTGCTCAAGATTGCTTTGGCCATCTGGGGTTTCTTTTGTGGTTCTATACAAATTTTAGGATTGTGTTTTCTATTTCTGTGAAAAATGCCTTTGGAATTTTGATAGGCTTTACATTAAACCTGTAGATGAGGGGGCAGCCGGTTAGCTCAGTTGGTTAGAGCACGGTGCTCATAGCACCAAAGTTGCTGGTTAGATCCCCATGTGGACCACTGTGAGCTGCGCCCTCCACAACCAGATTGAAACAACTACTTGACTTGGAGCTGATGGGTCCTGGAAAAACATACTTAAAAAAAAATCTGTAGATGACTTTATATTGCTGTTTACAAAAAAATGGATGAAACTGGAGGACATTATGCTACGAGATATAAGCCAGAAAGAGAAAGACAGCTACTGCATGACCCCACTTCTATGAGGAATCTAAAACAGTCAAACTCATAGTAATAGAATAGAATGGTGGTTACCGGGCTAGGGGTTGGGAGAAATAGGAAGGTGTTGGGCAAAGTGTCCACACTTTCAGTTATGAGATCAATAAGTTCTGGAAACCTAATGTACAACGTGGTGACTAGAGTTAATAATGTATATTTAAAACTTGATAAGATAGATCTCATGTGTTCTGACCATGAAAAAAGGAAGCTATGTGAGGTGATGTATGTGTTAAATAGCTTGATTTTTTTTCTTTGGCGGGGGTGGGGGGTGGGGGAGTAATCACTTCACAATTTTTACATATATCAAGGTATCACACTGTATACCTTAAATATATGGAATTTTTGTTTGTCAATCATACCTTGATAAAGTTGGCAAAAACGAATGCAAAGGGAAGCCGTTGGAAGGCCTTAAGCATTGAGTGATGTGATTCTGAGTTTAAGTTCAGTCTGGCTGCTGCATGAGCGGGGAGGACAGGAGTGAGCCAGGGTGGTGAAGGGGCCACTCTGTCATCCAGGCAGAAGCTAACGGTGGTCCAGCGAACATGAAACAAAGAGGTGGACCCACCGAGACTTGCTGACGTATGGGGCCTGGGGACAATGAGAGATCCAGGTCTCTCTCAGGTTGACTAAGCAGCTGCTTGGATGGTGTTCCCGTAAGCTGAAGGGGGCGACAAGGTGTGCTTGGAGAGGTGGGGGTGGGGAGAGGATACAGGGAATTAAGAAGATACGGGCACGTTGAGCTGGAACTGCCTTATGCCTATCAATGTGGAGAAGTCACACAGGCAGGTGCCCGCGAGTCTGGAGAGTATATATGTGAGGGTGTGTGTAAGATCTGGGTGCCAGGGTTGTCCTATGAATGCTGTTACTCAAGGGCTGTCCCAATGGCATTGGTAGCACAGGGCTCTTGATCAGGTATCCATGGCTACCCTCGGACACTCAAGGACCGGCAGCAATGTGTTCTGGGGGGCGTTTCTTGGGAAGTTTCATCAGGATCTCATAGAAGGCTATAATCGCCTCCCTCCTCACTTAAAAAAGATCAGACTGTATTGTGCTTTGTGTCTGTAGTTCAGTGCCGAGTTTCAGAGTCTGAAATTTCTAGAAAAACAAGAATTCCTGGCAATCGTGGCATCGGGCAGGGGTTTCCACCTCTTGGTGGTAACTCCACTTTGGGCCAGGGACCAAGCTTGACTTCAGAATTTTACCAGGAGGACAAAGGGAGAGACAGTTTGGGGCGGGATGCTCTTTCGGCAGCAAATCTGGTCCAACCTCATTCATATTTGTACCACAAAATGACAAAGTTGACAGCAAACTTGTCTCACTCATCTAGCTCATCACTGCTACCAGGGCTCCTCAAACAAACAGGCAAGAAACCTTTCATTTCTTAATAGTCCCCGCATTCTATGCCTTCTTCTCAGCATTCTTTCTCATTCAACCTGCCCCTGCCAAGAAACCAGTTTCCTTCCAATTTATGAACCTGAAGAGGCTGTAGAGGAGTCAGCCTTGTTTTCTCCTGTGGGTCGCATTACTTCTTAAATCCCCCCCCCCTTGCTACTAAACCAGTGTTCTATTTCTACTCCGTAGTACAAAGCTGCACCACACTGTTACACGTAGCAAGGGATGTTCACAGATTTGCAAAGTCGCCCCAAGGTGGGAAGAGGTTTTATGTTTCCCCTTCATTTCAGGGTTTGAAAATTGGATAAGCTCAAGTTTGGGGCGCTAAGGATCTAGTTAGAAAAATTCAAGACCTATTATCAGAGCTCTGAGTCCTTCTTTCCAGATATTGGGAAAATAAGACCCAGCCTTGGGTGAATGAATGTTAAATCTGTTTACTGAAGGATGGCATATTGCATCTGGGGTGAAC